>NW_004524837.1:558541-560647 GCF_000260255.1 Octodon degus | reverse complement strand
CTGAGTTCAATCCCCGGTTCTGCAACAATAATAATAATAATAATAATAATAATAATAATAATAATTCCTGCTGTACCGCTGGGCAAATTCCAAATGAAGAAAAGATTTAAGTGAAAAAAATTTTGAAGAAACCATAAAAATACTAGAAAATATGAAATTTCTCTTATATATTCAGCATGAAAATGGCCTTTTAACTGTATTTCAAAACCAGGAGCCATCAAGGTACATTGAAATATCCAACTGAATTTTTCTTTCTTTTTTTTTTTTTTTTTTTTTTTTGGTACCGGGGATTGAACTCAGGACCCTGCACTTGCCAAGCAAGCTCTTATTCTACTGAGCTATCTCCCCGGGCCCAAAAATGTTTTTAATAGACAATACATCATAAGCAATTAAAAGTCAAAGGGCAAAATGGAGGGATGATTGCACCCTGTAACCACAGCTCTCACAGAATGACAAGAAAAAGGAGTATTAGAAAACATAGATCAACATCCTAGCAGAAAAAGAAGGCAGAAACAAAGGAGAAGTACATTCATTTCCCAGAAAAATAAATACTAGAAAAACTTTTAACGCATGAAAGGCCGAGTATCCCACACTGGGATGCTATTCTTCACATAACAGTGGAAAAACTAAATATTGCATAATTCAGCCTCTGGGATACAAATAGGCATATTCCTACATTGTGACAGGGGAGGGGAAACTTGACAGGGCACGTCCAAATAAAATATCTACAGTGCTTAATATCTTTGTCTCTCTATAAATAGACTCATGTCACTGTCCTGTGGTGCTGTTTGCGACAGCAGAGAGAAGCAATGTGAATGTCCATCACTGGACCTCGTTCAGTGATGCCGGCTATTTCCAGCCCTCTGCCTGTCCCTGCAGCGTACGGAGAACAGCCACACAGACTTGCTGTCTGAGATGCACCATTAGGAGGATCAGAAGAGGCAAAGCAGGCTTGCACAAGAGAGTATATGTTTACATTTTTAAAAACCTGGAAGGAAACTTGTATTGATGGTTAGCTATTTTAAGAATGGGAAGAGAAATAGTGAATGGGAAATCTAGAAAGATGTGTTTATATGCAACTATTTTATAACTTTTAAAAATTTTAATAATGAATGTAAACCCATCTCAAAAGCTAATTAAATATTTTCAAAAACAGAAATTCAACAGAAGAAAAACATCAGGATACCTAGAGCTTCCCAAAAGGATTTTCCCATCCTTTTAAGTGAAATAAATCAGACACACAAGCTTGAGTAACAACTTGTTTTGTATGAGAAGGCTCAACATACAGTTCTAAAAACAAAATAAAAGATACGGTGACACTCAGTTCATGAACTTGATTCTCTCCACAGTTCTGTTCCCAAACAGAGTTAGACATGAACTGAACCAAGTCAGTGGTTAGGGTCAATGATGGCCTTGGGGGGAAACCAGATTGGGTTCTTGTCCAGTTTGGTTTGCAACCAGAATGGTGGAAAAATTGAGTTTATAAACTGAGGTGCCACTGTAGATCACAGGAAGCCCTTTGCAAATAGAAAAGGGATCTAGAAAGGGAGGGGTGAGAGATCTAGAGAGGGAGGAGCAAGAATAAAAAGAATTAAATCATGTTTGGTACATGTACCTACTCCCTAAGACAGTAAGTAGTTTGTACTGCAGACATGGGCTAATGAAAAATAAACTTAAAAAACATTTGTATTTTCCCAGAGCCTAATTTGTCCTGTTGCTTGAGTCACCAGAGCTCCCGTCAGCGTGGGATTTCTTGAGAACTCAGCTTGCTCAGGTGTCTGGGAAGGGCGCACTTGACCTGGGGCTGACAGAGCTGACGATTGGTCTACTCCATGCACTCACAGGCAATCAGCACAGAGAACTGCCGACAGATGCGCTCCAGACACCTCAACGCGCATGCCCTATGCTTCCTTACAACTGTAGGAGGAGCTCTCCGGTCCTAAGCTGTGTGACATGCCCAGGTGACAGCTGGATTCTCTATTGTGATGCCCCAGGGTGGTCATAGCCATACGCAAGCCTTCCTTTCTTCTACCCACTTCCCAAAGAGATTCTCATCTCCCTTCCTTTCCTTTCCTCTCCTCTCCTCTCCTCTCCTCTCCTCTCCTC
>NW_004524837.1:554775-558401 GCF_000260255.1 Octodon degus | reverse complement strand
CTCCCCTCCCCTCCCCTCCCCTCCTCTGCCCTCCTCTCTCACCCTCAAGCAACAGAATAGAATAGGCTCTGGAGAAACAGAGCCCTCTCCTCTCCCCTCCCCTCCCCTCTTCTCTCTTCTTGTCTGTCCCCTCACCCATGTTTCCCTTGACAGCCATCCAAAACTCGAAACCCTGTCATTCCTGGTCTAAATCACTGTTTATCAGCCATTTTCCAAATTGCTAGGTAAAGAACAGCTTCATAACCTATTTGATAAGGAGGATGAGACACCCTGTGTTTTGTGCAGTGTTTAAGGAGAAGAGTGTTTCTAGCAGTTACATCTGTGAGTGATGGCAGAGTGGCGTGGATAAAGAGCTGCTTGTTCTTCATGGCTCCACTGCAGGATCATTTCAAAGACCTGATTTCCCCAGGGCAACTGTTTATGTTACAAATCATCTAAGTAAGTCTAATTAGGCAGTTCCAAGTTGATAACTTGTAATTATCATTTTATAATATGGTGGGAGTCAGGGACCCTAATTAGTGTGAAACAGCAGTTGCCACCAGGCAATTTCCTTAGAAGCACCGCTTGTCATGGGAATCCAGGTCACTGTCAGCAAAGGCTCAACACTTAGACTCTCCTTTCGGTCACAGGTCATGCAGAGAGCTGCTGCTTACCAGATCCACTTTTGCATCTGTGAAGGGGACAAAGTACACTGTAAGAGAAGTTTAACTGCAAAGGATATATACATATATAAACTTCTCTTATGAAATAGTTTATGGTCACCCACACCTATGAAAGCGCTCAATATGAAAATGTGTATCTCTTTTCCCCTAAAAGTACTTCTAAAGAAATATTGTCTTTAACAACCTTATGGTGAAAAGCTGTAATAACAGTATAAATACTTAGTCATATTAGTGTTTATTAGTAATGCTAGGTCTTCATTTGTTCGTGTCAGGAAATGATGTACAGTGGTTTGATTTCTGGAAAGATGTTTCAAAACTGTTTCAAAACACTGGAGAGCCCATTTCATAGCCACTTATTAAGCCTTTACTGTATACCAGGTCCCAAGGTACAGTGTGAGCCCAGAATTCAGGACAAAGAAAGACAAGTAAATACATGCTCAAAGAAAGGTAATTTTCTTTCTTTCTTTCTTTCTTTCTTTCTTTCTTTCTTTCTTTCTTTCTTTCTTTCTTCTTTTTCTTTCTTTATTTCTTTCTTTTTTGTTAAACTGGGCCATTTTAATGTTTTTACAATTTAATAAATCGTTTTCTTGATGAATGTAGTCATAAGAGCTGTTCAGCAATATTCCAGTTATGGTTTTCCTGATTGGTCTGTAGTCTTCAATAAGTGTAAGAAGTTACTGTATGAAGCATCTGTCAAACTAGTAAGACTGCATTGATGCATCCAGCATTTTCAGGATTGTTGGCTACCTGGGCATATTTACCCCAGATAACCTTGCCTCCTTGCGTCACGAGGCCCAACTCACTCCCATTCACTTCACTCACTGTTCCTTTGGTAGTAACACCCAAAGTAGTATACAGTGGTGATGGATTCTTTTTCACACCAAGTATTGGCAGGCAAAAGGTGGCTTTCAGTTCAGGATGTGTCACATGGGTCTTCTTAAAATGTAAGCCCATCTCAATAAAATTATGGGGAAAAAAAGTAAGCCCATTGGCCTGATGAATCTTTCATATTTAGGTGGTTTTCTTGTAAAGCCATCTCCAACAAAGCAGACTTTTGTAACCATACTCTTTCATGCCTTCTTTTTCTCTTTCTAGATCGAATAACTTTTAATACTTCTGTTTCTCCTTGGGCACAAACTTTGAGCAAAGGAACTTCCCATTTTCCCTCTTTTAATTTTCATTTCTATTTAATCAAGTTGGAAAGTACTTTTGCACAAGACTGTCCTCTGTCCAGCAGGTAGGCAGGTACTGCCCCTTGTGGAGTCTTTTCATCATTCTTTTCTTTGATGTTTCTCTTTTCATGCATCTTGATAGCCTTCTTCATTTGTATTTTCTCTACTTGGTGCTGTTTGTGGTAGAACTTAACCTTCAGGCCAATCTTTTTTTTTTTTTTTTTTTTTTTTTGGCTTCTTTGAACATTCATGAGCCTCTTGACTTTCCTTCTTTCTCTTTTTTCTCATGGTAATTCTAGCGGTACCCATGGTGTTTACGGTGTAATTCAATATATTTATTCTGTGGCATGATGACAGCTGCAGAGCCACCATGGGCAGTCTTAGGTGTGCAAAGAAAAGTCCTAACTTTGGGGTGTCCCAGACACACAAGCTGCCTCTGTGCAGGTGGAAACAGGAAGAATAAAGGTAATTTTCACCTATTGGTTGGAAAACTAAAATTTGCTGCGGGTGATCATAAGTACCCCAGGTATCAAGTGGCTGTTTATTGCTGTTTACTCCAAGAGCAGGCCTCAGTCGCATGCCCTGTGGAGTTTTCATGGTATTTCTTGGCAGAGATGCTGAATGACAGCACTGTATGTGAAATGGTTGGCAAAGGGGTTGCCAGTTATAACTGAATATCACACTAATTTGACATTCTGGACTTCATTAAGATAATGACATACACTATTACAGAAGAACTGTTGTCCATCTTTTCTTAGTTCTAGCTACTTGTCACTAGGCTGATTCCAATTTGAAGGGAAAAATCATTAACTACTGCTGAATGTGACAACTTTGTAGACTCTCAGGAATTCTTGACCTCTGTAGATCAAACCAAATTCTATCACTTAAAAGAAGTTATCTAAATTTTATTAAGCCTATGATAAATTATCAAAAAAATCATTTAATTAAGAGTTTAAGGAAATTTAGCATATGTGATGGGGGGAAAACTAAGTGCTAACAGTAAAATCAGGTCCTTTTTTTTCATTAAAACTTGATAGTTTTAATACTATGGGGAACCCAACCTCTTGTAGAGAGTCCAGATGTCCTAGGCCCACTCCCCTGCCCACGACTACTGTGTCCTGTCCACCCATCTGCTCATTCTCTGATGGTGCCTCTTAGGGCTCAGCACTCAATGAATACAAGTGCTAGTGACTTTCCGGTGAAGTTTCAAGTGACGATGCTATTCATGCAATGAAGGTTCACTTATCATTTAAAATTTTTGGTAATGAATTCAAATGTCATTATAGTTTCCTTAGATGCTAATTCAGGTCTTTCTTCTTAGTAGGACATAAATTTCTTGATAGAATTTAGTCATAAATAGATGTATACACATATTTTGTAAGCGTATGTACACTATAAACTAAATGGGCCTCACATGTCTAACAGGATGCAAGTTTGGTAATGACTTTTCTCCTTGAAGAACAGCAGATCATCAAAGGACACTCCCTCCCATTCCTGCAGCCTGTGGCTTTCTTGAGGGCTGCTCCAAGGCAGCTTTCCTGGGCCTTGCTGACAGTCATCGGTGCTGACTCATCAGTATCCACAGGGTGCTCCTTGTGCTCAGGGGCCTTTCCTGCTCTAATCCCAAGGAAGACTGTGAAATGCTGAAGTTCTCCTAGAGGGCCAATTTAATAATTAAGACTTTTTTGGGTCAAAGATAAGAATCAATTATATAGGGTCAAGGATATAGCTCAGCAACATAAGAGCCTGTCTGGCAAGTGCAAGGTCCTAAGTTCAATCCCCAGTACTGAAA
>NW_004524837.1:547699-554675 GCF_000260255.1 Octodon degus | reverse complement strand
TATATATATATATGAGTTATTCATTACCATGTAACAAATCACCCCAGTGGCCCACTGTCTGCTTTAGGGCCTGCAGAGGCATCTCTGTAGCTTGGTCACCCCAGGGTCTGGCTGACCTCCTCCTAATGGAAGCTACCTCGAACACAACCTAGAAGTAGGGGCCATTTCCTTCATAATCTGATCTCATTGCTAAGTCCCCAGGTCTGCAGATCTTGTCCCAACAGGAGGAGGAAGTCCCATGGATGACTGGGATATATGACAGCCCAGCCTCTATAGGCACAAAGTGAAGCAGATGTGCCTGGAACCAGGGAAGTTGTGGGGGCGGAGCAAGAACATTCGGGTCTGCAGCTGAGCTCACAGGGGAGATGCTCAGGTGGCCTTTGGCCACCAGCATATGAAGACAGTGCCCCACCCATTGTGCTGTGTGTCCCTTTCTTCTCCTGCTGTGGCCTCTCCTCAACTCTGATCCACTCTTGGGGACTGTCAGGTTTATTTCTATGGTAGCTGACATCAGGCCACCTCAGAATCCCCTTGGTTCTGCCCACCACAGCTGGGGCCAGCCATGCATCGCTGCAGCGGGGCTGCAGGTGGCCTTGCACTGGCCAGTGGGTGAGATCAACATGCAGGGTCTCTGAGGCCCCACACTTCTTGCACTACCATGCATGAGAGTACACCTAAAATCAACTGCATAAAAATTTGAGTCTCAGAGATGAGACCAAAGATTGTAGCTTTCCTTGCAGTCACTCCCTCACTTCAGAAGCTGAAGCAGGAAGATTACAAGTTTAAGGCTAGCATGAGTTACAAACTCTTGGGGTGAAAGAAGATTATATCTAAAATGAAACCCATAGAAGCAAAGAGAAAAAGAGAGAAAAGGGAATTCCTGAGGGACTTTTCCCTCAGGAAAGGAAAAATTCTCCAACCAGGTCAGAAGTGGAAGCAAAATGTGCATGCCTTGCATGTAAAGGTCTCTTTGTGTCTGTGTGTTAGCAGTTACAGTGGCAGCCCTTAGGAGTCCACTGTCATCACCATCCTCTGGGTCAGGAAGGAAAGAACAATTTTCCATCCCAAGGCTTAGAGTGGGTCTGGAGTGTGGAATCACAAAGTGGAGCTGGCAGCCACACTGCTTGCCGGACCGTCTGGGCAAAACCAACTTTGTCCACAGCTGCAGGAATGCCCATGTGGGAACCTGTGCAGGCTGTCCCCGGAAGCTGCAGCTCTGCGTCTGCCTCCCTCAACCAACACTTTCCAAGGAGTCCATACAAATTCCTCAAAGCTAAGAACTTCTGTACTTTCAACTTGCTAACACTTGGCCACTTTGTTTAGAGTGTCTTTGAGTTTTCACCTTTCTAATTACCTGAGGTGCAGGCGTGGGTCTGTAGAGAACTATGCCTCTCATCCTGTGCTTCCTTTGTCTCTGTGCTTTTTGCATGCCAGTGGAGCAAGCGCTGCTCTCCACCCTCTTCCTCCTCTGACCTGTCTCTCCCCTGTCTTGCACACCTCTGTAAGTCTCCAACCAACCACTCTATGTGTGCCCCTGTTCAGATCTTACCCAGAGACACATACATTTCCACAGGTCTGGAAAGACCAGGACCAGTCAAAGCAACAGCCTCACACCGAAACTCTCTACCTAAATGCAACCCATCATGGTCATCATCTGTGTCTTTGTCATGTAAGACAAAAAATCCCATGTAACATTGGGAACTGAGTGGCCATTAAGTACTCAGGAAAGAATAAGGTAGGATTTGAATTGGAAACATGGGATATTTAAGAATCAGTAGGTGATATTTCTCTTGGTCTACTTAGTAGCAGAAATGATGTAATAATTAAGCTTACCTAACACCCAGGGAATTTCTAATGCCACTTCCGGGCGTGTCTGGGTGGGCATGGAGGCGTGGCCTTACGTGTTTGGTGAATCCCCACCCAGTCCTCTGCGGTGCTGTTCTCCTGCACTGTGTTCCAGGGCTGAGCACTAAGCACCTTTGCTCTGCCTCCTCCTTCAGCTGTGAGGTTTCTGCTCCAGGCCAGCTGACCCAGCCTGAATCACACCTTGAACTAAATTAAGCCTTCCCTTTTTTAAATGGTATTGGGTGCTATGCCCCATCAATGAGAAAACCAACTAAAACAAATGCTAAGTATTAAAAAGCAGGATTCAGAAGAGGAAGTGTATCTCTGACACCAATAATTTCTTTTTTCTCTTTATTAGTATTTTTGTGATATTTAATAACTACATTCATTCTAGGGAATACATATATACATATATATATAACTATATATAACTATATTCATGTATATATAAATGTATATATAACTTCTCTTTAAAAAATGGTTATTATATCAAAAATTTTCACTGGTGTATTTTTGTAGTCAATAGATTCATCTTAGGAAGCAGGTTCACGTATGTAACATATCTTGATTCATTTTATTCCCCTTCTTTTCCCCTCTCATCCCTCCATCTCTAGATTGTCCTCCTCCCTTTGCATTCTGGACCACGTGCCTGACACATCTTAATTCATTCTATGTCTCCCCACTCTATCTCTCACCCCTTCCAACTTACAAAATTTCTCTCTCCTGATTTCCTTCGTTTTCCTCTTTCCTTATACTTTGGATTTCTCATATGAGAGAAACCATGTAGTATTTAAGCTTATGTATCTGATTTATATCACTTAACATTATGTTTTCAAGATGTGTCAATTTTTCTACAAATGATTAGTCCTTCTTTTTAGCCAAGTAGTATTCCATTAATGGCTATGGAATTAATGGTATGGCTAACAAATTTTCTTCATCTGCGCATCCGCTGAGGGACATAAAGGCTCCTTCCAAGACTTGGCTATTACTACTTAGCAGCTGTGCTGCTGTAAGTATTGGTAAGCATTATTACTATAATATAATGTCTTTAACTATCTCAGGAAGATGCCTAGTAAGAGAATAAATGGGTTGAGTGAAATTTTTAGTTTTGTGTTTTTGAGGACTTTCTTTACTGATTTCCACAGCACCATCTTACATTCCTGCCAGCAATACAGAAGGGATCTTTTTCCCTCACAGCCTTGCCAGCTTTTTCTATTATTTGATTTCTTAATGGTCATCACTCTTCTAGAGGAAGATGGGATTGTGGAACTGTTTTAACTTGCATCTCTCTAATGGTCAATGATGTTGAACATTTCTTATGTATTTATTGGTCATTTGTATTTATTCTTCTGTGAAGTGTCTATTCATTTCAATATCCCATTTTTGATTTGGGCCTTTTGGGGCAGGTCTAGTTTTTTAGTTGTTTATATATTCTAGAGGGCTGGGGAGATAGCTCAATAGAATAAGCGCTTCCCTGGCAAGCACAAGGACCTGAGTTCAATCCCTGGTTCAAAAAAAAAAAAGAATATATATTCTAGATATTAATTCTCTAGCTAAGGAATACACCTGTAAGAATTTAAAGGAGGGGCTGGTGAGATGGCTTAGTGGTCTAAAGCACCTACTTAGAACAAGCTTAGCAAAGCACAGGGACCGCAGTTCAATCCCCCAGCACCACATGCCAGCCAGCCCCGCCCCCTGGTGGGCTGAGCTGGACACACACACACACACACACACACACACACACATAAATAAATAAAGTATTTGTTTAAAAATAAAAAGAATTTAAAGGAATTGCAATTGAAAGTGGCCACAGTTAACTCATGATTGTATCAGTAAGAGGTGAGTAGAAGCAGCCTCCAACAGAAATGTACTTTAGACTCTCCAGCTACCAATTCATTGTTTCACAATGTCAATAAAGAAATAAATATCCCGTGGATGATGATTATGGAGTCAAACAAGATGATGGTGATGATGGGGAGAGTGGTGGCAATGAAAATGGTGGTGGTGGCTATTATGATGGCAGTGGTGATGATGGCAATGGTCGTGATAACAATGGTGGTGGAAGTGGTGATGATTACTACAGTGATGATGGTGGTGACAGTGACAAAGACAATGATGGTCTGATGCTACTGAGTCTGATGATGGTGATCATGGTGGTGACAACAGAGATGAGGACGGCAGCTGCGTCTTTACTGAGCACTTGGTGTGTGCCAAATTCTACCTTCCTGTGTGGTAAGGAGCATGTGCTAACTCCATGAAGGCAGACAGCAGAGTCACAAGGTTGGCACTACTGTTATCTCCTCTTTACAATGGGGAAAGTGAGACAGAGAGGGGCCAGGTAACTTGCCCAAGTCAAATGGTTGCAGTGGCATAGGCTGGAAAGTCTATGCTGGTTCTGTGAGTTGAGCACACTCTAGAGGACCCCTAGGACTGTGTGATGATTTCTCTGGTGACAGTGCCACTCCCCTGGCTGGGCACACAGCATGCTGTTGGCTCCCGAGCTTTCTGAATCTATGTGTGCTTTGTGCCTTGCATCTGAGGTTCTATAAGGACTGACTGTTGCTTCTCTCTCCAGATACTGGCTCTTGCCTTGGCATTTATGGATCTTTGATGTCTGTGGTACTGGAAATAGTTTGCTTTTACACCTTACACATTTCATTATTTTTGGCACAGATGAGAAAATAAACATTTTGTCATGTTTTGATGCTGAAATAATAGTGGTGTTAGAAGAACCTGGAACTTCAAAGTACATTGACAGAAAAATATTAGAAAGGGAATAATTCCAATACAAGGAGAGAGTTTTATGACTTTATGTCACACTGCCAGAAAACATACATTAAAATCAAAGCATAGGCCAGGGATCGTAGCACTCACTTATAATCCTAGCAACAATGGAGACCGAGGCCTGTACTGCAGGTTTGGAGATGAGCTGAAGCAATTTAGCTAAACTCAATCTCAAGCTGTCAAATGTGATCATAAAAGGGGCTGTCCTGGGCTGTTGGAGTGTCGGCTGTCCTCACGCGCTCCTGGACAATCTAAACTGTGCAGAGACAGCCTGTGCTTCTCTGCCCATTGTTAGTGCAAGCCCCGTGCCCTCTGCTTTCACTGCAGTGAGAGAGCGGAGGGAGGAAGGAGCCAGTCTGCACTGCCACTGTCCAACTTTCAACCCACCCCTTCCTCTCAGCGCCCACCCTAGAACTCAGCCTGGCCACACAGAGACTCAGCCTGCAGCCAAACGCTGTTTGATAGACAGGGAGCTCCTCCTTGGGCCTGTGCAGCCTCCGAGCCTGGGCAGCCTACGGCTCATTTGATTTTGTCCAGGAAATATACTGAACTGCCTGACAGGCTGATGACCCCTTTCATTATTTTCAAGATTGTGGATTCATTCATTTATTACATTAAAAAATATTACTTTACCTTTTTTTTTTAATTTTTAGGACAGGGTCTACAGGGCGTTAAGGGTCTCACTACTAGATTGGCCTTGTAGTGATCCACCTGTTTACAGCTTCCCAAGTGCTGGGATTATAGATGCCCAGTCTCAATCACCTTCTCAGCACACCCTGGGGGCAGGGCTGGCAGGGCAGGCTGGGGGATCCAACCCCTGGCCCCTGCGTCTGCCTAAGCAGGAGCTTTAATCAGCTGAGCTATTTGGCTGGCCTTACTTTATCCTTTTGAGCACAGATTGAGCCAGACTGCCTGAGCTCAGGCTTTAGCTCCCCCACTAACCATCGATGGGATCCTAGCTCAGTCTCCTTATCTACCTAACGGAGGGCAATGGTACGCACCTCCCAGGGTTAGGCCAAGTGCGTGAGCCAGTGTAAGCAAGGCAGTGTGAGCGCTGGGGACACCTGCAGCCCTGTGTCTGCAAACCTAAAGTGGCCGAGGGCCCAGGGAGTGGACACAATGCACGTGCTGGCCTGCCATCTTCAGACAGAAGCCCCTGTTTCCTTTATAATTGAAGGTGCTGTTTGTTTTAAGATACCGTCGTCAGCTGGGCACAGGAGGAGTGCAGCGACTCCAAGACACCATGAGTGCCCAACAGTTCTGACTGAGACAGGAAGGGAGGCCATGAGTTCAGGGACACCGCAAGTTCTCGCCTGAACAGTGAGCGTCAAGCAAATGACAAGTGCCACGGCAGAACTCAACGAGTTCCAGAACAGTTGCATACCAGGACTTAGTCTAACTGTGGCAGCACACTCCTGTCACCCCAGAATTCTGAGAGATTGAGGACGATCAAACATTCAAAGGTTGAAAATTTAAGCCCTTTGAGTTCAATCCCCAGTATCAAAAAGAAAGAAAAAGAAAAAAAAAAGCCTATGTGAGCAGTTAAACAACTCTGAGAGACACTGTCTCAAAATTAAATCAAACAAAAGTTAGGGAAGTTGCTCTCTCTCGGTGAAGACCCTGTGCTGCGCTCACAGGGCCAAACACAGAAAAATAGTTTTTATTTTTTAATAATTACGTAAAATTTAAATTAAGAAAATAAATGAGTTTTGAAAATTAATAATTATTTTAAAGCAAAGAATGCAAAGGAAATATGCAAATGACTTTTCCTGGATTGTAGCTTTATGGTGTTTTTCTTAAAAATTGTATGAATCTTTCAAGTTTTTTTATATAATTAATTTATCAGAGAGGATAGAAAGTGTTTATACAAGATTTGCAAAAGATTAAAAGATTTTGGGGGTCTGGGGAGACAGCTCAGTGGCCTAAGTGCCTGCTTGGCAAGCACAAGGACCCGAGTTCGATCCCTGGTACCACAGGCTGGCCCAGGCACTTGGTGTGGTGATGCACACCTGTAGTCCCAGCTCCAGAGGCTGAGGCAGGAGGATCACTACAAGTCTGAGCTGTGTAGCGAGACCCTGTATAAAAAACTGAACAAAACCAAAAAAACCTTTTTTGCATTTCATATTTATTTTAAAACTCCTCAGTCCTTAAAGTAACACTTTTAAAAGTAAAATATTCAAGCAATATGTTAATGTACCCCAAGGGCTAGACAGATAGCTCAGCGGATTAAAGTGCCTGCTTAGGCAAACGCAGGGGCAGGGAGTTCAATCCCTGCCTGTGCAGTGCCCGACCCGCTGCCCCTGGGGTGTGCTGAGATGATGACTCAGACTGGGCATGGTGGCGTGAG
>NW_004524837.1:538261-547239 GCF_000260255.1 Octodon degus | reverse complement strand
AAACACAGCAATCAAACATCAGGAGAACTTGCCATGTTCCTGAATTTTCTTACATAACCTTGAAGTAGAGCTGGAGAGCTAGGTGGTGGTGTGGTTAGTCCGGCACTTTCTTTGGCCCAAGCAGCCTGCCTCTCCTGAGGGTCCCCTCTGCCCCACCCAGCCTGCATTGCCTAGGACAGAAACGCCAGGCCCCAGAGCTTGCTGTCTACCACGGTAGCTCCAGAGTCCTGGGTCAGACACGTGCTCACAGCAGTTACCGAGACTGCAGCGCTCGCCGCTGAGGACAGAAGGGGCCTTTCCCTGAAGTTGGCAATTGTTCTTCCCAGCAGAGGCTGCCCCCTGTCTTCTCTGCTTGAATAATTGCTGACGTAAGAATGTAAACGTGGGTTGAAGACTTTGTTCGTGTCATTCAAGGCCATCTTCCCAGGGTTCTGCGTAGTGACTGGCACAAAAGTAATCGTGGACAGAATCTTCAACAAATAAATAAATCTAAATTCCGTCCCTAGCCTGACCCCCACACACAGTCCTGCCTTTGTTTCTATTCTGCTACTCTGGGCTCCCTGCTCTTTATTAATATTCTCTCTTTCGCTTGGTTAGAAAGGCCCAAAGATGTAGCTGGATTTGTGTTCTCAGCCTCCCCCTTCCTTCCCCTGGCTTATGTTTGTTTATTAAAATTTCAGACTCCTGGGCTCTACTCCGACTGACAGAACCACTGGGGAAGGGCCCAGCAGCGCGCGCGCACACACACACACACACACACACACACACACACACACACACAGAGGTGCGTCTGTACATGTCAGCATTAAATGTATTGCTAATTGTAATGACCACGTATGCAACTCTCACCCAGTTTAAGATAGAGCCAAGAGAAGATTCTGTGAAAATTATAATTACTTCTTCCTCAATCTTTCTCAAACTCCTGGCCTTCATCCTGCATCCAAAATTTGGTGCTTATCTTTTCCTCACGTATCTTTATAGGTTCACCACATGGGCATATATCTAAACAGCAGTGGATAGTACCTTGGAAATCTGAAACTACAGACAAGTGGTATTATATTTATCATTCTGCAACTTGCTTTCCATATATCGGTATACAGTGCCAATCTGTTTACTTTCCCATGTGATTCAATCTTATTTATCTATTTTTCTTCTGAAGAACATTTTTAATTTTTACCCATCTACTGCAAAGTAAAGATACCACCTCATTTTTGTTTTTACCAGCTAACAATTTTTGAGGTAATTCTTTTTCCAACTTATTAATGTTGTTGCTATTTTTCCAACTTTATTAAAATGTAACTGACACATTAAATTTGTATCTACTTATGGAGTAGGGCCTGTTGTTTGGCTACATGAATGTAGTGTGAAATGATTACCAAACTAATCTCTCACATAGTTCCCTTTGTGTGCATGTACTGAAAACATTTAAAATCTACTTACTCCCTCAGCAAATTCTAAGACTACAAGACTAATAGCACTCTATCAATAATAGTCACAGTGCTGTGCATTAGGTCTCCAGAGACCATCTTGCAGGACTAATAGTTTGTATCCTTGGCCAACATCTCTACTTCCCCCACATCCTGGGGCCCTGACAACCACCACTCAACCTTCCACTTCTGTGAATTTGACCTCTCTACATTCCCACATTTGAGGGAGATTCTGAAATGTTTGTCATTCTGTGCTTGATTTATTTCACTTAATATAGCATCTTCCATGTTCATCCATATTATCACAGATCAAATGCTAGTTTTGAAATTGATTTGTTTTCTTGTTTTTGAGTTCTTTGTGCTCCATGAATACTCTGGATAGTACTGCCTTTTCAGATGTATGGTCTTTCCCATACATCTGTTACTTTTCCCCATTCCACAGGTTGTTTCCTTTTCTGTAAAAAATCTTTTTAGTTTGTTGTGATACCATTTGTCTATTTTTTGTTGTCTGTTTTTGTTGCCTGTTAATTTAGGGTCACATGTAAAAAACCACAGCCTAGACCAAGTGCAATCAATTTTATCCCTGTGTTCTTCTCTGATAGTTTTTACAATTTGAGGTCTTGTGTTTAGGTCTTTAAGTCTTTCATTTATTTGAATTGATTGTTTTTGTATGGTGTGCAATAAGGCTCCAATTTTATTCTTTTGCTTGTGCATATCTAATTTTCCCAGCACCACTTGTTGAAGAGATTGATATTTCCCATTGTGTATTCCCATCGTGGGCTTATTTCTAGGCTTTATATTTTCTGCAATTCATCTATATTAGTTTGCCTTTATACTTAGCATACTTATTTGATTACCATAGTTTTGTAGAATATTTTTGAGATCAATGGGGGCCAGGAAGAAAACTCAGTAGAATATTTTTGAGATCAAGTAGTCTGATGCCATTAGCTTTTGTTCTATTGTAGGTTTTTATATCAATTCATGTCAGTTTTAGGAATTTTTCCTACTTCTGTGGAAAATTTTGAAATTTTGATGGGGATTCCACTGAATCTATAGATTATAGATAATATAAATGGTTTAATAGTTTTACTTTTTTAAAAAAATGAATGTAGAATATCTTTTATTTATATTTCCTTTTCAACTTCTTTCATCAATAGGTCTCTCACTTCCTTAGGTAAATTTATTCCCAAGTACTTTTTCATGCTTTTTTGTTTTTTTGGAAGAACTGGGAGTTGAACTCAAGCCCTTGTGCTTGTCAGGGAAGAGCTTATTCCACTGAGCCATCTCCCTGGCCCCTAATGAATTTTATTATTTTTTTTATTTTGGCAGAACCAGGAATTGAACTCAGGCCCTCGCACTTGCCAGGGAAGTGCTTATTCCACTGAGCCATCTCCCCAGCCCTTCAGGTTCACTTAAGATTCTACAACTGTTTATTTGGTCTTTCTTCATTAAATTTTTAGTTTTAATCATCTTTTTTGGAGTTGTTTGAGTTTTCAGTACATAAGGTTATGTCATCTGTAAGTGGAGTTCATGTTTTATAAGGATGTTTTCATTCCCTTTTCTTGTTCTGGATAAGACTCTCACTCTATAAAATAAATGTGGCAAGACTGGTCACCCATGTCTTGCTCCTGTGCTTAGAGCAAAGTCTCTGCTGTTCACCACAGAGAATGATCCCAGTTCTGGGCTTGCCACTTAGGGTTTTTATTGTGTTAAGGTAGGCTCCTTCTATACTTAATTTGTCGAGATTTTTATTATAAAAGGATATTAAATTTTCTCAATTTTTGGATCTATTACATCTATTAAGATAGTCATATAATTTTTTTATCATTTATTCTGTTAAATATCCCACACTTACAAATTTGCATATATCAAAATACCTCTATATTCCTGGATAAATCTCACTGGTTATGCTAGACGATATTTTTAAAGTACTGTCAAAATCTGGGTTTTCATTAACTTTGGAATTTTTTTTCTTTGTTCGGGTTTTTTGTTTATTCATTTGGGTTTTTTGTTTTGTTTTGTTTTTTTGTTTTTGTGGAACCAGAGTTTGAACTCAGACCCTTGCGCTTGCCAAGGAAGCACTTATTCCACTGAGCCATCTCCCCGGCTCCTCGTTTATTCATTTTATTTGTATCTATGTCCTTCAAGAACATTGGCCTAAAATTTTATTTTCTTGTAGTGCTCTTTGTATGACTTTGGTTTCAGACTAATAGTTGCCTCACAAAGTAAGTTAAAAAGATTTCCCTGCTCTTTGATTTTTGGGAAGAGTTTGAGAAAAGTTGTCATGAATTGTTCTACAAATGCCTGGTTAGAATTCACAAGTGAAACCATAAAATCTTGGGCTTTTCTTTGTTGGGATACTCTTGATTACTAATTAAATCCTTTTACTCATTGATCTATTTAGATTTACACTATTTCTTCACGATTCATTCTTGGTAGTTTGTATGTTTCCTGGAATTTGTTTCTTCTAGATTATGAAATTTGTTGACTTATAATTGCTCATGATTTCCTATGGGGTTTTGTGTGTGTGTGTGTTTCTGTAGTCTCAGTTGTAATGTCTTCTCTTTCATTTATAATTTTGAATCTTTTTTTTCTTAGTCTAGTTTCATATTTCTCATTTTTATGCTTTTCAGGAAGCAGTTCTTAGTTTCATTAGTTATGTTTTCGGTTGTTTTCCTGGTTGCCATTTTTTTTTTTTTTTTCTGATTTTATTGTTTTCTTCCTGCTGATAAAATGGGTTTGGTTTGTTCTTCCTCTGGTTCCTCGGGGTGTAAAGTTCAGCTGTTTATTTGATCTTTCTTGGTTCTTCATTCAGGCTTTCTTCAGGATAGACCCCCCTCTTAGAGCGGCTCTTGCTGCGTCTCATGAGTGTTGGCACATTCTATTCTGACTTGTCTCGAGATAATTTTAAAATTTCCCCTTTGATTTCTTCTTTGACTCATTGGTCAAAAGACTTTCGCTCTCGCTCTCCCTCTCCCCTCCCTCCCTCTCTCCCTCCTTTCTTCTTTCTCTTCTCTCTCCCTCCCTCCCTCCTTCTTCCTCTCTCCCTACCCCTCTCTCCCTCTTTCTCCCCTTCCCTCTCTCTCTTTCCCTCCCTCTCTTCCTCTCTCTCTCCCTTCTCTCTTCCTCCCCTGCCCCACCCCCTCCTTGCTCCCCGCTTCTCCCACCCCACACTGAACACAGACCTTGGTAAAAGGCTGCATAGAAAGTGTGAGACAGTCTTTAGCACACTCTTTGTTACGTCTTTATTTCTGTGCTGTGCCAGATGCTCTTGCCTGTCACCTGGATTCCTTCTCTCCAGGGAAGGTATCTTTGTGCGGACGGTAGGTCAAATCGATGCTTCTCTGAGAAGTGCTAGGATTCCCTTTTGCCACTTTGCTGATGTCACACCTCACTAGTTCCTTCAGATTTGCTTCTGTGTGGCCCCCACTTCCCACTGATTGCATTTCACTGGTCATTGAAGAATATCCTGCTGCTGTGGTCTACGGTTGGAAACTCTGTCTTTTCTTATAATAGATTTATTTTGCTCTTACTGTTGAATAATAGATTGAACAAAATATTTTTATATTTATTTTTCCTCAGAAATTTATAGATATTATTCAGATATTTTCAACTTGTGAAAAGTCTCGTTAATTACAAATTTTGCTCTTCCATGTGTTTATCTTCTCTGGTTATTTTTAAATTTCCCCTTCATATTTGCTACTGACTAATTTCATTCATTTCACTGTGATGGCTAATTTTATGTGTTGTCCAAGTCATAGAGTGCTCAGGTATTTGGTCAAGTACTATTTTGAGTATTTTGGGTAGGGTTTTGGGTGTTTGAGCATCAGATTAACATTTAAATTAAAAGGATGAGTACTGCAGATTGCCTTTCATAGTTTGGAGAATCTCATTCAATTAATAGAACCAGCATGCTCCAGTCCAAGTAAAGAAAGTTCTGCCTAGGCTTCTCCTGGCTTTACAGGAGCTTGGTTTCTACAAATGCTTGGCTGGCCAATCTCTTTACATATCATGTCTGTCTGTCTGTCATCTATTTTCTATCTATGTCTTAATGGTCTGTTTCTCTGGAAACCCCTCGTTGACACAAAATCCAGATGTGAGTATTTGCCCTTCTTAGAATGTTCATGTTTCACCAAGCTGGAGGGGATGTATGTTTCAACAACTGAAAATTCTCTTTCATTGTCTCTCTAAAAATATAATATTCAAAAAATAAATTAAAAATATGTAATATTCATCATTTCTTTGTTTTGTCTTTCTGATATTCTGCTTAAGAATATTCTGGTATTTCTGTGGTATTTCCTTTCTGTGTTCTATGTCTTTTTACTCTTCTTTCATATTTTCTAGCTCTTTACCATACAGCTGTTATCTAGGAAATCCTCAGCTCTAACTTCTAGTGTACTAATTCTTTCTCATCAATTGCTTCCAATATGCTGTGTTTTAATGTTTTTTCTGTGACTTTCTTTTTATAAATTATTGTTTGTTTTTTTTCAAATTGGATTTTTCTTCATAATTGTTTTTTGTGGCTTGGAACAATTTTGTCTAAGAACTTTGAGCATAGGTACTTATTTTCTTGTTCTTGCTTCTAAAATTTGGGAGTGTTAATCTTGTTTGCCATATGTACAAACTCTCTCAAGCATGTGTCCCCTTCCTGTCCCTCACTGATTCCTCTGGTATCTTTCCTGGAGGGCATGAGTGTAGGGTAAGTGGTGGCAGTGTCTCTCCACAAGAACTTACCCCTGCTCCTAGAGGGAGCCCAGGAATCACATCTTTCTAAAACCCCTCCTAGGCCTTTTGGTTTTGGAGCATTTGGGCCTCACACTAAAAGCTACAGCTGTGCTTAGATTGTAGCATCAGGTGAGGCGCCTGTGTCACTTCTCTATTGCCCATTTGTTTTCTCTCCTTTAAGGGAACAGAAAGAGAAATGCTCCTCTTTGCAGCCCCTCTTATCTGTTAGTGAATCCTGCTAGTTTCCTTTGCCTGTGGGGAAGCAGCTCTTCCACAAGCCAGGTCTACACATTCACCTCGGCTCCATTTCCCCTCCTGTGTGGATGCAGCACTCCTCCTATGTCCATAGGTAGGGATGAAGAATTACCTGGGCACATGGATGCGCGCTGTGGGTCCTATACAGAACCTCAGTGGCGGGTACTGACATTGACAAAGTGGCCACACTGCTGCTTCCCTGGCCACGCTGTTGCCTGGGAGGTGCCTCTATCTAACTTTTTGACTCTGCAGCTAAGAAGCTTCAGTGAAAGCTCAGTGCAGAAGAGACTGCGGGATGCAGTAAGTAATGAGAAAGTGGCATTATATCTTTTGAGACAGGAGAATAGTTTAATTTTCTCCTGTCAAACAACTGGATGTTTTAATAATCCCAGCCTTTTAAAATCTCAGACTTTTAAGTCTCCCTAAATCTTTGACATGATTTCTCTTTGCAATTCCACCCACTCTGAATGAGAATAATAACACACTAATGTCTTATTCTTCTACTGTGCTTTTTATTCAGAGAACTCTAAGCACTTTATAGACATTGCCATTTATCCTCACGACACCTTTGGGTTCTGTGATAGTGAGTTTGTTAGTGAAAGTCTGCTCTGTGGAAAGTGGAGACCAAGCAGCCCAACAGCAATGCCTCTGAGACTTGTCAGGGACATCGCTGAAGAGCAGCCACACACATGCACCTGGAGGGCTGGGAAGCATCTTGCACTTCTCTCTGAGCCCAAGGAAGCTGTTTGTAGTCTAAAGTTATATACAAGGGAGGTAAATTCCAATCCCAGACACTAGCTGCTGAGACACTTAACCTGCTAAGTTCTTTCTTGATCATGTTCTACATCTTGGGCCCCAGCACAGGTTGGCTAATGAGGCTCTTCAAGGCAAGGGCAGCAACCAACAGGACACTCATAGCAAGGAAGATGCCAGGGAAGCTAATGTGGCTACTGTGCTGACCACAGGTGGGTGTGTGAGCCATGGCATTCCTGGAACAATGCAGGCTCCCTTGCAGTGAGCGCTGTTGGGCTTCAGAGGCAGTGGCTGTTGGTCACCCAGATGGACCAAAGAGTCAGGCTGACTTAGGTTCAAGTTCTGCAAAAGGACCATGTGTGGGAAGTAGGGCCCTGACTCAGGAGGTGCAGAGGCATGTAATGACCAGCAGACAGGTCGCATCAGTCAGGACGAGGTGGGGGAACACCTGGGGGAGAGCTGGACTAGGAATGGAGACAAAGCTGGGGGCTGCCGAGCTGCTGGCACTGAGTGTGGGGCGGGGAGTAGCTCTGAGGCTGGGACGCTATGGGCATGTCACTGCCTATTTTCTCCAGCTTCATCCAGTTTATGTCTTCTGGAAATCTGCAGATTGAAGGGGTGTGACCTCTGTGACTGACTTTGTCCTAGGCATTGCTCTTGTCAGTGCTGAACTGGTCCCAGACAGAATCACCCAGGGAGGTACCGTACGCTGGACTCCATGGTGGCGTTCACGAGACTGGCTTGTGTCTGTCCTTTCTGGGGTCACTTAGGAGAGTCAGCCAAGTGTACGGAAGCCTGCCAGGTTCTCACTTTGAGTTAAACCTTCTGGGCATAAAGCATGAAGTGGTTCAGGGGCAGATGGGAGTGTGAGGACACTGAGCCAAGGTCTAACCCTGGTGACAGAGCAAACAGTGCCACTCAGTCTGTTCAAAATGCAAGCGCTCTTTGGTGATGTTCATTGTATGGCAGTATGCAGCCCAGTGGGGATTTTTCTAATACAAAACACTAATTCTCCCTGCCAGCAGCAAATATAGGAAAGTTAATGCTGTGAGTCTCACATCCAGAGTCCAAAACGTGTGCAGCCATCCTCAATGGCCACTGCCTCAAGAGTACAGAGGTCTCCTTAGGGGGCCATTTCTTACCTTGACTCTTGACACCAGATGAAAACACAGGCTTCTATTTGTGCTCACTTCTGCAGATCTAATGTAATACAGAGACAGTGCCTTTCAGCCAGAGCTGCCATCTTCCAATAATTTGCCCAAATGACTAACACAAAGGACAAGAGGAGGGGAATCTGGTATATTTTCTCCAGGCCTTTTGGAAAACAGGGGGTTGCTCCTTTGGCCATGTACATGTGAATCTACAAAAATGATGATATCGTAGACACCAAGGGGACAGGTACTGTTCAGAAAGGAATGCCTCACAAATGTTACCATGGCAAAACAGGAAGAGTCTACAGTGTTACCAGCATGCTGCTGGCATTGTTGCAAGCAAGCAAGTTAAGGGCAAGACGCTTGCCGAGAGGATTAATGTGCATATTGAGCATATTAAACACTCAAAAAGTTGTGATAGCATCCTGGAATTATCAAAGTAAAATGATCAGAAAAAGATGGAAGCCAAAGAGAAAGGTACCTGGGTTCAGCTGAAGGAACCAGCCTGCCTCGCCCAGAGAAGTGTACTTTGTGAGGACCAACTGGAAGGAACCTGAGTTGTTGGAACTTGTTCCTTATGAATTCATGGCATAAACTGGGGGTGTTGCTCTGCAGTTTAATACCTAATTGGCAGCGAAAGTGTTCTAGGTCCTATGTAAAAATAAAA
>NW_004524837.1:530713-537648 GCF_000260255.1 Octodon degus | reverse complement strand
AGAGAGACTAAGTTCTGGGTGCTCCGCAGGGGCTCTTCCTAATGCCTGAACTCGGTCAGCAGCATCAGGCCATGTGCCCACACTGGACATGAAGACACCGGAGTCAGAAGGCCTGGCCCCCAGTCCAGAGCCACACTGTTGGGAGAGCAGCAGAAGTGGAACTCCTGCCTGGAGTCTGTCTCCTGGTGATGGAGGCAGAGCTACTCTGCCCCTCCTGGGTCAGGGAGCCAGGCTGCAGCTTCAGGAGTGATCTCTTAGACAACCAAAGTTTGAGTCCAAATGGCAGTTGTTACTAATTTGCTGTAGTCATTAAAAATATCAGTGCCTCGCACTGTAGCACAGGTAAGCCCCCTGGACAGTAGCTTCCTCTGGGGGCACAGACCACGGTGGGCCCTGGCTGCTGCAGGTTCTGCACCCCTGGAGTAGTTTTCAGCTTAGGTGTGTTTGCACTTGAGTATGTGCACTTCACCTCAGGACATCACAGAAAGCACTCTGGGGACAGAGGATGCGACTTCTTCGACACAGGGAACTGGAACGAAGGGATAACTTTAAAGAAAAATGTGACTTTTGAGTTCGACCATAGAAAACAAACTGACCACTCCATAGAAATAACAGGTGTGTAGCTGGAATACTGTGAAAGAATTGTTGTCACTTGGCTGAACATATGCTTGGCCTGAGTCTCTGCCCAAGCAGTTTCTTATACGCAGCCTAGAGTTGCTGGTGTTTTGGGGTCTGTTTTCTCACATGTTAATTGGAGTGAATTCTTATGTGACTTTTTCAAGATGAAAGCACAAGTGACATTATTTCATGCTTTTATTCCCATTCATAAGACATTCTGTCTGCATAGGTCACTCTCCCATCAATGACAACAGCAGTGACCCATGTCCAGTAGCTATGGTGCATGTGGTTGGTCTGATCTTGTCCTTTAGAATTGCCTAAGTGTTTTTCTTTTCTTAGTAATCCACAACTGCAATAGTTATTTGGTAACAAACCCAAAGACTTTCGATACTTGTTCTATCTTCTATAAATTGTTTAAAATGTTCACCTTCAATGTAGTAATTACCACTGTAGGCCACACCCAACATATGGTTTCAAAATGTCCAAGTCAAAGTTTTTGAGCCCCACTAATCTGAGGATGCACCAGCATTTTCAACCAGGTAGGGCCATAGGTGGTGTATCCAGGTGCCAACCTGGCTGGATTTGGGGTTGCTGCCTCCCAGTGGTAGGAGAGGGTAGTGCTTATTTATTATTATGTGTTGTTATATATTATTACAATATATTTCCCAATGCAGTCCTTTATAAAACACATTTCTAACTCTCCACATCTAATAAGTGTATTTCAAATTACTTTAACCAAATATTTTTGTGGGGCTCTGTTTCTTTATATATACAAGAGGATCTCTGCCATACTTTAGGACTTCCTACCTGGAAATTTTGAATTTTAATTCCACTAAAAATAAAAGTCATTGCAAGGATTTAAATGTATCAATTTTGCCTGATCTTGTCTGTTTCCAAGTAGTTTATCCTCTTTTTATTAACTACATGTAGCTCTTACACAGTATCAACTAGCCAACAAAGTAGTCTCAAATCCCAAGGACTCAGGCCAGGTCTCACCCTGCAGACCGCTTGTATTTGACTCAGAGTCCCAGAGGCCTTGAGTCCGAGACCATTGCGCTCTGATGCCCGACCTCGCCTACAGTTTCAATGCCTTCAAGCAGGTGTTTGCCTTACAATGCTGCCATTCCAACATTTTCCTTGTACCATACCGATACTGCTGACTCTGCAGGAGACATTCTTATTTTACCACCTAAAGGACCAGTTTGGGCAAAGTAATGACTTGCAAGTTGGAGTTCCAAAGAGACTCCTTCTCTTCAAACCATCCTATTTCTTAAGATATGCATTTCTTTCTGGTAAATTCCAAGCAGAAAGGCAAGAAACCAGCCTTTGCACCGGGCTGGCACGTGCACAGGGTGTGTGTGTCAGGAACCTCTAAAGCAGCACTGCATGCAGACAGGGTTTGCATGCCTCTTAGCCCAAGCAGAAGCTGCTTGGCAGGGACTCTGTGTGCAGGGACTCTGTGGCCTCGCCTTCTCTGCCAGGGCTGCTGATGCTGTGCTGCACATACCTATTCTAGGAGCGGGCATCACAGAATGCTGAACACATGTAGCAACTTGCAGACACCCTCATGCCGCTCCTGCTTCATCAGAGCACTGTGGGGGGGTGGGTAAGCAGATAGTCTCTAGATTGTAGGATTTCTTTTTTCTTTGTTTCCTATGAAGGACTAAAACCCAGTTGTCATGCTGAGAAAAAATGTAAACCTCTTTTTTTCCTTCCCTACTTCATCTCACTTTCGCAAATATACAAAGAAGCTTTGAGTTCTGCTCTTTCACCAGGATAAGATGAAAAGCAGCTGGACAAATGAAAGGAGTTTGCTGTTCTCTAGCAATGTGGATTCTTCATGTTCTGTTTCATTAAAGAAACAAACAGATGAGGATTTTCCCTTGCAATGAATCAAGGGATTGGACAAGAAGACACATGATTTATTCATTTTTTAAATAATTTCTGCTTCCTTGGCCGTCTTCCTCCAGTCTGGACACCTCGGATCCATGGGTGGGTCACAGTGGCGTCAGCCTGAGGGAAGCACTGGGAAAGCGCTGTGCTCTGGGAAGCCTCTCCCAGGTTCTGGGTCATTCAGGGGCAGCATTTTCCAGCCCTGCCTTCCTGGGTGTGGAGTACTTTTCAGAGAGAGGTGAGAGAGGAGCAGGCACCTCACCTTGCCTTTTTGCAAGTACCTGGGACCTTGCTGCCTTCCATTAAACCTTCATGCCACACACTGTGAGGCAGTGTGCTCAGTCTGACAAGATCTAGGCACTGACAGGAGCTCCTGAGTAAGAATCATGATACTAAGTGAGATAAAATATGACTTCAAAGCTGGGCACATACTTGTCATCTCAGCACTCAAGGTGGAGGCAGAAAAGTTGTGAATTTGGCTTCATCTTGGATAACTTGGCAGCTTAGCAAGCCCTCTCAGGGGGGGTGGGGAGAGAGAGAGAGAGGGAGAGAGAGAGAGAGAGAGAGAGAGAGAGAGAGAGAGAGAGAGAGAGAGAGAGAGAGAGAGAGAGAGAGAGAGACAGACAGACAGACAGACAGACAGACAGACAGAGACAGAGAGAGAGAGAAGAATGGCAAGCAGAAACACTGAAACAACACCTAGGATCTGGAGGTAGATTTATTTACGTCGACAGGCATAGATCAGGATCATTCCCAGAATATCAGGCCCTGATCTGTAGTGATCTAGGGCTTATATGGGATAAGAAGTAGGAAGCACAGGAGCAGAATGGCTTGTCAACTGGGGATTGGTTTATACAATGTGCATCACAGTGACCAGCCATTTCTATTAGATGGAGCAACTGGAACTGCAAGAAGAACTATTGCCTGGACAACTAACAAACTGAAATACACTGGCATTGTGGAGGAGCATTTTCTGCTGAGAGAGAGAGAGAGAGAGAGAGAGAGAGAGAGAGAGAGAGAGGAAAAAACCAAAAAATAGGCTGGGAATGTAGCTCACTGCACGGCCTTGAATTCAATCTCCAATACTACAAAACAAACAGCAACAATACAACAGTGGCTCCAGTGTTGCACATAACTCAGAGGGGGAAAACACTGAGGAATCTCATGAAGTCCAAGTCTCCACCATGGGACATGTAGCCCTGAAGTCAGTGTCCCTGCCTGAAGGCCGGTCCCTGCTGTCTATGGTGGCAGTTTGCAAGTGGGCAGATATTGCTCCAGGAATAAAGCAAATAGTAAATTCTTCCTGGGGGAGTGAGGTGGGGGGAGGTAAGACATGTGTTCTATATGCCTTTCTTTCCTGGGCTTATGAAAGAATCCCTCCATCACACAATGGTGCCTGTCCATCCTCCTCAGGCCAGACATGGTGCCCATCATTTTTCCCGTTGCTTTTGGCTTTGTCTGGAGCACCTATGGGCTTCTCCATAATCTTGTTTGGTCTCCAGTACATTGGAGAACCTCTCTCGAAGGGGAAATCAAAGTTGGTTTCCCTTTGGCAGCCAACTGTTCTCGTAAAATAGTGGCTTTCATGTCCAAACCAGCCCAGGGAACCACTCAGGATGTTCTGGATCACATGGGGAGAGAGCCTTCAGCCAAGGAAGTTGGCTTTCAGTGATGCATGAGACCTTGACACAAGCAGTCTTCCTGCCCTCACAGATGACAGGCCCCGTGTCATTCTGATGACATGCATATCTGGTGCTGCAAGCCAGGGAAGCCATCAGTGCCAGTTTTCCTCATCTTCTGTCCTTCCACATAACCCACCATGGTTCCTCCTTCTTCAGCCCTGTTAAGGAGAGCTTCTGTGACAGTATGAACGAGGATCTTGGAAAACCACACTGTCTCTCTGAGCAGACAGTGGTCCCCAACACACATTTACCTGCTTGACTCAATTGTTCAGCTTTCAGTGTTTTTCCTTCTACCTGATTATTGGTAACAGAAGTAAACTTCATTTGACTACAGCCATTTTCCAGTAAGTGGGGAAATTTAAGCAAATGTCTGTTAACTGCTGCTGTACAAATACCTTAAAGGAAATAGACCTGGCGGCATGGCAAGAAAAATTTGAAATTATATTCAACTTATCCAAACACCCAGTGACTAATGGAGTCCAAAGAGTTACCAAAAAGGAGCTTTCTGATGTGGAATAAGCAAGACAAGACTGCATTGGAGGGCTGGAGAGATGGCTCAGTGGTCTAAAGCACCTACTTAGAACAAGCTTAGCAGAGCACAGGGACCTCGGTTCGATCCCCCAGCACCACATGTCAGCCAGCCCCGCCCCCTGGTGGGCTGAGCTGGCCACACACACACACACACACACACACAATAAATAAATGCTAAAAATAAATAAATAAACAGCAGAATATATTAAGGCTGCATTGGAGGTTGGAGTAGCCCTTTGACGGTCCGGTTGTGCACTTCTTGGCCTGTCATAATGATAATAACAGCAGTGATATTTAATTTTGCATTTGTACAACTCTTCTAATTTTCCCATTATATGTTTGCTTGTAAACAATTATCTGTCTCAAGATGGTACTAAGAAGACTAGGAAAAACTTATAACCTGAGTTTCCAGATTAGACTAGGTGACTTCTATCTTTTCCAATGCTATCATTTGTGAATTTGTGATTTCAATTAAGTTCTCCAGCTTTGCAGCATAAGAACATGGTAAAGTCTCCCAACAGATGAATAGTGCAAACTCTGTGAATTTTCCTGATAAATGAGCAACTGTCTGAATTTTGATGTATTACATGCTTCATAGTGCTAGCTCACAGCACATACTGACAATCCCCAACAGCCCAGATTCTCGAATAGTTTCTGTAACTCCCTACCTCCCCGTCTTAATTAAATACTCTTTTTGTTTATTTCAGCATCTCTCAGGGAGATTTTCTTATCTGAACAAGATTCGTACTTATCTCCAAAGGAAAATAAAGAATTAATCACAACTTTATTTTATTGTTCGTTTGTTTCTGTATCTTTAAAACTGGCTTTATAGGGGCTGGGGAGATGGCTCAGTAGAATAAGCGCCTCCCTGGCAAGTGCAAGGGCCTGAGTTCAATCCCTGGTTCCACAAACAAAACAAAAACAAAACAGAAAGGCCTTTTCTAGGGGCTGGTGAGATGGCTCAGTGGTCTAAAGCACCTACTTAGACCAAGCATAACAAAGCACAGGGACCACGGTTCAATCCCCCAGCACCACATGCCAGCCAGCCCTGCCCCCTGGTGGGCTGAGCTGGTCACACACACACACACACACACACACACACACACAAATAAATAAAATTTAAAAAAAAAACTGGCTTTAATATGTTTAGGTAACCAGTTGGCAGCAACAAATCAGAAAAACATACAACAAAATCAAAATTAAAAATGCAGTAGTAAAATTCCTGTCCTAACTTCCTTCTTTGGGGAAGGCTGGGGGTTTTTAATTTCCCTGCTGTTCCTAAAATATCAAATGTAAGTGTAGATCTGTTAGCAGCTCAGCAAAATGAAGCTCAGAATTCACACAGCCCCGCAGAGGCTCCGTTACAGCGCAGACGAGAGTCCAACTTTCACCCTGCTGCTTCCCGTGTGCTCCTAAGCAAGTCCACTTCCTGGGGGAGGGCGCGTGAACTAAGACTTCATTACTGTTGTCGCGGATAGGATATTATAATTAGAAAGGACTCTGAGATGTCTACACATTTCATAGTACTGCATACCCAGCCCACTGAGAGACAACACCGCTGGCCTGAGGAGTGGCGGCTCGCTGGGGGCAGTCACACAAATCTCGGAACATGAGCTTTGCTGCAGGCCAGAGCTCTGCAGCTTTTGCCTGTCTCCTCCACGCTCCACCGTCTGTGGCGACGCTGTGTGGCCAGGGCCACTGTTAACTGTGAAGGAATTATCTATGCATTCACCCACGCCCCAGCTGGTTTGTAAGCAGCCAGAGCCTAGCGGGAAGTCTGCTCTCCAAAGGGCAGTGCGTTCAGGGACAAGGGTTCAAATTTTGGTTATTTTAAGAGGAGTAGAATTTTTATTATGTTAGCTTAGAGCCAAAAACATAGTTCAGGGGGCCAGGGAGATGGCTCAGTGGAATAAGCACTTCCCTGGCAAGCGCAAGGGCCTGAGTTCAATCCCCGGTTCCGCCAAAAAAAAAAAAAAAAAAAACATAGTTCAAATTAAGTCTCTGAGTGTAAAATGTGGTCATGGAATCAACAACTGAGATCTCATCTTATTAAAGAGATTTTACATATCAAAAGAAATCACCAGGGGGGCCTGCCCCTTAGCTCAGTTCTTTAAGTGGCTGCTGCAAAAAAGCAATCAGGCTCAGGTTGCTGTGGTTCAATCCCCACAACTCAAGCCAGCCAAACCTGCCCTGAAGGCATTCGGAGCAAAA
>NW_004524837.1:504324-530613 GCF_000260255.1 Octodon degus | reverse complement strand
AAGAAAGAAAGAAAGAAAGAAATCACCAACACAGTGAAAAGACAACCCACAGAGTAGGAAAAAATTTTAGCCAACTGTGGTTCAGACAAAGAACTTATATCTAGAACGTGTAAAGAATTTTAAAGTCAAACTCCTCCAAATTTAAAGACGCAATCCAAACATGTGCATCTGAGATGAACACTCACTCCTCAGATAAAAAAAATACAGGCAGCAAAAACAATTGTGAAATTCCATCTAACCTCAGAAAGAATGACTACCATCAAGAAATCAACCAATAACAAGTGCTATCAGGTTGACCCTGTTTTTCATATATATATTAAGAGATGTATAAAACCAGTGGTCTTTTATATTATTATACTTGAAAAAGTAAAATATAATGCTAAGTCTGATGTAGCATGCTCAGTACTATAAGTAAAGCCTGCGTATTACATGAATGTATGCATAGCTATTCCAGACTTTATGTCATATTGTTTTATCAAGAGTGCAGGTTAAGGCCAGGGCTGGTGAGACGGCTCAGTGGTCTAAAGCACCTACTTAGAACAAGCTAAGCAAAAGCACAGGGACCGCGGTTCAATCCCCAGCACCACATGCCAGCCAGCCCCGCCCCCTGGTGTGCTGAACTGGCCACACACACACAAAATAAATAAATAAATATTTTTTTAAAAAAGAGTGCAGGTTAGGGCCAGCCAGATAGCTCAGCATACTAAAGTGCCTACTTAGGCAGGCACAGAGACCAGGGTTTGATCCCCTGAGTGCTGTGCAGGCCCTGCCCCCAGGGGCGCGCTGAGATGGTGACTGTGACTGGGTGTGATGGTGTGCGCCAGTGCTTGGGAGGCTGACAACAGGAAGATTGCTATGAGTCTGATCTGTGTAGGTGAACCCTGTACTAAATACATTTTTTAAAAAAAAAGTAGGTTAAATTAACCTCCTAAAATGTGTATCACTGTTACACACAGAGGGAGCAGGATTAAAGCAAAAAGAACACCTTCTGGCTTCCTCAAGGAAGAGTGAACACAGCAAAGGAAATCTTTCCCATGTGCTTTATATCACAGTGCTGGACAGGCTTTGGAAATAGTTTTGTGCAAGATTTATCTGATACAAAGAGGAGATTGACCGGGTAGAATTGCCCAACAAAATTACATTAAATAAGTAAGCACTTGAAAAACTGGGGAAAAACACATCTTTGATTAAATACACAAATTTGCAGTTAAATGCTGCCTTCAGAAATCTCCTTGGAATCTCCAGGTTTAGAAAGCAGTAAAATGCCACGAAATGTAGTTTCAGCACCAGTGATTTGTAGCTAGGCGTGGCAAGACTGTAATAAGCAGTTCTCTGCAGAAATTCTTGGCAGCTTTTGCCATTTTATTTGAGTCTTAGTTTCTCTTAATTTCCATATTGATATTTTTCTTATTCGACTCTGTTAGCTTTGTGTCATTGAAACCATTCCAGTCAAGGAATTAATTAAGAGAAGCAAAGCAAACACATGTGAGATGGGCGGTGTTTGATGGAAAATGCACCCTCATGTGGCAAATGGGCACCTGCTGGCTGCCAGGTGAGAAGATCTCTCTTGTATGTGAATAAACCTCACAGTGAGAGACATGAACGTCCTTCTTGTTTTGTTTGTTTTTCCAGTGGAGGAGATGTTTCCCAGGATTTCCTTGCTTTTTCACTCATTGAGGACCCTGATGGAATCTGGACTCACTTTGATGTTACAGCCTGTAGGTGGCACTTATCGAAGGGACAGGAAATATGGCAGTCTCCCTTGACCAGGGCAAGAAGCCGGTCTACCATCTTTCTTAGATGGGCTCCTAGGTCCCTGTACAGATCCCAAATGTCATTTTTCCTTGGAGCAAAGAAGCCATAGAATGTTCTCCAGTGAAGAAGCAATGAATTAGATTGGAGATGAAATCATTCCTTATCAAACACCCAGATCAAATGTTTTTTTGACATACACTTTCACAGCTTCAGGCTCAGGAGAATGCTAAAACATAAATTCTATCAAATCATAAATTCCTCACACCAGAGGTTGTTCTGGCAACATCCAGAAAGTTCCGCATGCTTTGCTTCTCCTTCCATCCACAGGGGCCTGGTTTTCACCCTAACAGGACAACACAGTTTTGAATAGGTCCATTTGTTTCTTTTTCTTCAATCTCTCTTCATTTAACTCTTTAATTCTGTGCATTTGTCATGGACCTTACATATTACTCTTCTGTATGATGTTCTTAATTTCTAGACTATTTGCAGGTAACTGTGTTTGCACATTATCCTGAGATTGCTCTTTGCCATGTTAAAGATTCTTACTTAAAATGACCTCCTACTCTATGAATGTTTTGGAGTTCCTCTTTGGACACAACGACCTCCTTAGCGTCTCAGGATTTGATTTTTTTTTTTCCTTTTTTTTTTTTTCCAGAACCAGGGATTGAACTCAGGCCCTTGCGCTTTCCAGGGAAGCACTTATTCCACTGAGCTATCTCCCTGGCCCGCATCTCAGGATTTGGAACTGAAAGTAATAATGCATGTGTGGCCTGGACAGAGGAAGGTGGGCTGGGACCTTCTTACCTTTTGTGAGGTGGCCTATTCCTGCTAAAACTGCACTAACACTTCCTGCCTCTGAGCAATAACATCACAGCATCCCTAGCTCACACTGCAATCCAAACTTGAAAAATGTCTGCCCGCGCCTCCCTCCTTACAGGTAAATGTTTATCTAGGTCAGTGAAAGCCTCAATTATACAAGGATGTTTCTTAGAACATTAGACTGACTGGTGTTAATTTTAGCTTTCATATATTATTTTAGGCACTCACGCTCAACCTGAAGTTTGAAAATATCCACAGAATATTTTTGGGTTTGACATAAGACTTGACCTTTGGGGAATTTCAGCTCTACCTCTCCTAGTCTTTTTCCTTCTCTTCTCCCTCTCCTTCCTAGTTCTTCCTGTTTGGTTCACATTATTGTTGCAACACCCAGCGCTCCCACACCAGAACCACCTGCACGTGGTCTCTGTGTGCTTTGGCCTCAGGCAGCTCCTGCTCCAGAAGGGGGTCGTCTCTTGACCAGCACATTGGAACTTCTGTTTCTTCACCTTTTTCTTTTCTTTTCCTTTCCTTTCTTTTTCTCATCCCTCCTCTCTCTGTCATTCTTTCTTATGTGTGGCACTAGGGATTGAAACCAGGACCCTCACCTTTTCACACTGAGCTATGTCCCAGCCCTCTTTAATTTTTTATCCTGAAAGAGTGTCTCACTAAATTTCCCAGACTTGGGGGGCCCAGCCCTAGCTCAGTTCTTTAAGTGGCTGCTTCCACAATGCTGGCAGCCTCAGTTTGCTGTAGTTCGATCCCCACAACACTCCAGCCATGCAAAAGTGCCCTGAAGTCATTCAAGGAGCAAAACACAAAAAAAATAAAAAAATAAATTTCCCAGACTGGGTGTAACTTTCAGTCTTCCTGCCTCAACCTCCCATACTAACACCAAAACTTTTCTAAACTAGCACTGATCCCAACAGTTCAGCATGCTAAACTTCAAAAAATGTATAGATAAGTCCAAAACTCACATAAGGTAAGATAAAACTATTTTATTAAGAAAAAAAAGTCATTACTTAAAACAAAATAGAGAAGCATCTTCCCTCTGTTATGCTAGTTCCTGTCTTGTATCCAGAAAACAATGAATTCCAAGTCTTTCTTTCTACTGCTATATTCCTATTTTTTCTTGGTCATACATTATTTCACTACTTCTTGGTGACTTCTTTGCTTGTAGACAGCATCTTTTGAATTTCTCTTGCATGTGCCCCCATCCTGTACACCACCACAGGTTCAGGACCATTTTGTCACAGTTATTGGTTAAGGTTATTCATTTATTTGGTCCACATAAGTATCCCTTGTGCTCAGGCCAAATAGAGTGCTTGGTTTCCATTTTTTTTCTCTTCGGTGTTTTTCCTTGCTTTATTGTTTTAGCTATTTCTAATTACTTTATCACATGCTTCCATAGGTCTGCCTTAGAGTTCACAGCACGGTTCCCAGCCACATTCCAAACACATCCTGAAGCACTCTCTCAGCTCAATGCTTTTCCTCTTGGAATGGCCCTGCACCTTCAACACTGCTCTGTGCATGAGGCCCCCCCCCACCCTTCCCCAACTGTACGCCATAGACCTGGGACCCTCACTGCCCTCGTCCTGGAAAGTCCCCTTGCTGTTCTTGGCAATCTGCTTTCCTCTTTCTTGATTTACTCCTTAATGAGAGCAAACATGTTAGCTAGCAGCTCCCCAAGAAAGAGTGCCTGGGAAGTCAACACCTAGGAGACTCTAGAATCTTCCTGGAAATTTCCTCCTCCATATTTTCAACACATGGAAGATGCAGGCACAGAATCAGCCCTCGTCTAAAAGCTTTCCTCTTTGCTCCATCATCTTCTAGCATCTGACAGTGCTTTGGGGAGCTGCACTGCTTCTGTCCCTCTGCCTTCCTCTCTGAGCTTTTGGGCTCTTTTTGTATCACTGCTAATGATAATATTCACAATGACACACTTTGGGGAGAATGTACTGCCTGACTGCCTCAAGAAGGTGTGTGCTAGGCTGTTCTCATTCTGTAGTTCTGAGTTGTTTTCCTGTATTACCTCTTCAATAATTTCTTCTCTAATTCTCTTTTTCATGTGAAATTAATTCTCATACTATTTTGTCTTTTCTCTCTCTTTGTGTTCCATTTTCTGGGGAATGCATATTTTATTATGCAAAATTTTATTAATTTAGAAGTTTTCCAGTATTCTGTTTTTAATTTCTGAAAATTACACACACACACACACATATCACACACATATATGTGTATGTGTGTGTGTGTGTGTGTGTGTGTGTATTTAGTACAGGGTCTATAGGGTCTCACTACACAGATTGGATTCGTAGAGATTCTCCTGTTTCAGCCTCCCAAGTTCTGAGATTACAGGCATGCACCACCTCACCCAGTCTCAGTTGCCATCTCAGTGCGCCCTGGAGGCAAGGTCAGCATGGCATGCCAGGGATTGAACCCTGGTCCCTGCATCTGCAAAGCAGGCAATTTAATCTTATAGTATATATTTTAAACTGGAAATGTTTTATTCTTATTCTTCTGACAATATTATAGTTGTAAGACTTCTTTTTTAAAATTTTCTTTCCTCTAGGGCTTCCTTCCAAGTTCTTTTCCCTGTGTATTATTTTAGCATCAGTCTCTTGAGTTGGAAGCTCTTCTTGATTATGTTGTTACTCTTTACTGTCCTTTTTCACTTAAGAGTGAGTCAGCCTCGTGCAGAATGAAAGCCCCATGAACAAGGAAGGGCGCTAGGCATTCTTGCCCGCTGAGCTTGCTATGGAGGCATTGCCTGGAGAGATGGTTGCCACCCCGGTCCCTATAACTGCTGTCTTTCCTGCTTCCAAGTCAGCTTCTCCAGGAGCAGATTTCCTCTCTCTTGCCCAGGGAAGCATAGAGATGGGAGTTCGCGCACAGAGGCAGCAAAGCAGGAGAGTTTAGGACATGGAATGCCTGACGGGCTGACAGGCCCTGTGCTCCCGTTCTGTGCAGATCCACATGCCCACCCTTTGTGCAAAGTTTGTCTGAGACCAGAGTCTCCATGAGTTAATTTTTTCCAATAAAACCTTTTATTTATTCTGGAGATAGAAGACAGAATATCCAAATTTAATTTCTATGTTTATGATAATTTATTTCTTTTAAGGATTTTCTTTCAGCCTTTGCTTCATATACACATTTAATGAAATTGGATCAATACTGAGATTAGCATTGTTCTCCTGTACAAGGGTGATATACAAAAATATGAAGTTTTCTACATTAAAAAACAATTCAGGGACTGGGGAGATGGCTCAGTGGAATAAGCATTTCCCTGGCAAGCGCAAGGGCCTGAGTTCAATTCATGGTTCCGCAAAAAAAAAAAAAAAAAAAATTCAACATTGGGTGTAGTGGTGTGCGACTGTAATACCAGCTCTTAGAAGGCTGTAAACAGACGGATCACTATGAGTCCCATCTAGTAGTGAGACCCTGAACACCCTATAGACCCTTCCCTAAAGAAAAAAAAAAAAAAAAAGCAAAGGGAAGGAGCAGGCTGTGTGTCTATGGCCCACTTAGGTGCCAGCCCTTTAAAACAAACAAACAAAAAACTATTCAAATGGGACAAAGATCTAAAAATAAGAACAAAACTTTTAGAAGAAAATATAGGGGGCCGGGGAGATGGCTCAGTGGAATAAGTGCTTCCCTGGCAAACGCAAGGGCCTGAGTTCAATCCCCGGTTCTGCCAAAAAAAAAAAAAAAAAAAAAAAAAAGAAAATATAGGAGATGGAGCTGGCGAGATAGCTCAGCAGTCTAAAGAGCCTGCTTAAGCAAGCTTAGGCAAAGCACAGGGACCATGGTTTGATCCCCGGCATCCAAGGTGGGCTGAGCTGACCACAAAAAAAGATATCCTAATGGCCATCAAGCTCATGAAAAGATACTCCACATCCATGGAGAAGTGCAAATCAAAACCACATGAAGTTACCACTCCACCCATTAGGATAAATGTCATCAAAAGCAACAAAGAAACAAACAAAAGCTAATGAGTACTGATGAGGAAGCAGGAAAACTGGAACTCTTGTGCATTGCTAATGGGAAATAGGGCAGCCTCTGTAGAAAGTAGGATGGCAGTTTGATAATGATTAAACATACAACTTCCATGTGATCCAGCAACTCCAATTATAGATACATATCTGCAAGAAATAAGGCAGGGGGGCTAGAGAGATGGCTCAGTGGTCTAAAGCACCTACTTGAAACAAGCTTGGCAAAGCACAGGGACCGCGGTTCGATCCCCAGCACCACATGCCAGCCAGACCCGCCCCCTGGTGGGCTGAGCTGGCCACACACACACACAATAAATAAATGTAATAAATAAATATTTTTTAAAAAAAGAAAAGAAATAAGGCAGGCACTTAGGGAGATACTTGACCACTATACTTTCATCAGTATCATTTACAACAGCCAAAAAGCAGAGGAAACTCAAGCATCCATCAGTGCATGAATGGATAAACAAATTCTCATCTATATGTACAATGGAATATTATGCTTTCTTTAAAAGGAAGGAAATTCTAACAATGCTACAATGGGGATGAATCCTGAGAACTAGATTAAGTGAAGTAACACAACCACAAAAAAAGTGTGCTGTATGATTTCACTTATATGAAGTAGCTGGAGTATTTACAACCCAGGGCTTCATGTCAAAGAATCAGAATGGATATTCAGTCTTACCAGTGAACCAAAAGCCTCTGTGGGTTGACCTAGGTTGAGTTTCTGTGGCCAGGCTGGGGTACAGGCCCGAGCCAGGAGCCCATGCACACGCTGCTCTGCACAGCAGGGCCCAGTGCAAGGCGTCAGCACTCTGATACCTGTCTGCAGAGCATTTGGGCCTCCTTAGTGCTCCTGACTATGCGATGCTAGCAGCCTGGCTGCAGTGTAAAGAGGCCTTCTGAGGGAAAGAAGTCTGTAGCTGGTGGTTACCTTGAATTCCCACCTCCGTGTAGAGAAGAAAGGGAAACTGGGGGAAGAAACCAGCGCAGTACCTTGTGCAATCCACTGAGAGGAGATGCTGGGATGTGAGAGCCAAGCCCATTCTAGACCACCGTGTGTGGCCAGAAGAATGAGCAGGTGAGCGTCTGCCTTCTGCTGAGAAGGTGTGTATTCTGCCTTCTTTCTGGTGCTTGGTTCCCCTGACCTATCATACACTGAAAAAGGCTCCACATGTGTTTGTATGTGTTTGTGCATGTGTGCTATGTATGTGTATGGTGTGTGCATGTGTGTGTGCTACATATGTATGCACACATCATCACTCCCTGGTTCTTCTCTTCATCACTATGTAGGAATCTGTCACTTCCCTATGTGTTCCTCCTCTTTTGGAGGAATCTGGTCTTTTCTCTGATCCCAACAACAGCATTTCTGGAATCTGCTGAATCGTCATTTTGGGGGAAAATACCTAAACTCAACATTGGCTCAAATTAGATGTTGCTCATTCGATACCCACGCAACTCCTGCTGGAGGGTTTCTGAGTAACAGCATGTGGCTCTAGGACAGATGCCTTTGATCTTACTATTAAGCATTTTGAAGCTCTAGTTTTCATCTGTACAAAACCCCCAATGGCTTTCCCATCTTCCCTAAGCCCTGCCAGCTGTCCACTGTGACTCACAGAAAGTTCCAGTGGGCACAGAAACCCAGCACACATGGCGGCAGCACCAGGCTGCACCTGGCCAATGAGGTGCATTTGATCTGCCTCAGCTGCCATGCGGGCCTGGGCTCTACTGAGGGCACATCCATCCGCCCTGTCCCACCCAGAGCTTTGAGCTCACACCAGGTCTGCTGGTTCAGGAAGATTCTTCAGAAGAGGCAGGAGAATGGATGGCCAGGTGATAAGCTGCTGGGCAGATCCGTCTGTGACTGGGCCTCAGTTCTTGAGTTGATTCATGTTCTGTCCCCAAAAGAGCTCTCACTCCATTCCTTGGGATGCTCCTATATCCTGTGGAGGCTTTGCCTGTTTCCTCCAAAGCACCCAGTGTTAACCCATACAACCCACCAGCCCTCATTTATGACTGTTATCTACATGGCTGGATTTCAGTACTGCTTAATCCTCCTATTATATCTTTTTTGTCTTTTCTTTGGTAGAACCAGGGATTGAACTCAGGCCCTTACGCTTGCCAGGAAAGTGCTTATTCCACTGAGCCATCTCCCTGGCCCTATCTTTTCATTTTTTTAGTAGACATTTATTTTTTTGGTTTTGGTGCTGAAAACCAAACCCAGGGCTTCCAGTTTGCTACGCAAATGTTCTACTGCTGAGCTAAATCCTCCACCCCTTATCCTTCTGTTATAAACAGAAAACTTGGTGTTGGTCTTTCAGATTCAGTACCACTGGACTGAACTGAAACTTGAAAGGACTGCGATACTCAGAGACATGGGGCTGAGGCTTGGGGGTGGGGAATGGCAACCTGGGCCATCCCTGCTGCTCTCGCCAGGGACAGCTGCCCATCCACACTGCCCTATTCTACAGATTGAGGTCCCACAAAATAGGAAATATTGATTGCACACTTGTGACTTGATTTTAAATTTGAAGCCTGTAAAGGGACAGGTCCAGTGCCATGCAGGAGTCAATGGGACGAGATCAGTGTGACAGGTACTCAGCTCAGCCAGTGTTTCATGCGGGACTTCATTTCTCCTCCACGCTGAGTACTGGATATATGGTCCCTTATGTGCCACACTCAGTATGTATTTCAGTGCGCTACTATGTACACTGCCCATGGCACTTACACCTCAATAATCCAGTCCTCAAATATTTTGTGATATCAAGGGATGTATTTCAACCCACAACAGAATATATATTCAAAATCTTCCTCAGGTGAATAAAGCATTCAATAATGCATAGATGGGACTTAAAAGCTGTTCACAATAAGTCGTAATTTCATTTTTACTTCACACTTCTATGACATCATCCTATTATTTCATATACTAAGTACAACAGAGACCTGCAAACAGTATACAGTCACGGGCTTAGCAAAACGGAAATCCTCACCCACCTCTTGGGGGAAGGATGAGGCTCAGCATTTAAAAAATGAACCCTGCCACTAAGTCTTTTTGTTTCCTCCCATGAACCCTGCCACTAAGTCTTTTTGTTCTGTCTCTCACACCAGTGAACAGGGCTGGTGTCACTGACCTTGTGCATTACAGTAACCCTTCAATGCAAGCAGACCTCCATGGCAAGTCCTGGGGGCTCACTGTCCACTGTGTGCATTAGACACAGGGCCACATGTGGGACACACAATTTTGCTATTGCAAATGCTAAACATTCCTGCAGTGCATCATGGGTAAGGATCTGTCCAATAAGTGTCACCCTGGGATGTGACTAAAATGCACTGACACTCCTATTTATGCTGATGCATTTCACAGAACATTGCTGAAAAAAAAAATACACACCAGGCATCACCCTGCCACCAGGATGCTTTTGAAATGCTAGGGTCCAAGGAGTTGACACCTGGTATTGGGCTATCCTCAGACGTTCGCACCTGAGCTTAACCCAGTGTTACAGGATCAGTAGGCTCTCTGGGCCTGGCTGGGCACCTTCACACCTCTCTCCTTGTGTCACCAACAGACTCCCTGACTTGCATACCACTCTGACTGTCTGGGTCCCTCTGGTGGCTCTAGAGGGTGCAGGCTGAAAGGAAATTCCCTGGGGAACCCCTCAAAGGAAGGTGAAATCTGTTTCCAACTTATAGTCAGTTGGAAGGCCTTAAGGCTGATGTTTTAGCTGCAGTATGTTTCTGAAGCTGTTATTGGAGTTGTGTGGGGGTAGGGGTGCTCCTCACATCTGAGTTATGTCACCTGGTGTGGTGCAAATTGGTCCCAAATGAAGGAAAGCAGGAACCTGGTCATGCTTCCCACACCTCTGTGGATGGTCTCTCCAGACTGGGTCTTTCCAGAGAGCCCCGCCCAATTTCAAGCAGCATCTTAGGAGTGGTCACCTCTAACACAGTCATTGCTGTTCTTTCCAGCCAACTGCCTCCCCCTCACCCTCAAAAGTGGGAGCAAAGGACCGGCTCTGCTGGCCCTGCGGAGCAGGGCAGACGCCTGGGAGCAGATGAGCGATGACCCTGCAGAAGGCACCCTGGGCTCCTGCAATGCAACAGGTACTCGGGGGCTGCGATGACAGCCGTGCGCCAGGACATGCCAGCCCTCCCGTGCATGCTCTGTCTTCTCATACAGTGACAAAGCAGGAAAGAACTGCCCACAATGGGGAGGGATTCAGTAATTGTCTTTATTTAAATTGGGCCCAGGAATGAACAAGTGGCCTGAGAGTTTTCTGAAGCATTTCGCATAGTTTTTTTTTCTCTTTTACTTTCTGAAGTGAGAGCAGTCATCTTCTGGGTAAATAGAACTGTCAAATTAATAACTTCACATGACAAGCAAGAGCCTTTTCAATGTGAAAATGATTTGTATTATTTTCATTTGATGGCTTTTCCTGCTAAATTAAGTATGTGGCTAAGATTTCCTACTTCTTTGAAAGTGTTTATGAATTGGGATTATTAGAAACCCAAGAAGACAAGCTGCCAAATGCAAAACAGGTTTTTCTGTTTCTGAGGTAGAGAAAGTAATGACCCTCTTCAAAAGTAGTCTGTGTGTGTGAGCAGATGTGTGTACAGCAGGAAAGCACGATAGCTTCTTAGATCTTTGTGTGGATTCATAAAAGCCAGGACTTAGCCCTTGACCAGGGAGGACTCCTTCCTGCTGGGAGTGCTACCCTGGGGTCCTGTCCATCTAGCCTCCTGTAACTGTGTGCAGCCCTAAGAGTTTCTCAGTCCTAGAACTCTAACAGTGACAAGAGGTAGTCCCTATGTCCAGGGAACCTGTGGGAGCCAACACCAAGTGAGCTGTGCTTAGAGAGTGAGGGGTGACAAGAAGCAAAACGAGTGGGGATGGAGTGTGAGTGAACAGAGGTCAGGGACAAGGAGAGGAGAGCAGCCCTCAAGGTCTTGCTAGAAAGACAGGTGGAGAAGGACAAGAACCCAAGGTGAGAGGACCTGGGGAGATAAGAACAGGCGTCCAGGAGCTGAGGCTGCCAGAACACAGTGATGGCAGGAGAGACAAGGAGGTCAACAGGAGTAGGAAAAGCACATTTTCCTTGTAGGCCACAGGTTTGGGTCATGTTTGCAAAACATGCAAATTTTAAGCAAAAGAGTGATGTGAGGTAAAATTTTGAAAGACCATTCCAGTACCATAAATGGGCAAGAGGGCAGGACTGAGCAGAGGGGAGATGAGGGATGGAGAAGGAAGCTTGACAGAGAAAACCTGCATTAGGTCGGGGTACAGGGTCAGCACGGTGCATGAGATGGGAGGTGCACGGGAGAGAGAAACATTGCCATGCTCCGGTCTGTTTTGTGCTTTGGCCCTGGGTCCAGCTGTTACAATGGGGGAGAGAAGGGAAGATGCAGGTTTTGGGGTGAGTGGCCTGGACACTGCTTTGGGGAAAGAAGATGAGGAACCTCTCAGGTAGTCACCCAAAGGGCAAAGAGTCTGCAGTGAAATGTGGAATCGGTGATAAGAGCTGAAGACCCAAATGTGGGGTCCTAAGAAGGTGCACACCTTGGAACTCACACGCTGTTGAGATTTCCCAGAGAGAGCCAGTCAGTGAGCATGGAGAAGAACTGGGTCCCAGCAGACTATGGGACTCAGGACTAGAGAGGCCACCAGGAAAGATGAGGAAGGAGAAGGGAGGCTGGTGGGAGCCTCAAGCCCAAAATAGAAAGTTTCCAGGAGAATATGAGCAATCGTGACACATGCTAACAGGAACTTATGATAGGAAACGGTGATGCAGACCTTGATGACCTGGACCAGAATGTTCAGTGCAGGGGAATGAGGGGAAAGAGGGAGACGGCAAGTACATCAACTCTTCCAACAAAAAAGTGGAATAGCAGCAGCCAGCAGAAAAGCTGAGAAATCAGAGGGTTTGGTTCTTTGTTTGTTTGAAACAAGGTCTCACTAGGTAGTTAAGTCTGGTCTGGAGCCCATGATCCTCTTGTGGAGTGTTTCATTTTGTTTGCCACTTTTTTGATTTTTATTTTTCCAGTACTGAGGATTGAACACAGGGCCTTTCTAAGCTACATGCTTTGGAACATGTTCTTCCTATATTGCCCAGGCGGGGCAGGAACTTGTGATCTTACTGCCTCAACCTCCCAGAGTGCTGACATTGCAAGTCTGTCTGGGAAAACACCAGATTGGTTGGGCCCAGCGCATGGAGATGGTATAATAGCATAGGGAGACTTTCTCTTATCTGTGGGAAGATCAAGAGCAAAACCTGAACCTGTTTTCATCCTTGATCATAAGTAAAGCTGCTAAGGGAAGGCCAAATAGTTCAGCGGATTAAAGCACCAGCAAACAGGCCAGGGGCCACGGGTTCAAACCCAGGGCCTGCCGTGCTGGCCCCCACCCCCAGGGCACACTGAGACTGGGCATGGTGGAATGTGCCTGTAATCTCAGCTCTTGGGAGGCTATAAGCAGGTGGATCATTATGAGCCCAATCTAGTAATGAGACCGTGAACACCATATAGACCCTTCCCTAAAATACAAAAAAAAAAAAAAAAACAAGTAAAGCTGCTGATCCTGGATCCAAGGCCTCTCACTGGAAAAGAAACCCAGGAAGCTACAGATGTGCATGACAAGGCACATATTCATATAAACATATCCGCTTTGATTTCAGGGAGAAAACCAACAAAAATGCCCCTATGTGATTGGGCTGCCACTTGTCATATGTGGCATCTGTAACTCAAGTATAAATCAATTAAAAGTCAATGAAGTTGGGGCTGGAGAGATGGCTCAGTGGTCTAAAGCACCTACTTGAAACAAGCTTGGCAAAGCACAGGGACCGCGGTTCGATCCCCAGCACCACATGCCAGCCAGACCCGCCCCCTGGTGGGCTGAGCTGGCCACACACACACACAATAAATAAAGGTAATAAATAAAAATAAATATTAAAAAAATAAATAAATAAATAAAAAATAAAAGTCACTGAAATTAAAAATGCTATTTGTCTGTCATCTAGTCCTACTTCAGGTGCTGCAGCAAGGCTATGTCCACCCTCACAGTAACTTCTAGCAGGTAGGGGTAGGAGAGGCCCAGCTGGGAATGAGCTCTGAGACCGTGGAGGAGAGACCACTCAGGCCTGACTCAGGGGGGAGTGTGAGCAGAATTCAGTGAAGAGATAAGGAAGTTCAAGAATTCAAGAACTAGAAAGTTCTGTGGACTTCAAGAATTAGGAAGCACCAAAACCAGACAGTGTCCTGGAGGACTTCAAAGGTGACTTCTATCTGTATGGAGACCTACTAACCAGAGTAAAAGAGAAGAAGCAATTGAAAACAGTAAAAATGTACCAAAGCTAATGCAGATATTGAATTTCAATTTTTTCTTTGTGATTCAGTTCTTTGAACTCTGATCACAATTCCCCTGGCACTGAGACACATTTGTAGATCACAGAGGGGCTCCCATTCCCTTCTCCCTGACATCCAGAGCTTTGTTAATGAGGAAGTCCCTCAAAAGACTGTCTCTGGCACACTCCCTATTCCCAAGTGAGCTCCAAGCAGAGGCCTAACACAGCCCCATCACTGCCAGGCCCACCAAGCTTCTGGGACAGGAAAGTTGCACGTGGCCCCATTTCTAGTAGGACAGGGCAGGACTAGGGCAGGGCTGGAGGGATGAAGGGGAAGCTGCAATAGTGCAGGGAAGCTGGGCCAGAACAATGTATCTATTTGAGAGAAAATATCTCCTATAATTAAGCAACTGGCTTAAAACAAACTGCTAGGTCACATTTGTAGGCTAATATCTCTAGTCTACGGGGTTGCCGGGTTAGAATTGTTCAAAGGCATAAGTACATTCTAATCATGCATTAGTCCTTCCAAAACACCAGACAGTGCCTTGTTTAATGCTACGAAAATTGTTCTTGATCACTCGTAAACTCTTTGGAAAGTCTGCTTTTCCTTGAGTGAAAACTTGTCCAGCTGCCATTCATATTACTTTTTTCCCCTAAAGTCTGGATGGCAATTAAAACAAGGTTTAGTATGTCCTAATGTTGGTGCGCAAAGAAACTTTTGGCCACATAGTGAGCGTTAATTATTCTGCAGGTTTCCCTTTTTGTCTTGACTACCTGGAAATTCCCAGCAAAATTAGTTTTTGAAGCTTTAACGGAGAGACAGTATTAACACTGCGGCCAAGAATGTGAAGATAAAGAGACAGGGACCATGACTGTGGCCCAATGACTATCCCTAGCTTTACAGAATCAGAAACTGGATTTAATCAGCTAGTACATTATCTACATTTACCACTACCTTACAGATTCATCAGAACACCAGCTTAAGATTTTATGGTGGCAGCAGTCCCTTTCTATCAGCCAGGCTGTTCCTGTCCATGATCCAAGGAGCCTCCCCCTGCAGTCACTGACATACCTAGGAAGCCAGAGGAGTAAGCAGAAGTTTGCTTAAATTAAAAAAAAAAAAAATACTTATCTGGAAGTATATTTTGTCTGCACCACTGCACTATCACTGAAATTTTCTTGTTACTCAGTTGAAAAACCTTGCCGGTAACTTGCGCCACCCCCAGGCCATCTCCCTGACCCCCAAGCATACCTGACATAAACATTTCTGAAGCCACTCTGGCCACATCCAGCCACCTTTGTCCATGTTCCCGCAAGTATTACTGCCTGCTTAGAACTAACTGTCTTCCCTCCACATTCCGTGGGAGCACGTCACAGTTCCCTCTGGGAATTGGACTGCTGTCAATCAGAATTTAGATAAAACTACTTTTACCTCTTGTTACCTGTGTTCTTATTGTACGCTGTCTCAGTTCTTGTTCGGAAGGAGAGGGAAATTTAAACTCTAATGCAAAAAAGTGAAATTCCAACAATTGCTTTATTTTTCTTCACAGTATCCAGGTAATTGTAATGCTTTTAGAGTTGTGACATTTAAGAAATAGGTCCCATCTTTTTTTCATATTTTTTTAAATTAAAGCATTTGGCTATGGTTTCATTTTGGTAGGTTCCTATACACACATAACACATTTTAATCATTTCCCCCCCATAGCTATCTTATACATCAAAAGAATTATACCTGAAAAACTAAGAATGAATAATTTTCCAGTAAAATTCCTACTTATTATCAGATATATTTCACATATCACAAACCTGTTACAATAGATTATTTGGCCAGCCATTAGAATCTGTCTTACTTCGCCAAGAAATGTGTCTTGAAGAACCACTCAGAATTTGATACAGATGCTATGGGAAACATGATGAAAGAAAAAACAATGCTGCTAGTGTAAATGGTCTCAGGAAGGGCTGTGTGCCCGGCCTGGATAGCGCCCAGGGGCTGTGTGTAGGAGCAGGATCTGCATAGTTAATGGATTGCTCCACACTTGAGAAACTGCTCCCATTTCCCAGCAATAAATAATCCGGCCAGTTGCTCATGGGTAAGCTGACTTCTACCTGTCCTAATTTTTTTCTCACCTATCTCAGAACAGAGAAACTTGGATCCAGACTGCATCAAGCAGCTTCACTAACTTTGCCTTGGTCAAGCGTGCATCCTCCCTCTGGTTACCTGGTGTCTCCTGAAGCCTGTGTGGTGCTGGGTGAAGGCAGGAAGCACCTGCTGCAGGACAAGGTCAGGAGCTGCCACACGTGAGGACAGTTGGTCTGCCTCAGTGAGGGGATGGCCTCCAGATGGTCACAAGCAGCAGAGAAGACATTAGGGACAGAAGGCTAGTCGGGAAAATGAGGAAAGCATCAGTGGACACCAGGTTGCTGGCTGGCTGTGGGCTTTATCCCTGTTATAGTGTTGTTGGTTTTTTTTTTAAGTATACCTTTTTTTCCTCTGGGTTTCAAAAGCATAAAATTATTAAGTACATAACAAAAAAAATGTTTTTGTGTATCTGTTTGGTTTTATCTTTCTTACTCTTTGCACATAATTCCACAAACATGTCCTGTATGCAAAAGCTAATCAACAGGATTTTTTTCTCTGTTGATGAAATCTCATTAATTTCTATTTTCCTCTTCATAGTCAATAACCATTACTCTTGGCATATCCACAAGTGTAATGATATCAACTGATGTGCTTCCGAGGGGTTCTAGTAGTGACAAGTGGGATAGGGTATGTGGACTGGGTGAAGAGTCCTTGGAAAAGACTCCATTCAGATAAACCGTATCCCTGTTCCTCCTACAACGACGTACCCTGCCTTGGTGGAGCGGGTGAGGGTGTCCTGGCTGGCCTACTCTTGGCAGGGGCCTAGCCTGCGTGCTTCCCAAGTCCTGCTCCCAGTCCCCACCACTCTCTCTCTCTGAAGGAGCATGATTGGGTCCTTCCAAAGCTGCTCCACTGTGTGAGTCTGTTCATCTGGCTGTGGAGACTGCGAGGACTGCAGCCAACACCACCCACAGTTTGTTCTGGCCCCACGCCAGCGGCCACGAGCCAGTTCTTGATGCGTGCAAACTCTGTCACAGTATGACACACTGTTGAATGTGACGCTGCAGCTGGGTTTACTCCTCCTCAGTGAGCCTGTGAATGTGTCTGGGCGAGTGCGCAGCAGCCCTGGGACATGTAGAGAATAGACAGTGCTAGAAGGTGTGTAATCTGTGACCTGAGGCCTCCTGATGCTCTTACATCCATTTCTTTTCCTGATTGGATTTTGTGACCAGGAAAGTCACACGCTTGCTGTGGTGGCACCAGTCCCTAACATTGCACCTTAGAGAATCTCAAGGGATTCAAAAGCAAGAAGGGTTCTCTCTCCCATATGCACGCCAGCCAGGAGTGCAGTTAGGATGACAGCAAGAGGCAGAGACAAGATGGAGAAGGGAGACAGGAGTTCCCCCAAAATTCTGGTCATATAAGGATTATCAAAATATACAATGATGGGGCTGGAGAGATGGCTCAGTAGAATAAGTGCTTGCCTGGCAAGCACAGGGCCCTGAATTCAATCCCCAGTACCACAAAAAAAAAAAAAAAAATATATATATATATATATATATATATATATATATATACACACACACACATATATACATACATACAATGAACGTTTAATTTTAAAATTGTATTTAAATAAATACACATTTCCACTAATCCCTCTGAAAATATGTCCCCTTGCTTTGAACGCATCATCTCATTAGCCTTGCCACATTTCAAAGTCAAAATGATCATGGAGGGGCCAGAGAGATGGCTCAGTGGAATAAGTGCTTCCCTGGCAAGTGCAAGGGCCTGAGTTCAATCCCCGGTTCTGAAAAAAAAAAAAAAAAATCATGAAAGGTAAAGATCTTAATTACATTACAGTAAAAACCACAAATTGTTAGCTAGCAAGTTCACTTAAGAAAACTGGCAAACTAGGAAGAATGTATGCAATGTATTAATTATTGAAACTGTCCTACCAATTTCATTTGAAACTGTCTCATTGCTATTTGTTTCTCAATAAAATTATGGGGAAAAAAAAGAAAGGTAAAGGTCTTCAGTTGATGCAGAACGCTGAGATAGCAATGGCAGCTTGACACTTACGAGAGAAAGCTTCCAAAGCGGCTGAAGAAAGCGGCAAGAATGATGAGATCAGTGTGCTTAAGCTAGTGGGGCATTTGGGAAGGGATGGCTGGTAATGCGTCTTTTATTGCAATAAATGTTTTTTTAACAGATATTCATCATGTATCTCAATCACACCTTGCACTTGATTACTTTGAGCCCATGGCCAACATTTATAGTGCCAAGAGTTGTGGCGTGATCTTTGGAGAAAGTTGGAAAATTATAAGATTTCTGAGCACTGGGATATGTAATTTTTCCTATCTGTCTTCTTAAATGAGAGCATCAGATCCAGCTCCATGCTGTTCTGACTTAATGTCTGAGATGACTTTTGAACTCATTTTTAAAGCTTTGAGCCAATCTGCCACCTCCACAGTGGGTGGAGAAGTGCATTAGAAGCAATGTGAGTGACAAGGGCCGCCCAGTTGTCTTATCTATATTACTCACGAAATTCTCGAACACCTCCAAAACCTGTGCGATGACACGCATGCTTTTGTCCCACCGCCTACTAAAGGGACAGGTGGGGGCTAAAGCCACAATTGCATCACCTCTGCACCCCATCCATAGACCTGGGGTGGCTCTGTTTCAGAAAGGGCCATGCCCAGTCTAGACTCCACCACAGGTGAAAGCCAAGATGACCACATAGCGTCAGTTCTGCCTTTAGATTGGATTGCTGCTATTTTGACTAAATAAAAAATAATTACATTCAGGCTTGTAAATGAACCCAAGAACCTACCCTGGGAGCCCAGAACAGTCTTCACTTCTCTACTTCTTCATTTACTTCCTAGAGTGGGTGAAGTTTGTATGCGTCAACTATGAGAGACACTAAATGATTTTTAGGAAAATGGATTTAGAATTGCAGCATAGGCAGTGGAAGCTAAACACACTCAGATGGCTGAAGCTCACAGGTGTGGGGTCAGTGTTGCTCTTCTGTCAGCCAGGCTGGCCCCAAGAATCTTTTGTCTTGCGTGAAGAGCATCAGAATCATATGTGGCTTGGTTCCTGTGGGGGAAGGACAGGAGACCATCACTACAGCACGGAGGACTGCCCCTTGCTGTATGGCTGTGGACCATGGACTTGCTGGTTCTCCCAGCTCTTTTGAGCCTCACATTGCTTTAGTTGAGCAGTTCTCACGGGCATGCCTTCTGTCCTCACTTTCTCTCTGCAAATTTGTTGATTTAACAGTTCACTCCTCGTTGCTTACACAGATTTCTCCAGTACTGAAGCCCATCTCTTTCCCAGGGCTAGTATATGCTTGTGTCCCCTGGAAAAGCTATGTCAGGGTCCGGGGAGATGGCTCAGTAGGATAAGTGCTTGACTGGCAAACGCAAGGATCTGAATTCAATCCCTGGTTCCGCAAAAAAAGAAAGAAAGAAAGAAAGAAAGAAAGAAAGAAAGAAAGAAAGAAAGAAAAGCAGTGTCAAACACAACGCAGTTTCTGAATGAGAGAATGCTGCTGGCCCAGCGTCAGGTTAGAATCAAGACCTCAGGGCGCAGGCAAGGGTCTCCGGAGATACCCCTGCAGCAAGAAGCCTATTGACATCAGCAAGCCAGGAACAAGATCTGGGTTCACTGAGTTAGAAACAGTAGAATAAGCACTTGCCCGGCAAGTTCAAGGACCTTAGTTCAATCCGGGGTTCCACCAAAAAAAAAAAAGTAAAAGCAGTTTGGAGGCTGGGGAGATGGCTCAATAGGATAAGTGCTTGCCTGGCAAGTACAAGAGTTTGAGTTCAATCCCCCAGTTCTGCAAAAAAATAAAAATGAAAATAAATAAAGTAACAGAATACATTTGGGCCAGGGAGATGTCTCAGTAGAATAAGTGCTTGCTTGGCAAGCACAAGGGCCAGAGTTTAATCCCTGGTTCCGCCAAAAAAAAGAAAAGAAAGAAAATTGTGTTTCAAAATGTGCCTGTTGGGGCTGGTGAGATGGCTCAGTGGTTTAAGCACCTACTTAAAACAAGCTTAGCAAAGCACAGGGACCGCAGTTCAATCCCCCAGCACCACATGCCAGCCAGCCCCGCCCCCAGGTGGGCTGAGCTGGCCACACACACACAAAAATAAATAAATAAAATAAAATAAAATGGGGCTGGTGAGACAGCTCAGTGGTCTAAAGCACCTGTTATGGGTCACTCAGAATAGGAACCAGATCAGCCAGGTTGGAATTTGGAAAGCCGTTTATTACTGAGCTCAGGGCCCCCCAGTCTGCTCTCACGCAGGAGAGGACCGAAAGGGCGGCAGCCCAAGAAGCAGGAAGGGGTTTTAAACCTTGGAATCGTTTGATAAGCAAATTTACTGTCTGACACAAAATAAAGCTTTTAGAGTGATTGGGACCAGGACTTGAACTACATTTCCTGGGGCTGTTGTTTCAGTTTCTGGTTAATTTGCACCTGAGTACCTGCAGGCAGCCTTGCATAGCCTGAAGGTTACAAGGAGTTAGAAGCCTTTGTTTAAAGGTATTGGTGAGTTTTATCTAGCAAACTACGGGTAACAGCCACTATTTACTAAACAATCTAAAACAATGGGTGGGTATGCATTTACAACAGAAAGCACAAGATTTACACCCATATAGCCTAAAATGTGAGTTAGCCCATTACAGCACCTACTTAGAACAAGCTTAGCGAAGCCCGAAGCCCAGGGACCGCGGTTCTATCCCCCAGCACCACATGCCAGCCAGCCCGCCCCCTGGTGGGCTAAGCTGGCCACACACACACACTAAATTAATTAATTAATTAATTAATTAAAAAAAAGAATCTTCTATTCTTTAAAAAAAATAAATAAAATAAAATAAAATAAAAAATTCAAAACCATTACTTTAAAAAAAAATGTGCCTATTGGGGCCAGGGAGATGGCTCAGTGGAATAAGCGCTTCTCTGGCAAGCACAAGGGCCTGAGTTCAATCCCTGGTTCCACCAAAAAAAAAAAAAAAGTGCCTGTTCTCTACCCTTTGTGGTTTTCTGCTGCACCTGGAGTTGAGCCCTCTTGAGCTAAATCCTCTTCTGTCTCAGGGGAAGCTCTGATGTCCCCACCAGATCTTGAGCAGTTCATGGTCTCAGGGTGCCTACATCATTTTAGGGACTATGTAGATGGAAGTAAACTCAAATGTAGCTGAACTGGCCCTGAGCACCTTCCTGGCCTCCTGCAGGGCTGGCTTGCAGACGACTTTGTGGGCGCCCTGACCATCCTCCTTATCCCCCATGGGGGTTCCTCTCCCCAAGGAATTCCTTACATCTTTGCTTCACTAGCTGGCACTCTTCAGCACTGATCTCGGGTATATGGATCCTGCTCTGGCTGACTGGAACCACACTCACAAACACGTGCACACGTACACAGACATGACCACACACAGTGGACTACCCCGACTTTGTGACCTCCAAATACCTTATTCTTATATTTCTTCCAGTCTGTAAACATTATGTTCTCTTCCTTTACCAGGTGGCAACTTTCCCCGAGGCATAGACTGCCTCATTCACTTCTACAAGCCCAGCACCTAGAACAGAGCCAGGTCATGTTAGAAATTTAACAAAATAGTTGTCATCAAATCAAGGAAAATAGCCTAATCGAAGCTTGTCTTCTTTCATTTATATAATGTTTGCCAGGTTTCCATGTTGCAGTATATACAAAAACTTCATTTCTTTTAATGGCCAATTGATGTTCCATTGTGTGAATAGTCTGTACTTTTTCTCTTCATTCATCTAATGATAGCTGTTTGGGTTACTTCTGTCTTCTGACCAATATGACAAATGCTGCTATAAAATTTATGTATCATTTTTCTTCCCTAATTTATCTCTATTTTTTCTCTATTTTATGCCTTTATTCAGTTCTGCTTTAATCTATAATTTTCTTCCTTCCTTCCTTCCTTCCTTCCTTCCTTCCTTCCTTTCCTTCTTTCTTTTGTATTTGGTACAGGGTCTCATGGTGCAATTCAAACTCATAGTGATCCTGTTTTCAGCTTCCCCTGAGATTACAGGCATGTGCCACCATGCTTGGTCTTGGTGGCCAGCTTAGTGTACCCAGGGGCGGGGCTGGTGGGGCCTGTGGGGCCTGGATTTGAACCCCGGTCCCTGTGTTCACCTAAGCAGGTGTTTAGTCTGTTGAACTATCTCACCAGTCCTATAATTTTCTTTTTCTTTTAGTTTAGTTTGCTCTTCGTTTTTCAATTGTCTTAAATTGAGAAGCTTGGTAACTGAATTGAGATTTTTTTTTTCTTTAATGAAGGTAAACATTTATAAGTCTGTCTCCTTAAGTAGTGTTTTAGCTACATCTCATAAATGTGGATATGTTCTGTATTCATTTTCATTTATTTCAAAGTCTTTTCCAGTTTCTCTTTTTGATTACTGATTCATGAGTTGTTTAAATATGCAGTTTAGGGGCTGGTGAGATGGCTCAGTGGTCTAAAACACCTACCTAGAACAAGCTTAGCAAAGCACAGGGACCGCGGTTCAATCCCCCAGCACCACATGCCAGCCAGCCCCGCCCCCGGTGGGTTGAGCTGGACACACACACACACACACACAAATAAATAAAATTTTTTAAAAAATTCAAAAAAATAAATATGCAGTTTAATTTTCACATGTTGTGGGTTTTCCATATTTTTTCATTATTGATTCTTTATTTTATTTTATATTTTTTAAATTTGTTGAACATTATTTCAGCATATGGGCTTTCCTGGAGAATGTTTCACATGCTCTACAGAAGTATAGTGTTAGCAGGTGTGTACCCAAGATGTCTGTAGAGCTAGTTAGCTCTACTTTTCTAGTTGATATGTTTGCCTTGCTTTTCTATTCATTATTGAAATTGGGATAGGGAAATATCCAGATATTACTGAGTTGCTCATTCTCTTTTCAGGTCTTGTTTCTTGTGCTTTGGTGCTCTGCTATTAGTGCACAAATCTTCATATTTCTTGTGTTCCCTTCATGGATTGATACCTTAATCATTATAAAATGCTTCTCTGAAGGCCAGGGAGATAGCTCAGTAGAATAAGTGCTTGCCTGGCAAGCAGAAGAGCCTGAGTTCAATCCCTGGTTCTGCCAAAAATAAAAATAAAAAATAAAATATTACTCTATTTTTAAACTTATATTTATCTTAATATAAGAATTAAATATAGTAAATATAAATAGGACACTCTTACTTCTGTAAGAAATAAAACAAAGTTTCATAACAAAACAATAAGTGAATATCAATAGTCAATATTCTATGTATCTTTATATTCTCAGAATGGCAAAAATGTTATTCAGAGTAAATCATAAATACAAAAAAACTCTGTTTTACAAAGAAGTAATAAGGGCAGTCAAGTAGCTCAATGGATTAAATGGCCTGCAAGCAGGCCAGGGGCTAGGGGTTCGATCCCCGGGCCTGCTGTGCCAGCTCGGCCCCCAGGGTATGCTGAGACCGGCAATTGAGACTGGGCATGGTGATGTGCACCTGTAATCCCAGCTCTTGGAAGGCTGTAAACAGGTGGATCACTATGAGTCTGATCTAGTAGTGATACCCTGAATACCCTGTAGACCCTTCCCTAAGAATGAAGAAGAAGAAGAAGAAGAAGAAGAAGAAGAAGAAGAAGAAGAAGAAGAAGAAGAAGAAGAAGAAGAAGAAACAAAAGAACAAAACTTTCTTTTCAATGAATAAATGAAACTAGTGGTATAAATGAAAAAGAAAATGCCATTTACCTTAAAATATTTTTAAGCAATAGATCATTTGGAGAGTTATTTGAAATTCTTCCCTCTTCCTATTCATCTACTATTTTTCCCTTTATTTGTATATACATTTTTGAGTTTCTCCTGTAAAAAAAAAAAAGTGATATTTAAGCTTATATGTCTGACCTAATTCACTTAACTTTATGTTCTCAAATTGCACCTATTTGCCTATGAATACCTCTTTCATCTTCCTTTATGGTACTGCCCCCCCAAAAAAGAACCTCTGCTGTGACATCCTGTAACTCAGTTGAGTTCCTAATTTTCTGATCAAGGAGATTATAGGACCACAGAGGAAAGTGATCAATGATGTACAGTGTGCCTAAGGAGAGCCATGTGGAGGAAAGTATCTCTCAAGCCTTCACAAAAAGCAAACTGGGCAAGCAATGGCCATAACTCATCCAGATAGTTGATGCTGACAGAAGATCTAAGAGGTGCTGTACATGGTTCCAAGGTATCTCCTCAGATTTGACTGACCTTGTCAGATAGCAGAAATTAAATTCAGACAAAGGTGTTGCGTAAACTTGGTTTTGGGGGCCAAGGAGATGGCTCAGTAGAATAAGTGCTTCCCTGGCAAACACAAGGGCAAGGGCCTGAGTTCAATCCCCAGTTCTAAAAAAAGAAAAAAAAAAAAGGACAAAAATAACTGGGTCTTAACCATCGAGCAGAAAAATGTAATCACAGGATGTAAAAAGTAATGCCATATTATGATGCTAAGCTGTAAAAGGCTCAAGTCACTAGCAACTTCCGAAAATTGCCAGCTGCACTGATAACTCACTATTATTATGGACTATTGAACTACATAGGGTTACATTGCTAAATTCAAGTACCAAGTACCTTTGGACTGGCACCAAGAATGAAAAGGTCTTCTAAAGAATTCTCCAAACACAGCTTCTCCAATTGTGACAAAACCCCCATCATTCACACAGTATAACAAAAAGGGAGATGTTTGGAGCCACAGAAGCTAGAAATTGGTCAAATGTTTTCACTTCTTTCCACCACCATGAACTGTTGTCCCTCTGCTATGTGCCTTGGATCCAGTTGATTGTGGCCTGAAACCTCTACAAACAGTGAGCTAGATAAACCTTTCTTCCTTTAATTTGTGGGTGTTGGGTATTTTGTCTCAGCAATGAAAGAAAAGTAACTAAGACCCATTGTATATAAATACCACATTTTCTTTATCTATTCATCTAGTCAAATTAATTTCAAAGTATTTAATTTTTCTTAAAGCTATTTCTTTCTCAGTGGATTTGTTAAAATTAGTACACGGGAACACTACTGATTTTTGTGTATTTATTTTGCATATCACTGCATTGCAGAATTTGGTTGTTAATTCCTAAAAGTCTTTTGTTGAAGCATCCACTTAAAAAACTGAGCTAAGGGGCAGGCCCCCTCTAAAAGTCTTTTGATGCAATTTTGGGTCTTGAAAGCAGAGGATCATGTCATCTGCAAATAATGAAACCTTGTCCTTACTGATACATATTCCTTCTTTTCTTTCTCTTGCCTGATTGCTGTAGTTAATGTTTGGATGGCTACACTGAGTATGATGGATGATAGTGAGCATCTTCATCTTGTTCCTGATGCTAGAAGAAAAGCTTTTAGTTTCTCCTCATTTAATATGATGTTGACAATGGTTGGTCAAAAGTGACTTCTCATATTGAGATGAGGCTGTTCCATACCTATTTTTTTCAGAGCTTTTAACATGAATAGATGTTGGGTTTTGTCAAAGGCTTTTACTGTGTCTACAGAGATGATTTTTTGTCCTAGTTTCTGTTTATGTGATGAACTATATTTATTGATTTTGGATGTTGAACTGTCCTTACAAACCTTAGGAGAAAGCTTTCTAGCCATGATGTATGATTTTTTGATAATGTGTTGCATTCTATTTGCCAGTATCTTATTGAGGATTTTTGCCTTTTTATTCAGTATAGTTTGGCCTGTAAATCTTTTTGTTTGAATCTTTGTCTGGTCTTGAGTTCAAGGTAATGCTAGCTTCTATGAATGATTTTGGGAATATTTCATATAAGTGTTGGAGCTAGAACCTGAGATCTAAATTGAAATTCTTGTAGAGTTTCACAGTGAATCCATCAGGTCCTGAGCTTTTCTTCATTGGTAGTTTTTTTTTTGCGGAACCGGGGATTGAACTCAGGCCCTTGTGTTTGCCAGGCAAGTGCTTATTCTACTGAGACATCTCCCTGGCCTCTGGTAGGTTTTTTGTTGTTGTTGTTGTTGTTGTTGTTTTGTTTTGTTTGTTTGTTTGTTTTTGCGGAACTGGGGATTGAACTCAGACCCTTGCACTTGCCAAGAAAATACTTATTCCACTGAGCTAGCTCCCCAGCCCCCTGGTAGGTTTTTTGATACTGCTTAAATTTCATTTTTAATTACTGCATTATTCAAGATTTTTATGTATTCTTGGTTCCATATTGGTAATTCATGTGTATCTAGAAATTTATTTTTTTTCAGTTTTCTAATTTTTTGTGTATAGGTTTGTAAGTAGTTGCTAATAGTTTTCTGAATTTTGGCCGTGTT
>NW_004524837.1:496258-504061 GCF_000260255.1 Octodon degus | reverse complement strand
TTGGTCTCTCTTTTTCTCTTTGAGTAAAATTGGCTCAGGGTTTGTCTATTTTGTTTAGCCTTTCAAAGAACCATCTTTACAGTTCATTGATTGTATTTTTTAATTTCCATTTCCTTGATCTCTACTCTGATATTTATAATTTACTTGTGTGTTCACCCTCCTGTTTTTCTCAGACCTTGAGAAATTATTAGGTGTTTTCTTTTTTGGGGGGAGGCTCATTCTGTTTTCCTGAGGTGAGAATGAAGAGCTACAAGCTTACCTCAAAGGACTCCTTTAATTGTGTCCCATACATACTGACATTATCACATAATTCTAGGAACTGTGTTATTTCCTCCTTAACTTTGTCTTGGACTATCAGTCATTATTTATTTTAATATTTTTTCCTTCTGTTTCTTCTTCCTTCTGGTGCTTTAATTACCTGTCCTCTGGTGTGCCTATTGGTGTTTCTTTCTTTTTTTTTTTTTTTTTTTTTTTTTTTGTGGAACCAGGGATTGAACTCAGGCCCTTGCGCTTGCCAGAGAAGCACTTATTCCACTGAGCCATCTCCTCGGCCCCATGGTGTTTCATTTTCCTCTGAGGCTCTGCTCATTTTTATTTATTCTTTTTTTTTCTCTGTGTTCTTTATCTTGTACAATCTCTATCAGTCCAATTGTCCATTCTCCTGCCAGCTTACATCTGCTTTCCAGCCAACCCCTCTACTGAGATCTTTATTTCACTTACTGTACTGTGTTTTGGCCTCTGTGCTTCCTTTTGGCCCTGCTTCATCTGTTTCTCTTTTGTGTTGATAGTCTCTACTCAATGTGACACTGACATTAGACCAACCTTTACCTCTTTAATCATAGGTTTTGTGAGCATATTTGTAATGGTTATTTCAAACCCTCCCCTGTCAAATCTGATTTTTTTTTTTTTTTTTTGTGGAACCGGGGATTGAACTCAGGTCCTTGCGCTGGCCAGGGAAGCGCTTATTCCACTGAGCCATCTCCCCGGGCCCTCAAATCTGATTTTAATAAAACTCATAGGCAGTCTATATCATATTGCATGTTGTCTCCACTCCTCCTCTGAAGGCATGGGCCACATTTTCCTGTTTCTTTGCATGTCTTATTTATTTTGGGTTGGAAACTGTGCATTTCTGCTAATGAAACAGCTCAGAGTGTTGGCTTTCCCTCTCCTCAGGGTTTATACTATGGCTACCTGCTTTTGTGTCTGCTTTGCTTCTGGCTGTATTATTTTAGTGACACCTGTCCTCTCCATACACAGGCAAAAGGTCTGCCTCTGATGTTGTGCCTCAGGGAAGGATAGCTGAAGGAAGCCAGCTAGTAGGACTCCATTGTCTCCTTGACTGTGTAGATCTTTCAGGCCTGCCTAGCTTCCTTGCTAGCTGATTGCTGGATTGTTTTCAACAATGCCCTGAGGAGGCCAGGGAGATAGCACAACCAGATCAAGTGCTTGGATACGAGGGCATCACAGGCCACACCTGCCACATCCCCAGGGCATGCTGAGCTGGCCAGGCCACTGAGTCTGCGCATAGTGGTGCTGGCCTGTAACCGCAGCACTGGGGAGTCTGAAAACAGGAGGATCACTATGAGTCTGAGCTGCATAGTGAGACCCTGTGCCAAATACATTTAAAAAATTAAAACAATACCCTAAGGCATAAATTCCTTCACAAACTAATCAAATCAAAGTTTGGCTCCTTTGAAGGAAGTTTCTGAGGTCATTGTTTGATGTTTGTTCTGCCCTCAAGAGAGCTCCTGATAATTACTTCCTTCTCTGGTTTTCTCCTTCAAGCCAGTCAGTCACATCTTGATGTCTCCTTATTGGAACCACGCATCGACTTTGTGCTTCTTGTCTTCATAGACTCCACTGCTCCTGTTAAGCTCTGCTGCTTAAGTTTCTTCAGGCTGTGTTGCACATGAAGTCAGTTTCCCTGAGAAGGGAGGAGTTATCTTCACAGCATGCTTCACCACTCTCCTAAATTCTGGGGCTGGATGAGGGAAAGTTAGAAGCTTTTTTCTGAGTGATTCCTCTGGTCTGGGAAGTGGGCACTTATTGGGAGTCAGGCAGCAACCTGAAGTCTCCTTTGCTTCCTGTCTTGATGAGGAACCATAATCTCACAGCTGGGAAGGACGCCCTAACATTGTCAACATGCCAGATACAAGGCAGAGCCTCCATCGCAGAGTCTAGGCTGAAAAGGGAAACTTATAGTTGACCACCATAATCACAGGGTAGCTACCCTCGTCAGCAGGTAGCTGGGGGGAGTTCAAAAACACTGCAGTCCCGCTTATCCAGGGAAGAAGGTCCACTGTGTTCTGGGGACAGGCCCCCTCCCTGGATCATTTTTCTGAGGGGAAAACCCCTATCTTCCCAGTCTTTCTCTCCTTGGCTACAGGCATTTGGAACGTAGTCTTCTGCTCCTCCCTGAGCTGGAAGGACAGAGCAAGAAGAGGGCATTCTCATACCACAGAGGTTTGCCATTCTTACCAAATTTTGAAAAAATTTCTTGAATAGATGTTTCTTCATATACTGTTTGTTCCCAGGACCATTTCCAGAGGATTTAAGCAGGTTTTTAAAATAGTTTTCACCAGTTGTGCCAGGGAGCTCTTCCAAAGAGCTTTGTACATGCCACCACGCCAGAAGTCAGCATCTAAGTGGCTCACTAAGTATTACACATACTGTTTATCACAGGGGAAAGGCTCATTTATGTCTCTGTGTAGAAAAATTGCTCACTTCAGGGGAAAATGTATTTCAGAGATGTGGCTGTAAAATAAATGTAGTTTTCTATTGACTTCATTTTCAAATAAGAGATTTATTCCTAGGGGGGGAAATCCTATAATCGAATAGACTGAAGTCAGTATTTTGCTCCTGTGAGGTTAAAGCTCTCTGAGCAGTGTTTTTGTTTCATTTTGGAAGTTGATTTTGTTCTAATTTTGCATCTTCTTTTTGCCTTCAACATTTCTCTCATTTATCATCTGTCCCAGATAGTTTAAAAATGAACTAATTAAAGTTCCACTGAGTGAATGGTGCATGGGTACCTACAGCTGGAGAGGGACTTGAGAGCCATGGAGCAGGAAGTCTGTCCCCCTCCTGTTGGTCTTCAGAGGAAGTCCTCTCTGCATCTACTACAGTTAACACAGTTCGTAGCAGCCTGAAAATCATTTGATTACAAGGCTGAGAGTATGTTAGATGAGGTGGGTCCTCGTGGTCACCTGGGAAGAAGAGGGAGCCTCTCACCCTTGGCTGTACCTGTGTGCCCACCTATGTTTGAGGAGGTCACTTTGGGGCTCAGAGTTGCAGGGCAGTTCATTGTGAACTGCAGCATTACAGAACTCGGTGTTATTGCTTGCACCTCAGAGGTCCACCATTGAGAAGGAAGGAAAGGTTTATTTAGCTCGCAGTTACTGGAGGTTTCAGTCCATACTCAGCTAGCTCCAAGGCAAGGCAGCACATGGCAAAGAGCAACTGTTCATGGCAGTGACAGAGAGCAAAATGGAGGAATAGCAGCAACAATGGCAACAGAAAGGAAGTCTGTCTCCCTTAAATTGCATTTAGGCCAGTCACCTCAGGATGGGTGTAGCACTCACACCCATAATCCCATCAGTACTAAGACCCATAATCCCAGTGAATCATGAGTTAATCTCAAACTCTAGAAGTCCCCACCATACGACTGTATGAGGCTTTAGGGGGGCAACTAGATACAAACCATAACAGTCAGCTACCCTGACTCCTCTTTGTCCACTGCAATGCTATTCAGTGCCTATGAACTTTTCCACAATCCTTGCCTAAAGCTACTGTAATTAACATGATACATAACAGTCTGAAGCTGTTTAATTACAAGGCTCAGAGTATGCTGGATAAAATAAAAGGCATCTTCTTTGAGTTCATGAGTTTGTCTCTGTGTTTAATTAATTTATGAGATGTACCTGTGTAATGCCCCTGGTCAGAGGATGAGAGAGGCTTTCATTCTGAGCTCTGTTGTGTGATATATCTGCTCAAAGTTTTTTAAACAAGTGTTCTGTGGCTTTGTACAGTGTGTCAAGTGGTATCTATTAAGAATAAAATATTTACTTCAAATGAGGTGATATAAGAGTCCTCAATCCCTCTTAGAGAACTAAAAAAAAAGTTGATTTCCTATAAGTATATATCAAGTAGGATTAAAAAAATGTCTAAAATGGTTGGGTATTTCTTGAAATCTGAGAGTGGCCTTACAAAGTCCTATGAATACAGTGATAGTAATACCTTAGTTGTCAAACTCAGTTGGTTCCAAGCTCATGTTCAAGTATTGAGAAGTTTAAGAACATTTTCCTGAAGAAATCCTAGAAAACAAAATTATTCTGAGGTCCTGAAGTTACTTTTTTTTTTTTTTTTTGGTGGACTGGGGATTGAATTCAGGACTTCAAGCTTGCCACCAAGCAGGAATTTATGCCACTGAGCTCTTTGTCTCAAAAGTTGTACTTTTAAACTCATTTTTTTCAGCGCTTCAACAAATTTCACAATGATTTATTTCTTTAACTCTGTTGTGGTTCTCATGATTTCCCTTGTAGCTTTACTGCTGGAGTCACTTTCTCTGGAGCCACAAGTACTATATTTTATGCAGATAAAATGCAAAGAAAGCGCAGTGTCAAATACTTTAACACACTTGCATAAGTACTGCGTGTTTTCTGGGCAAGCACTGCCCTTAGGCTGAAGTGTCTCCCCTTTATGTCCACAGCAAGAGGCCTGACTCACTTACCCATACAGGTCTTTTCAAATCAGATTTTCAGTTCAACTAAGAACACTGAGTAGATTTTTTTCAAACTTTGCTGTGTGAGTACTGGAAAGTTTGAACTTGGAGCCCTTCAACAGCTGAGGCATCACTGTAAGTTGTTAACTTCCTGCTTAAGCATGATTGTTCCCAGAAAAGTCACCCACAAATGAATGTAACTTGTGCAAGATGTGGAAAATGCAATGTTATCTTTTTTTTTTTTTTTTTTTTTAATTTTAGGGCAGGGTCTACAGGGTGTTCAGGGTCTCACTACTATATCGGACTTGTACTGACCCCCTGTTTACAGCCTCCCAAGAGCTGGGATTACAGGCACATGCCACCACACCCAGAATGTTATTGATATAGGGAGAAAAAGTGATCTCACTCAGGTGGGTGACCTCCAAATGACACAGGGAACCTCCAAATGACTTAGGGAAAAATGACCTCCTGACCTGATCTGTGCGAGCTTGTGTTCTCTAAAACTGAAGAATGAATTTTAGGAACAAACAGAGGTTATGAGCAGTATATATTTACTGAGGGAAGAAAGCTCCTGTCTGAGAGAAGGACAGGAGGAAAGTCCAAGCGGGTTGTTCCCCCAGAAGCTGTCTCTTCCAGGGACTTTTATAGTGTAAAACCATGCAGGGCTAAGGTGGAGAGAATGGGAACTTGCTTAGGTGGATGTGGGGTGGGACAAAGCTGTGGTCAACCAATGAGATTACAAGCACCATTACTCAGGTAAAATTGATTAAGTCCAGGAAGGGAGTCACGTAGCAAGTGGGCAGGAATGTACCTGGCTTTCTCAGGGTAATGATCAATCTGGGATGCTAATCTTTAGGGATGCTAATCTTTAGGAAGGTTAGCATTTGTTTGCTCTTTAGGTCTAGCTCACAGCAGGAGCATCTGTCCCTCCTACAGTTGTAAGGTATCTTGTCTTTTGTGCTCTCTCCTTGGAAGGCCTGGCCCTGTCTGACTGCTTATAATATTTCTATCTAACTTGGCTGCCTGCAACATATCATTTTAGATGATAACTACGGTTCAAATGAATCAGGTCCCTTAAACCTTAAACTTATACACTTTTAGCAGTATCTATAGGTTTTGAAATCATAGTGCAAAGGAAACTATGAGGGTGATATGAACTATAATACTTGCTGGCTATTCATATTCCAAAACATTATAGGGCTGGTGAGATAGCTCAGTGGACTAGAGCACTTGCTTAGGAAAGTACAGGGTCCACAATTACATTCCCAACACCACATTCCATGCCAGCCTTGCCCCCAGTGCAGGCTGAGCTGGCCAGAGTCTAGGCGTGGTAGTGCACACCTGTGCAACACGGGGAGGCTGAAAGCAGGAGGATCACTACAAGTTTGAGCTGCGTAGTAAGACCCTGCAACAACCAAATACATTTAAAAAAAAATACAATTTTCAAAGTTTCCTATAGTTAGGGGCTGGTGAGATGGCTCAGTGGTCTAAAGCATCAACTTAGAACAAGCTAAGCTAAGCAAAGCACAGGGACCATGGTTCAATCCCCCAGCACCACATGCCAGTCAGCCCCACCCCCTGGTGGGCTGAGCTGGCCACACAAAATAAATAAATAAGATTGCTTTGGTTTAAAAAAAAAAAAAAAGTTTCCTATAGTTAATGATTTATCACCATATCCCTTGAGCCAATGCAAAGTTATGTGAGGGGCCGGGAAGATGGCTCAGTGGAATAAGCGCTTCCTTGGCAAGCATAAGGGTCTGAGTTCAATCCCCAGTTCTGCCAAAAAACAAAAACAAGAAACCAGAGTTATGTGAATTAAACATTATCAACTGTCTAGCATGAAACCCAAGTCACAAAATTCAGTAAGTTAATATATCACTGATTCATAAATATTACTTAATCTTAGCATATTCACATATCGCTTAATCTAATAGATTAGAGAATCCATGAATTTTTTTTTTTTTTGGCAGAACCAGGGATTGAGCTCAGACCCTTGGGCTTGCCAAGGAAACACTTATTCTACTGAGCCATCTCCTTGGCCTAAGAACCTATGATTTTTAAATAAAAATGTGACAACTGGTATTATCTTTTAGATTACTGATAATTATATAGATGTGTTCTCTCTCTCTCTCTCTCTCTCTCTCTCTCTCTCTCTCTCTCTCTCTCAAAAGAGAAGAGAAAGACAGTTTCCTGCAAAGTATAAAAGTGTCACAGCCACAGCTCTGCATCACAGCCATGGTGGGCTGAGCTGGAGCTTAGAAATGAGACACAGCGTTTCACTTCTCCTGTTCCCTCTGACAGTGTACTGTACTCCCTGTCTGTAACAGTTTTCATTCTATTAGGAAAGGAAGGGTGTTGACATACAAATCATCTACACACCAAGCCTCCTGTGAAAAGTCCACGGGGCTTGTTTCTACACAGGGCGTGTCAGTGCCAAGAGAGCCTCAGGAAGTGAGGTTCGAGCATGCGCACTCACTGCTGCTAATGACCTTGCCCCTGCGGGCCTTAGTCACAGACAGGCAGAAAGCCAAGTGAGCAGAAGAGAGGGGCCTGCCACATGTGGCTGCAGCATCATCTACCCTGCTCTGGACAGTGACCCCAAGACAGGGCTTGTGTTGTAGAGACCAAGTTATCTTTATAGTAGGTAAAGTATCCCTACTATACTTTGTCCCTCCAGGGACAAACCATAGGTAGGAGTGGCTTTATTTCTTCCTCTGCCCTAGAGAGCAAGCTGAGCCCTTTGTTCTCTGTGGACAGGATGATCTGAATGGAAGGAGAATTTAGCAGACACCTTCCCAGCTGTAGCCCCCTCTGAAATCTCCCCTCAGGTCTGTGGGGCAAGAACTGATCACTGGCTTTTCCACTGGCAGACAGATGGGACAGCCGTGGAGCTGACAGAATCACTTCCTTCCTAGACTCCCCTAACTGTTATGGGTCACTCAGAATAGGAACCAGATCAGCCAGGTTGGAATTTGGAAAGCCGTTTATTACTGAGCTCAGGGCCCCCCAGTCTGCTCTCACGCAGGAGAGGACCGAAAGGGCGGCAGCCCAAGAAGCAGGAAGGGGTTTTAAACCTTGGAATCACA
>NW_004524837.1:484967-496133 GCF_000260255.1 Octodon degus | reverse complement strand
CTTGCATAGCCTGAAGGTTACAAGGAGTTAGAAGCCTTTGTTTAAAGGTATTGGTGAGTTTTATCTAGCAAACTACGGGTAACAGCCACTATTTACTAAACAATCTAAAACAATGGGTGGGTATGCATTTACAACAGAAAGCACAAGATTTACACCCATATAGCCTAAAATGTGAGTTAGCCCATTACACTAACCTTGTGGTCACATTGATTGCATCTAGATCTGTGCCACTAATCATGTACTTCTTAAATCAGATCTTTTAACTAAAAGTTACTGGATGAAAAGGGATTTGTTCCGGAGATGATTCTTTGCAAGGGCCTCAAGGGATGACATAAGCTGCCTGCTGACCAACTCATTCAATATGCATTCAAAAAGTGCAAAGGGTGGAATTAAAACTCACTAATTTCATAGGTACTTACTGAGTATTTGTTTTAAAAGTGTTGAGATAGGGGCTGGTGAGATGGCTCAGTGGTCTAAAGCACCTACTTAGAACAAGCTAAGCAAAAGCACAGGGACCGCGGTTCAATCCCCCAGCACCACATGCCAGCCCGCCCTGCCCCCTGGTGGGCTGAGCTGGCCACACACACACAAAATTAAAAAAAAAAAAAAAAAGTGTTGAGATAAAAATGATAAAAAGGACCTCCACAGTTCCTGAGCCAGGCAGGGCCAGGCAGTCAGTGCTGGGCTGGGGGCTGGGTGCGCTGGGTAGCCCTGTGGGGGTGGGCTGTTAAGATGGTGGCTCAGAAAGGGCCTCTAGGGGGACCCCAGAGTGAGGCCTGGTGTGAGTGCAGTGGAAAGGAACCTTTCAGATTGTGTGTGTGTGTGTGTGTGTGTGTGTGTGTGTGTGTGTGCACGCAATACATGCATACCTACATTCCTAGAAACACAGTTTAGAATAGTTAAATCACAGAAGAGGCCTACATGCCCATCAACAGATGAATAGATAAAGCAAATATGGGATTTCTTTTATTTTTAAATAATAAAAATTAGAAACAGAATTTCAAAAAAACAAGATGATAGGAATTCAACAATGGTTGTTATATTTCAAAAAACAATACAGTTGTCTTCAAAGTAGTTTTCAGATTACTAGATAGAAGATTACTAGATATAAGAATGCAAAACTGGTCAAAAAATAAGCACTAACTTTTCTTTTTTGTTTATTTGTTTGCGGTACCAGAGATTGAACTCAGGACCTTGCACTTGCCAGGCAAGCACTTATTCTACTGAGCTATCTCCCCAGCCCTAAAAACTAAAAAAATTTCCTTTTAATAAACCAATAGAAAAAAAAAATAAACCAATAGAAATTAGTAGTGCAATTGTCTTAGCTGTTATATATATCTATATATCTGTATCTATATCTATATCTATATCTATATCTATATCTATATCTATATCTCTATCTCTATCTCTCTCTATATATATATATTCCTTCGTTCTTTCTTTCTTTCCTTCTTTCCCTCATCCAAGTTGTTCTTTCCTATTGAGCAGTTTCTTTCCTTTCATACTACCTATTGTACCTTTCAGATTTTATTTACTCTTTCAGGTTCTTACGCTAGGGAGACAATACACTGTTTATACATATGGGTCTGAGTTATTTCACTTATGAGTGTGATCTCTAGTTGTATCTATTTACCTATAAAAGCCTTATCTTCTTTTATAGCCAAGTAATACTCCATTTATGAAAATATCACACCTTTTTATTCATTCCTCAGTTGATGGGTGTTTGAGTCTTATCCAAGATTTAGTTATGACAAGGGCCGGGGGAGATGGCTGATTTGAATAAGTGCTTGCCTGGCATGCACAAGGGCCTGAGTTCAATCCCCGGTTCCACCAAAAAAAAAAAAAAAAAAAAAGATTTAGCTATTTGTGGTACCAGAACAATTAGCTATGACAAATTGTTCTGCTATAAACATGCATGCATATATGTCACTGTGGTATGTTTTTCCTTCTTCTGGAAAAATAACCACGAGGGGAATAACTCTGTTGAATGGGGACTCTAGTCCTAGTTTTTTGAGGCATCTCCACATTGATTTACACAGTAAAACACTGTATTTAAGTGGGCCGGGGAGATAGCTCAGTAGAATAAGCACTTGCCTGGCAAGTTCAATCCCCAGTTCCAGAAAAAAAAAAAAAAAAAAAAAAAACTGTGTTTATACAAATAGAATATTGCTTTCCCATAAAGAAGAATGAACTTCAGTCATTCATTAAAAAAAAAAAAAGGGATGCACTTTGATACCATATTGCTAACTGAAATCTATCAGACACAAAAATCTTAAATGTCATATCTCTTAAGGAGAAGCCCAAAACATAAATAAAGAGCAAAATAAAAGATAGACAATAGGAAACAGGAAGATAGAGCTTTTGTAGATGGGAAAGGGATGAGAGCTGGAGGGAGGGTGAAGGGAGAGGAAGGCCAAGGATGCAAAAGAATCAAGATGTGCCGTGGGGACTCCTCAGGAGGAGTACAGTCCTTATGAGCTGCCAACAAGCACGAAGGAAAATGCAAGCTGGAGAAAAAGAATTGCTCTCCAGAGTCAGGGGAGCCTGCTACTGCACAGCATGTGGGCTCTGCAAGCGCAGCCCCGCCCCACACACACTGTCACATTTCTGCTGTGCTCCGTCAAACACAGTCAGAAGGTATGAAATGGAAAATTCCAGAAATAATGCCGAGGTTTTAAGTAGCAGCCATTCTGGGCTGCAGGGCGTGACCTCCTCACACGTGGCCTGAGACATGACCGTGCCCTCATCCACCATATGAGGCTGCAGAAGCTACCCTCCCATTAGTTACTTAGTGACCACCGCAGTTAATAGATTAACTACCCAGGTACCACCATGCCTGTATTTAAGTGACTCTGTTTCAATTAGCTGCCTCCCCAAAGTGCAATAGCAATGATACTTGCCATTTAAGCATACCAAAGAAGCAACTTAGTGCTTTCTTTCAGTAAAAAGGTGATTAAGGAAAGAAAAATAAATAATATGCCAAGGTGTACAATAGAAATGAATCTCTTCCTATGCCTGACTTATAAATTAAGTTATCATAGAGGGGTGTGTGTGTGTGTGTACAAGACGACACAGTAAGTGTAAGTTTTACTACCATAATTGGTCTCAAGTAACACTGGAACACAACTCATGGCTGTGGGAGAGCTCTGGCTGTCACCATGCGCTGAGCACACCCTGGGGCTGGACCCCTGAAGGCAGGACATTGTCACACCCTTGAATCAACACTGGGAGGTAGGATTGTTGTATTCGTTTAAAATGCAGCTAAGCTAAATCATTTCGAAGTTTATGTGACTCGATCTCAATCACACAGCTAATAACACGTAAAACTTTATACCAGACACTTTTACAGTCTTCCTTTATTTTACATAAATTCCCTACATGTCCTGGAAAACCCTGCTAAAGAGGACACTGTTTTCATTTTTGTTTCTGTTTTTCCTCTAACACATAATTTACATTTTTTAAAAAAAAAATGTTTAAAATTCATATGATTTGAAATGAAAACAATATAAAAAGGCACACTTCGAGAGTTCTCACTCCTCCCCTCACCACTTCATGACTGTGCCATCTGTTCTTACAGAGAGAGACGGAGACAGAGACAGAGACTCAGTTATTAAGCCAACTTTTTTTTTTTTTTTTTTTTTTTTTTGGCGGAACCGGTAATTGAACTCAGGCCCTTGCGCTTGCCAGGGAAGCACTTTTTCTACTGAGCCACCTCTCCTGCCCGAGACTCATTTATTGACTAGAAAGCTCTCCAGAGTTTCAATGTATGATGCATACAAACATGAGTGCATGTTATTTTTCTCTTTGTTTACACAAAAGGTAGGGTTATCAACTCACTGCTTCTTGCCAGCCTTCCTCAGCAACGTTTCCCAGAACAGCGCCTCGCCTGGAGTAGGTTCCATTCCCTTAATGCTGCTGCCCAATGGTTATGAGGTAGAATGCAGTACCGAAAGCTATGGCCTGTGCCGCCCTCTCTGGGCCCAGGAGAGGTGCTCTTAGCCACCTTTCCTGATTCCACTGATGCTGGGGAAATCTCTGTGTTGCCAGCTATACAATCTGGAGCTTCATCAGCTATCCCGTTGGACCATTCGTTGTTCAGTCCTAGTCATGGTTAGGGGTTGAAGGGAGCCTAGTGCTTTGAGATCCACTGCAATTATGCTCACTAAACTCTGCAGCTTCCTGCCCTGACCTACTTTCAAAAGCACGTGAAATAGCTCTCTTTCCATTTACAAAGTGCATCACCATAGGAGGCAGAGATGCAAATAGATGCAACTTCTTGAGGTCCTCTTGTGCCTGGCCCCTGTGGAATGCTGTGCTTCCAGTTTCCAGGGGATAAAATAGCACAGAGTCTCTGCATTTGTGGTAGCCAAATGCTGACCTGAAACAGGAGCTGTGGAATAAAACAGTCTCTCGGCTGGGAACTTGCTGCAGGTGCCCAAGACCAATCCCTGATCTCTGGTGCTTTGGTTCTCCGGTCCCTATCTCTTGAGACCATCTGTTCTGTCAATGAGTCAATGCCTGGGAAGTACTTAAAATAATGTCTCACAGAGTAAGTACCATGTGGTATTTGTTTAAGACTCATCAAGCCCTCAAGCCCCTTTCCCTGTGTATTTAAAGCTGAAGTACGCAGCTAGCAATGTGGATCCATAGGGGTTTTTGCTTTTTTTTTTTTTTAATCTCTTTGAGACAGTGTCACTATGCAGCTCAGGCTGGCTTTGAGCTCACTTTGTAACCCAGGATGGTCTCAAACTCACGAAGATCCTCCTGTCCTCAGCCTCCTGAGTGCTGGGATGACAGGCGTGTGCCACCATGTCCAGTTCTGCATCGGTTCTTGACACATGAAGTACACAAAAACAGCTTAGAAAAGACAAAGCTTATAATGCTGTACAAATACTGGTTCCATATTTTATATTTACAGAAAAAATATTTTGTTAGTTGGTCATCTGTTCACACCATCAAAATAGTGAGAATCAATGCTGACCATCATCCTTGGCTAGTGGAACCCGGGGGGGTCAAATTGATTAGACAATAAAGTTTGTCTAAAGGTGAGGTGAGTACCAACTGCCCATGAGCAATGCAATCATTATGTATTGCAAATATGTATTAAAAATGAAGATAAAAATGAAAAAAAAATTAAAGGTGAGGTGAGGGGCTGGAGAGATGGCTCAGTAGAATAAGCGCTTGCCTAGCAAGTACAGGATCTTGAGTTCAATCCCGGTTCTGCAAAAAAATAACAATAATAATAAAAATAAAAACATAAAGGTGAGGTGATAGTTCAGAGCCCTCTTCTTTCATCATCTCATATATTGAAGTTCTGTGATGCTTACAAGAGTAGAATATAATGCAGTGATAGTTTACTTTTATTTTAAAGAAACATCTTAGGGCTGGGGAGATGGCTCAGTGGAATAAGCGCTTCCCTGGCAAGCGCAAGGACCTGAGTTCAATCCCTGGTTCCGCAAAAAAAAAAAAAAAGTTTAAAAAAAAATAAAGAAAGAAACATCTTAGATCTCTTCAGTTTAATAAGTTTGAGATCATAGTTGGGAAACTGTCCTAAGTGAAACGGATATAAAACTTCCTTACAAAAATCATTCCTTCCACATGTGGGCACAGGCTCCTCTGAAGTGGTGATGGGTGCCTGGAGCAGGAAGTTGGCTCCTTCCCACCGAGTGTAGGTGAGGATGTGGGTGAACTCGCAGGTGGATAGACAGGCAGGCAGGGGAGCTGGGAAGCAGTTGATCCAGAGTTTAAAATGTATCTCCAGAGTTTAAAGCTCACCAGAGTTTAAAATGTATCTCCCTAACTCTGCTGCAGAACAATCTGAATAATTTGTTTGTTTGTTTTGTAACCTGCCATTGAACTCAGGACATCAGGCTTGCCAGACAGGTGCTGTACCACTGAGCCACATCTCCAGGCCCAATGGAAAATTTTTAGCGAGTGTAATTCATTTCACTCTCCCTACATCAAATTGTTGTGCATTTTCCGATATATGCCTGAAGCATAGATAATGGCATTTAATGCTGGAGGAGGGGCTGCAGACACACTCAGAGAACCCGAATCCTACTGCGCTGTGAGGGTCCACCTGCAACTGCTCAGCTCCACTCACCAGCAACAATGCGCTAACGATGCGTGCGTTTTTGTTGTATTTGTGCTCTCATCCACCTGGCTGATTTCTGCAGCACTCTGTAAGCATTTTATAAACAAATACAAACCAAAATATTGGAAACATAAGAATCAATACAAATACAGCTCAAGAGTTCACTGAAAATACTGCTATTTCTCATCCCACAAATACGTGGGATATAGGGGCCAGGGAGACAGCTCAGCAGCACAAGCACCTGCCTGGCAAATGCAAGGGTCCGAGTTTGATCCCTGGCATAAAAAGAAAGAAAGAAAGAAAGAAAGAAAGAAAGAAAGAAAGAAAGAAAGAAAGAAAGAAGAAAGAAAGAAAAAAAGAAAGAAAATTTAAAAATGTGGAGCTATTTCTATGGCTTGTCTCTAGACATCTCCCTAAAGCCTCAGGCAGTCACAGGTGAGGGTTTTCAAAGGTAGCTAGAGCTAGGAGTGTGATGCTGGAACCAAGCATGCAATACTAGGATTAAGGGTGCCAGTGCTACCTGCCCTCAGAGTGAATAAGCTGGAAGTGACAGAAAGAGGCTTGTTGGGGCCGGGAAGATAGCTCAGTGGAATAAGCACTTGCCTGGCAAGCATAAAGACCTGAGTTCAGTCCCCAGTTCTGCCCCCCCCCAAAAAAAAAAAAAAAAGAAAAAGAAGGAAAGAGGCTTGTTTCTTGTCGCTTGTCACTTGTGGCTTGCTTGCTTGCCTTGCTTCATTCTGCCCATTGTGAATGGTTTGGTTTCTCCACTATGATGTTCATCTGCCCCGCCACCCTGCCTGGGAGCCAGCCAGTTATGAACTAAAACCTCTACAAACCATGCTCCAAATAAACGCTTCCTCCTTTAGCTTTGGGTGTCAGCCATTCTGTCCCAGCAGCAAGAAAAGTGACTAATGCAGATGTTCCACCCTTCTGCTTTGAGAAGCTATTGTGCTCATCCCTCATAAGGTAAATTTTAACTGTTGCCTCTACAAAAGATTCAGTATGCAGTCTAATTTTTAAATAAAAAGTAAGAAAGTAAACAGTGGAAGTGAGGTCACAGCCATCCCCAAGCAGAAGGAACTTTTGAATACCTAGCTCTCTCTTTTTCCTGCTTTGCCAATGTAAGTGCAGTCCACACACATTCCCCCAATGGTTTGCCATCACCTGCCACCCTCATTAGAGTGAAAATTAATGCCTACCTCTGACCTTAGACTTTGAACCTGTGAGACTGAGCTGAGGGGCCAGGGAGATGGCTCAGTGGAGTAAGTGCTTCTCTGGCAAGCGTAAGAGCCTGAGTTCAATCCCTGGTTCTGCCAAAATAAATAAAATAAAGACTGAGCTGAATAGACCTTTTTCCTTTATGATTTGCTACCTCAGATTTTTTGCTGTAGGAATGCCAAGCTGACTAATACAGGGAGGAGAGAAAAAAAATAAGAGCAGCCCAGTGTTCTCAATGCTATCTGGAAACATGCACAACATATTTTCTCCAAAGCAAAGGCAGGCATCCCTAACTCACAGCCCTGGCCGTGACGCAGGCCCGCTCTCCTGACTTCATTTGCAACCACCATTGACAAGTGGCCCATTTCCTCTTGGCTAGTTCTGGAATTGTAACTTGAAACCTGACCTTAGAAGAAAGCTGGTGATCAAGCCCAAGCATGGTACACCCCAGGCAGAGGCTGCAGTTCTAACTTTATAAACAAAGGCATCTCTCTGATTGCTCCATGGTGTGCAGATGACGTAGTTCTCCTTGGGTGAATTTTCCAAATTCTGAATTAGCAGGTGCTGGCTACTCCGCTGCTCTGACCCTGAAACAGAAGCACAGTTGTCTACTGCATCCTCACATCCATGCTGGTGATTCAGGTAGCCTGAATTTTTGGTGCAAGGGAAAACTGAGAAGTATTTAGAAATTACAAAGAACATAGTGCAGGCTACATAGGAATACTTCTTAGCCTATTTCTTATACTAATGATTATTCTTAATAAAGAATAAAGCACCTGCAAACAGGCCCGGGGCAGGGGGTTCGATTCTCCCTGGCCTGCTCTGCCAGCCCTGCCCCCAGGGCATGCCAAGACAGCAATTGAGACTGGGCGTGGTGGCACCTGACTGAAATCCCAGCTCTTGGAAGGCTGTAAACAGGCCGATCACTATAAGTCAGATCTAGTATGAGACCCTGAACACTCTATAGACTCTTCCCTAAGATACAAAGGAAATAAAGATAGAAAGAAAGAAAAGAGGGGCCGGGGAGGTGGCTCAGTGGAATAAGTGCTTCCCTGGAAAGCACAAGAGCCTGAGTTCAATCCCCAGTTCCGCCACAAAGAAAGAAAGAAAGAAAGAAAGAAAGAAAGAAAGAAAGAAAGAAAGAAAGAAAGAAAAGAAAAGAAAACAGAAATTGCAGCTATGTACATAGAGCTAACATTTAACTTTAAGGGGGTTAACATCTGACTTTATTGCTTAGACTGATTACACTGCTGTTCTAAACATAATATTGATACCATAATAGATTTGAAAGGAATTTGAAAGGAATTTATAAAGGTAACAGTGTGGAGAATTTTCATCATGACAATAAAGTCAAATAATCTTTTTTTTTCCCCCCGGAACTGGAAATTGAACTCAGACCTTCGAGCTTGCCAGGCAAGCTCTTATTCTACTGAACTATCTCCCCAGCCCCAGGTTTTGTTAACAGGAAAAAAAAAAAAAGTTTTGTTAAAAGTCAAACTTCATACACTCATATTCAGTTATCCTTGAATGTGGCCTTTGGCAAAATCACTCCATTATACAAGCTGAAAGTTCTCCTCACACTACCAGAAAGCAAGCACAATGAGCACACAGCAGGAGAGCCCCAAAGGGCCCCAGCAAAGGGCCTGGGGCTGCTACCTGGCAATGCAGCTGTCAGTTTTATCAGGTTCGGCTTGGCAGCGAAGCAGGAATAAGGGTGAGGAGAAGCCTTTACGAACTCTGAAGACACAGAGAGAACTGAGGGCAGGGAGACGGGCAGATCCTCTGACCTGAGACGGGAGGGGGGGGGGGTGAGACTGCATGGACTTCGCTAGGGGCGGAGTTGAGGGGCAGCTTCAGTGATGCGCAAGGATCTGACCAGGACGCCTTGTGTGCACAGGCCACGTAAAAGGAAGTTGCATCCAGACCTGGAGTGGGGAAGGAGGAGGAAGTGGTCGTTGAGAAGATAAGCTGTTTTTTTGGGGATTCAGCCATATTGGCTCAGGGCCACGCCAATTTAGCAGTTTGCACTTGGGCCACAACCTGTCAGCAGGTGTAATGGATAATACTGCCAACATACCCCACCATCCACGTCACAGCAACAGCCATCACAAATACACCTAGCCAAAGAACCAAAGCCCCACTAGGAGAGGCTGGCTTCAGTATCAGAGTGGTGGTGTGATTTGGGAAAAGTCCTTGATTTATTCACTTGTTTTCTAAACAAATATTTATTGACTTCCAGGTGGGTCACAGTGAGAGCTCTTGTTCTGGTACATAAAGGCCGTTTTAGGGACTGGGGAGATGGCTCAGTAGAATAAGCGCTTCCCTGGCAAGCTCAAGAGTCTAAGTTCAATCCCTGGTTCTGAAAAAAAAAAAAAAAGCTGTTTTAGGGACCGGGAAGATGGCTCAATAGAATAATTGCTTGCCTAGCAAGTGCAAGGGTCTGAGTTCAATCCCCAGTTCCACCAAAAAAAAAAAAAAAAAAAAAAAAAAAGGAAAGAAAAGAAAGATAGTGAGCACTTGCATGCTTTAAAAAAATAAGTAAATAAAAATAAAAAATAAAAGCTGTTTTAGCTTCCCTACAACGAGGGAAGTGGGAGCTCTGTGGGCTTCTCCTGCCAGGGCACTAATCTCATCCACAAGGGCTCCAGCTTCTTGACACAGTCACTTGTTTTTTTTTGTTTGTAGCGTAACCCGGGGATTGAACTTAGGTCCTTGCGCTTGCGCTTGCCAGGGAAGTGCTTATTCCACTGAGCCATCTCCCTGGCCCAACACAGTCACTTCTCAAAAGCTTCATTTCCTAACACCCTCATTTTTGTGGTTGTATTTTAGTAAATTTATGTGAATTTGAGGAGGACCCTGTTACGGTTTGTGTCTAGCTGTCCCCCTAAAGCCTCATGCAGTCGTGGGGTGACTAATTTGTTTGTGATTAATTCATGATCCAATGCTGGGATGGGGTGTGAGCGCTATACCTGCCCTGGGGTGTAGGGAAGGAGAGAGGCTTGCTTCCTGCCACTGCGCCTCCCTTTTGCTTTTGCTGTTTTGCTATTTTTCTGCTGCCATAAACTACTGCCCTCTGCCAAGGTCCACCTTGCCTTGGAGTCAACAGAGTGTGGACTGAAACTTCTGCACACTGTGAGCTAAATAGACCTTTCCCTCCCTAATTTTGGGTGTCTGGTATTTTGTCCCAACAATGAGAGAAAAGTAACTGAGACAAACCCAACATTCACTCTATAGCAATAGATAAATTTGACTTTATAGACTGGTAGAAAACCAACAAATCAAGATCGGATCAAGGGCAGCTTAGAGGGATTGCATTATAATCACATGAAATATATATTCTATAATCTCATCCCTTGCTCTGGGAGACATCACACTCTTCTTTGCAAACATAGTTTTTCAAAAAAAAGAAAAAATTCAGTACCATGCTACATGTGGGGGCCTATCATCATTCAGCGAGTTAGGGGCTCAGCGAGCTTTTCCCCGTGGCTCACTGCCTTCGCAGTCCATTTCCCCCAAAGGAAAAGCAGTGGGGGCAATGTGTGGTAAGAGTAACCCTCCTGGGGCTGGGAAGATGGCTCAGTGGAATAAGCACTTCCCTGGCAAGCTCAAGGGCCTGAGTTCAATCCCCAGTTCCTCCAAAAAAAAAAAAGAAAAAGAAAAAAAGAGTAACCCTCCTGGTTCCCAAGTGAATTCTCTCACTTTGATAAACCATGGGTACTGAAAACATATACTAATAAAAACTTTTTAAAAAATAAAAAAACGGGGGCTGGGGAGATGGCTCAGTGGAATAAGTGCTTCCCTGGCAAGTGCAAGGGCCTGAGTTCAATCCCCGGTTCTGAAAAAAAAAAAAAATA
>NW_004524837.1:483626-484757 GCF_000260255.1 Octodon degus | reverse complement strand
CACACACACACACACACACACACACACACACACACATAAATAAAATTAAAAAAACAAAAAACCATTCAGGGCACCATTCCTGAGGCTCTGCAGGCTGGAGCTGATTCTAGGTGAGCAGCCAGCATGTGCAGAACACTTACTTAGGCATGGCATGAATTATCTCTTGTCCACACTTTGCCCTTCTTAAAGGAAGGGAGATAGATATAGATACCCATATAGATATAGATATAGACATAGATATAGATAGATATAGATATAGATATAGATATAGATATAGATATAGATATAGATATAGATATAGAGTTGCACACTTATTTACCAGCACCAGGATTACTTGGAAGTTGTTAGCAAATTCTCAGCCCCATTCAGGGAAGAATGTTTTCAAGAAATTTTCCAGATGATCCTGAATTTTTGCTTTAAGGACAAACACACACAAGCACACACCAAGACACATAATATATTTTTCCAAGACAATGGTTGAAGTTGGTATTGATGCCAAGAAAATGTAATTTTGAAATTTTCTTTTAAATTTTCTGTTTAAGAAATAACCATATAGAACCATGCATTGGGAAACTGGCTTTTTTAAATTCTTCTTCTGATATATATATATATATATATATATATATATATATATATATCTTTTCTTTTTTTGGTAGAGCTAATGTTTGCCATCTGGATAACTAATTTAATTATATAGACTCCAGTCACACCATCACACAGGACTGTTGGCTAGGATAAAATAGCATGCCTGTAACCTCTAAATATAGGCATTGTGATCACAAAAAAGATCTAAAAGTGGGCCTCTAATGAGACAATATGGAAAATCCCCTATGAATTCTATCTAGGAGATTTTTACATGAATATGGAAAATAATTTGAGGGGCCAGGGAGATAGCTCAGTAGAATAAGTTCTTGTCTGACAAGCGCAAGGGCCTGAGTTCAATCCTCAGTTTCACACATACACACACACAAAAAGAAAACAATCTGAGAACCTTGAGAATTAGACTGCGGTCCAGGGAGATAGCTCAGTGGAGTAAGTGCTTACTTGGCAAGTCCTGAGTTTGATCCCTGGTACCCCAAAGAGAGAGAGAAAGGGAGAGAGAGAGAGAGAGAGAGAGAGAGAGAGAGAGAG
>NW_004524837.1:475461-483526 GCF_000260255.1 Octodon degus | reverse complement strand
AACAAACTATAGACTCCATAACAATGTCAATATATTAGCACAGAGTTTCCACCTAAAATATTCAGGAGGAAATAGGTAGTTTTAGATAGAACATAATGAATTTTGGAAAGGTAGCATTTTTTGTGTATATGTGCTAAGAAGCAAAAAATTGTCCAAGTTTCCCTTATCTTTACCTAAAACATTGTCTACAGATTATGATTCAAGGTCAAGATCAGTTTACATAAACAAAGACTCCATTAGTTTGTCCTATTGAACTTGAGAGATACCTATCTCAGATTGTGGCTGAAGTTTGCCTCTAGAAAAAGAAAAGCATCATTTTTCCCCTGCTGTTCAGTGCTGTTTCCTACAGCACTGCACTCATCCCTTCTGCTCTTTTGGCAGAAATTCAATTACCTTTAGAACTTGCAAAATATCACACCTAACCCTAAGCATTTCTGGTTTTTTGTTTATATGTGTTTTGTTTTTCTTTTAGCCCTAAGTGTCTCTTTGCTTTTTTATTTCCAAAACTTTAGAAAGTAAATTTCACGTTGATGTTTTCTAACATTTGAGTAAGATATTCCTTAAGAGGAAAAAAAAGCAGAGCTAGGGAGATGGCTCAGTAGAATAAACGCTTGTCTGACAAGTGAAAGGGCCTGAGTTCAATCCCTAGTTCCGAAAAAAAAAAAACCAAAGACTAAGATCCATGAGATTTTATTTTTCCCATCTCAGTCCCACTGTTGTGCATAAAAGTACACAATGTGACCCATCATGGTACCCAGTAGTATTTAAGAACTCCTATCAGGAAGTCCTACCCAACAGTTCCCAGTAGTACCTACCATTATACACAACAGTCCTCACCAGCACCTACCATGGTACCCAACATCATTAATAGCAAGCACTGTGGTACCCAAGGCCCTCAACAGTGCCCTCCATAGTGCTCAATGGCCTCAACATCATCCACCATGGTACTGAACAGTCTTCAATAGTACTCATTCATTATAGGACCAAACAGTCCTCAAAGGTACCCAGGTAATAGTTTTGCAGTAACCACAGGATGGATGCCTTTCTCAAAGTGCAGACTCCTCTCTACATCAGTTAACTGAACACATGAAATCTGTGGTCTTATGTCCTAAAAGGAGAAAAAACATAGCTAGATATGAGGTTGAGCTCATGAATAGGATCATTGCTTAGGGTTAAATTTCTGGGATATTAGTTACTTCGTGGAATCAACATCACCATATATCTTTTCCCCAAACTATGAACTTAAATAACCTCCAACCTAAAGGAGATCATAGTGTTTGTCCCTGTTCCTGCCCTTTGCTAGCTTTGGGAGCCAGGGTTGCTTCAATAATAGTATCTCCAACCAAAACAGGTCAGGACAGGAAAAAGAGGCAGCTCCATAACACCTCATGGCAGAGAAGCAAGAGCTGGGTTAGCACCTAGAGTTCCCTTTCTAATCTGATTTCTCCTCTGTGCTTAGAAGGGCAGTTGGGAGAAGGATCTTCCTTTATCTTTACCTAAAATTGTCTATAGATTATTACTGATTTCCAAGGTCAATATATGTGCCAACTTGAGATCCTCCCAAGCACACCAGCATCTGAGTCTCATGCAGCAAAGAAGACATTAAGGGATGGATCCTGTCATCTAGTTTTAACCCAAAATTTATCTGCCTAAATCAATTCTTAGATAGAGCTCAGTTATATCACCCTTCTCTTATCACTTCCTTTGAAGTACAGATGAGGTCTGAGCTTTCTACTTGCCAGGCTACCCTGAAGATAAACTGGGAAGTTCCCATAACATCTCCCCCTACCAACCCTCAGGCAGTCATCTAAGGTGACCATGTGCTGCATAAGGAAAGCTTTTACCTGCAGAGGATGGTTTTACAGTGTCCTCAAGGAGAGTCAGAATCTCCCCACAGATTAAGGCAGTAGGATCTTTTTCCTAGACAACCTCACATCTTCCATCTAAGAAAGTATTCTTCGGGGGCCAGGGAGATAGCTCAGTAGAATAAGCACTTGCCTGGCAAGTGCAGGGTCCTGAGTTCAATCCCTGGTCCCACCAGGGTTTGAAGAAAAAAAAAGTATTCTTCAAGAGAAAAAAATTGTAAAAAGTCTGAGTGTTTCTAATTAATTTCTAGGAAAAAACAAAACAACAACAACAAAAAGAGTGGAGACCCTTGCTGGATTGATTTGGTGCCTGCTGCTAGAATAGAATTTCTGCCATGTATATGAAAGAATGTGTGTGCTAATTTATCATTTAGAAGACTTTTTTTTTCTTTTTTTGTTAGAGTTCATGCACAAAACCTGTTAGTATAATGAGAATGGGAGAGAGGGCAAACCCAAATGTGGGTGAAGGAGTGAAGGAGCAGTGATCCAAACAAAGGCTCTGTGTAGGGGCCAGGGAGATGGTTTAGTAGAATAAGCGCTTCCCTGGCAAGCACAAGGGCCTGAGTTCAATCCCTGGTTCTGGAAAAAAAAAAATAGCAAAGGCTCTGTGTAGAAGCTGGAGATGAATTACTGCTGCCAGCCACACAGGCCAGGACTAGGTCAGCATACTGAGCATCACAAAGAGAAAAGTGTTTCACAGGCAGCAAGGACAGTAGGGAGGGTATGGTCCTTACAACTTTATTTTATTTATTTATTTTTTGGTGGAACCAGGGATTGAACTCAGACCCTTGTGCTTGCTAGGGAAGTACTTATTCCCCTGAGCCATCTCCCCGGCCCACAACTTTATTTTGGAACATAAATAATAAAAAGTGTCTGAGCTTTCCTATTTGTAGTTAAAATTCTGAAAGAAACCCCCAAAGTTTCTACCTTTTGAAAAGATAAAAAATAACTTTTTTTTTTTTTTTTAGGAATATACAAAGAAAATATATGACTGCAAAGTTAGTGGGTTAATGACCAAAAAAAGGAATCCTAAGGAAATGTTATCAGTGAGGTTCTGTTTATGAGAAACAGAACCAGTAGGGAAATGTGTGTAAACACACACACAGACACACACAAACATACACACACACACGTTTATATACTCATGTCTATAAACACACATCTATATATTCATACATATCATACATGCCGAGAGCCCTTCCTGACCCTCATCTCTATACAGAAAGTTATATTTGTAATCCCATGGAAAGTTATTGAAATTCTTTTTTTTTTTTTTTTTTTTTTTTTTTTTTTTTTTCAGAGCCGGGGATTTAACTCAGGCCTTTGTGCTTGCCAGGCAAGCACTTATTCAACTGAGCTATCTCCCCAGCCCAAGTTATTGAAATTCTAGTGAGTTAATTCCAATCTCCTACTTCCAGTTAGTAGTAGCAACACATGTAGAGAATAAAGACATTAAGGCATATTTGTAATTATGGGGAACGAAGGGATCCTAAGTCCAGCAATGATGATGGCTATCTGGAACAAGGCCTCAACTCAAAGCTGAACCTAGGGTTTATTTATGAAGAAAGTGGCTATCAAAAGCACTGGGGTGGGAGCTGGGGAGATGGCTCAGTAAAATAAGGGCTTGCCTGGCTATCTGAGTTCAATAGGCCTGAGTTCAATCTCTGGTTCCACCAAAAAAAAAAAGCATTGGGGAAGTTATTCCTGCTATAATCAATCCAAGCACCCTCTTAGTCAAATTGATAAATATTTTAATTAGGGTCTCTACGAAGAAAGAGCTAAGTGAATGGTACTGTGACTCCATTAGATTGACTGGAAGTTAAACTACAGATATTCTGCCGTGATCACTACTGTGGGGTGATTAGAAAGCTGTTTGGGCATGATGCAATGAGTTAGATAATAGTACATGAGCTCACATTTGGTTGTCACTCTCTTTTCTATCAACAGTACATAAGGATCATAAATACATGTTTACTTTTACATATCTATTGACTTTTCCTCTACCTATCAACTACAAATGCCCAGTCTGCCTCAGTCCACATGAAAATGTAGGGCTAGCTTCCATAAAGTACGTGGTATGGACCCAGTTTTGTTTAATGACAATGAATTTGGGGTTGGGAGGATTGAGGCCTGTACCTGACCATGCAATATTGGACAAGAGGCCTCTGAGGTCATGATATAGTCAAGTGAGCCTGAAAAGGAAATCTCATGCCAGTCTCCACCTTTTCCCAGAAGGAATACTCAGAGGGACCAATCTACAAAGGAATAATTAGGGTTGCATGTAGCCCATCCATGGTATGGATCCCTGCAAATCAGCCTATGGCCCAAAATTACCTTTCTCAAGATGAGGGGCCCGAGCTTCTGGAGTACGGACAGGAATGGTAGGTTTAAGATCTCTTACACAGTTGCCTTCGTTTTTTTTTTTTTTTGGAACCGGGGATTGAACTCAGGCCCTCGCACTTGCCAGGGAAGCGCTTATTCCACTGAGCCATCACCCTGGCCCCCACAGGTTGCCTTCTTAAGGAATATAATTTAAGTTTAGTAAGACAAATTGTCCTGTAGACTGTTGTACTTTCCAAGCCTGATCCATAGCTGACTTGCAACGGGTAGCATCCTGCTATAAATGGGCTACATACAGGTAGATACACAGAATGAGATGTAACATTAAGCTTAATCTGCTCTTGTAAATGCATTAAAGTTTGTGGGCCAGCCAGAAAAATATACATATATAGTTAGTGCTTCCTATAGAATGGAAAATGTCTGGGGTCCTGTCCATCCCTACCAGAAGTCTTAGCAAAGATGGATTAGGTATGTAGGCCCAATACTCTTCTCCCCAAACCACAGGAGTGCATAGAGAAGCTTCTGTGAAAGCAAGCATTGCAAGGGAAAGACTTTAAGGTGACTGAATTAAACCCTGGCTGTTAACTAGGTGGCAAACCTCACAAATGATCTGTTGCAGGCCTTCCGGGATGGTGGATGCACTGTCGGGTTCATCTCTTGAGGTCTCAGCGGAGATCTTTTTGTTGTTGTTGTTGTTGTTGGCAGAACCGGGGATTGAACTCAGACCCTTGATGCTTGCCAGGCAAGTGCTTATTCTACTGAGCCATCTCCCCAGCCCCTTCAGCGGAGATCTTGATGTGTTGTGTAGGTGGGTTGGCTTCTGGCCATGGAACAAGTACTGATGTTTGTAATGTCTCTTGATTGTCTGTGAAAATATAAGCCTAACCTTAGCCCCAATTTGAAAATGATCCAGACCATTCCAAACATCTGTTTGGAGGTTACACTAAGCAGGATTCAGAAAACTTAAAACATGTACCAAAGTTTTGACTCTGTATCCCCCTGTCTTTTGTTTGGGTAATTGATTTTTGAGTTTAAGATCAGGATGTTCAATTATTGTTTGACCTTGGGGATTATAGGGATCCCTATAATATGTTTTATCTTCCAATTAAAAGAAAACTCTGAAACTTTTTACTAATATAAGCAAGACTAATATCAGGTTTTAATGTTCGTGTCATTCTTAAGTTAGCAAAGACTGATACAGAAGGTTGTATGACACACTGATTTTATTTATCTGAAAGAAAGGCAGCATGGATCACATGTGAGCAGGTATCTACAGAATCATGCATATATTTAAGTTTATCAAAAGAGAATATATGGGTAATATTCATTTTCCATGATCAGTTAATTCTAAGACCTCTGGGATTGTAGCTTTGTGGAGGAAGAGGCCTGGGAATGAGCAGACAGGCAGGATATGACATCATGACTTGTTTAGGTGGATTGGCTTGTCTAGGTGGCTTTGTACTCTGATAATTTTAAATTCCTTTTGCAGAGATTAAGAATTTTGAAGAACAAATTTATAGGGTGGTCTTGTTTTATCAAATATGGAAACCAGATTTACTGTAGCACCTGTAAGGTGTTACCTAATGACAACAGACCTTGGAGACTAGAATGAAATCTAATATGATCAAGAAAGAATGGGGTTGGGACCAGGGAGATGGCTCAGTAGAATAAGTGCTTCCCTGGTAAGCACAAGGGTCTGAGTTCAATCCCCAGTTCTGGAAAAAAAAAAGAAGAAGAAGAAGAATAGGGTACTTCTACTTAATATAGCTCCTAACACTTTTCAAAACAGTTGTAATAAAGTAGGCTTGAGATGACTCAATTGCAATTCTACCAGTGATGATAAAATCTTTAACTTTTCCTGCAGAATACCAATAGCCTTCATTATAAATCCAATTTTAGGTCTATTTTGTGTAATTAAAGGCATGATTATAAGAGTACAGCCCTATGAGTCTTTAGCTAAGTCTCTGGTTTCTTGATATTCCACCTTAACCATTATCCTGTTATCTGGTGACACACACCTCTGAGAAGTGAAGTAACTAAGAGAGTACCCCATTCTTTCGTAAGTCTGTGCCCATGATTGACAGGAAGGGGTGCAATGAGCAGTGTTACAGTGCTTGTCTGTCCATCATGGTTGACATAAAGAAGTGGCACTGCATGCTTAGAAACAGACTGAAAGGAGCCTGTCAGCAGTGGAGGTGGGTCTAGCTGGCCAAGGAAATGGTCATGACTGGCTATTATTTAGTAAGGTGACATCAGTTCCCATATCCATTAATTCAGTAAAAGATTTTTCATTTAACTTAATGCTACAAATAACTGAAATACCCTAGGGAAAATTAAATTCTTTGCTTAAAGGTTTGTCTCTACCAGGTTCACATGTGGGGTTAAAGGAAGGAGTAGAAATTTCAGTGGGAATTAAATTTGACTTTTCTCACCCCCCACACCCAACAAATCAAGGCAAGAAGCCACTGGTAAATCTAATTCTGAACTCTCAGTGGTCAACCAGACCAGGAAAACGAGGGAAGCAAGATTTTGCAGATCACACATCCCAGCAGAGGAGCTGTTTTTATTTGTTCTGGTTTGGACTGGATATAACTGACTTAACTGGGTCTGAATCACTGAAGTACTGACTGACCCTTCTTCTGTTTTTTTTTTTTTTTCCGGAACTAGGGATTGAGCTCAGGCCCCTGCACTTGCCAGGTAAGTGCTTATTCCACTGAGCTATCTTCCTTGCCCTTCTGTTACTGTTACTAGGGCCCTCAGTTTGAGCACATGGTTTGTTTCTCTGCAAGAGTGTGCCTTTTTTTTTTTTTTTTTTTGGATAATTATCTATAATTTGATTGCTACAGATCCCTTTCCAAATTCATTGTGTAATTTTGGTTTGATTTTTTTTTGGTGGAACTGGGGATTGAACTCAGGCCCTTGCGCTTGCCAGGGAAGCACTTATTCTACTGAGCCATCTCCCTGGCCCCAAATGTGCCATTTTTATGAAACTTAGATTTACCATGTTTTGCCCAGTGAGAAATCTATCATGCAGTGCAGACACTGATTACTGAGTAAATCCACTGAGAGGGCCGGCACCTTTATAGGTCCTAGTGAGTGTCAAGGAGTGTGTTTTTGCTTGTCACAATTAAGGCATTTAGCCATTTCAAGTTTATCAGCAGAGTGTTATGATGCAGCCCGTGCCATGAGAGCAGAAGCCTGGGTGGTAGACCCAATATTTTTTGCATGCATGAATGTAAGCACATGAATTTTTTGTACGAAGTACTGAGGTCAAGGCTCCTTCACATGATTAATTGGTAGTCTCATATGCTAATTAATGAAGGAGGATTTTAGTCACAATTTTGTGAGGAATCTGCTGATTTATAACCTCCTGCAATCTTGCTACAAACAGGGTAAGTTTCTGTAGGACTTTGGAGTATCTGAGTAGGGTATCCATTAGGTGCACTGTCATCCAAGTAAGACCTAGCAACTCTTTACACTGAATGAAAAGAAGGAATGGTGGGGACCTGCGTCTGAGCTTTAAGTCAGCATCAATTGGCCTGAGCTAGATAACATTCCACATGATAGCTTTAAGGTTTTTATCTTCACTGGCTTGATTACTCTGTGCCTATTCTGATCTGAGTACTTCTAATTGTGATTGAAAATGTAAGAACTGTGATGGGAAAAGATGCAAACAAGATGGGTCACAATGGGGCTGGAGAGATGGCTCAGTGGTCTAAAGCACCTACTTGAAACAAGCTTGGCAAAGCACAGGGACCACGGTTCGATCCCCAGCACCACATGCCAGCCAGACCCGCCCCCTGGTGGGCTGAGCTGGCCACACACACACACAATAAATAAATGTAATAAATAAAAATAAA
>NW_004524837.1:471759-475027 GCF_000260255.1 Octodon degus | reverse complement strand
GGTCCCTGTGCTTTGTTTAGCTTAGTTTGTTCTAAGTAGGTGCCTTAGACCACTGAGCCATCTCACCAGCCCTATCTGCACTTTTAAAACAAGCTTCTTTTTTCCAAAGCAGCCCTTTTGGAGGTGTGTTACAATGGTGATTTGGTTCTTTTGTTATGGTTGCATCTGAGTCCTTTTGCCTTTCAATTACCTTATTCATAGACATTTTGTTAGCACAAGTATTTTGCAATGGTTAGCTGTTGCTGTTGCAAGGAGCAGGCCACCTTCACTAGGTTGTAGGTGAAAACAGTTTGCAGATAGATTTTCTTAATTTAGGTTTTAGAAGCTCTCACCTATTTTATCCCAAACTCCAAGATTGATATAGGGGAATGAAACTCCCAATCTGAAAGATACCTGGGTTGAGTTCCTGTTCTCTAAAACTGAACAATGAGTTTTAGGAAAAATGAAGGGTAAGAGCAGAATATGTTTATTGAGAGAAAGAAAGCTTAATCCAAGAGAAGGACAGAGGGGGACCAAAGTGGATTGCCAAGGAATTTGATTTTTCTAGGGGGTCTTATAGAGCAAAACCATGAAGTGACAGGGGTCTAAGGTGGAAAACATGAAAACTCCCTAGGTGGGCATGAGGTAGGACAAAACTATGGCCCACCAATAAGATTACAAGGATATCTGGTCAGATGAAATTGATTAAAATTGGGATCAAGTAGGAAAATGAGTCACATAGCAAGTGGGAAAGAATATATAACAGGGATTTTCCTGTAGGGGTTTGGGTTAAGGACTCTTCCTGGCTTTTCCAAGGTGATTGATACCTATTTAGAATATCAATCCCTGATGTCTTTCTCTAGGGAGGTATGTGGCTGTATTTATGTAATCTGTTGTCTTGTGGTCTGGCCCACAGTGGAGGTGCCTAGATCTCTCACAATTGCAAGGTATGTTGCCTTCCATATTGTGTCCTTTGAGGGCCTACCCTTATCTGAGGGTTTATAATATTTCTAACTCAGCTGCCTCTAACAAGAACCAATATACCCTAGAATATTTTGCTGAGTTTACACACCTATAATATTTAAATGATGGAACTTAACAAAAAAGGGGATACAGATGAATGTCCATTTTGTATCTGTGTATTCAAAGTGTTTAGGATAGATATACAGTTACATTCTCTTAATGAACAGAGGGATTTGTTCTAATGGTGTTTGTAAATAGGATATCAAGTCCGCATCTTGTACAGCAATTAACCACTAGGAAGAATGTATGCAATGTGTTAATTATTGAAACTGTCCTACCAATATGGTTTGAAAAAAATAATAATTTAAACTCTGAAAGAATAAAGCATTAGCTAACTCTGGACTAATAAAATGCAACTTAAAAAAATTTTTTAAAAAAGAACCAATATACCAACTTTGGAAAAGAAGGAGAAAATGCTGCTACATCATGAAGTATTCTAAAAACTTGCTTGGATAACACGTTAATGTCTGCATCATTTAACAGTTTTGTAATCAATAAACAAAATTATTTCTCTTCTGTGGCTAACCATGTAGCTTGTCCCATGGTTATCCCTAGTGAATAGACTCCTGTTTGCTACTTGCCTCTGAGCACTATAATTAGTACAGTGTTCTATTTACCTCTCAATTGGTCATGCAAGGTCCAGTGGAGGATTGCCAGCACCTGATTCTAGTTAGTGGCCACTTGGCAAGAAGGTTGTATGTTCTGGCCACATTGAACACCAAATATGGAGAACCATTCCTGGTCCTTATCTTGGTGCTGGACGTTTCTATTTGCAGTCCCATGGAAAGTTATTGGAATTCTAGTGAGTTAATTTCAATCTACAACTTCCAGTGCAACCCATAGTGAGAATAAAGACACTAAGGCATATTTGTATTTGTGGGGAGCCAATGGGTCTTAAGGAGCTGGGAAGATGGCTCAGTGGAATAAGCACTTGCCTGGCAAGTGCAAGGGCCTGAGTTCAATCACTGGTTCCATAAAAACAAACAAATAAACTAATGGGTCTTAAGTGATGATGACTACAGGGAACAAAGGCCTTGACCCAAAGCTGAACCTGAGTTTTATTCATTCATCAGAGTGGCAGGAAGTAGGTAAGTGCCATGAACTGGGCTGGAAATCACCTCTGCAGTTTACAGAGAGAAGGATATGCAGAATGTAATTGACATTACACAATTGAGGCTGTATCTAATGTTTTGGGATGGGTGCTTCAGGTGCTTCAGCTTTGATGTGTAATCTTTCAAGGCCCAGGAAGTCATAGCCTTTATCTGGTGGCTCAGGGCTTGATCCCAGCCTACAGTGTGAAATACTGGCTCTTCATTCCATTTCTACCTGGCTCACACAAGAGAGCATCAGGTGGGGGTTGGGAAAACATGCCTTCCATCTTCAAAGACTACCACCAGCACCTTGGCTAGACATGCATTGCTAAGTCAATTGAAGGGATAAGGAAAAGTCCTCACCAGCTCTGTGCATATCAGTACATGGAAATAGGGTCAGTCTCAGCCAAAATGGAGACAATTGCTCCTCTTTCAAGGAGTCACCCAGGTAGTCCTCAACACACACGTGTACACACATATACACAAGAAAATATATGCATATAAACATCCACAAATTCTTTGTAAACCTGATTGTAACTTGTCTCCCAAAGATAGTAAATGCTGCAGGGCAGGGAGGACTGATGTTACATCTCTAGATGGAAGGTTCTAGATGGAAGATACCCTCTTCCCTAGGTAACCTCAGTTTTCCCCTCTAAGATTTTCAGCTGATTAGATGAGACCCACTCATATCATGGAGGCTCATCTGCATTACTCAAAACCAATCAATCAAGCTGGGGAGATAGCTCAGTAGAATGAATGCTTGTCTGGCAAGCACAAGGGCCTGAGTTCAATCCCCAGTTCTGAAAAAAAAATCAAAACCAATCAACTGGGACTGGGGAGATGGCTCAGTGGAATAAGCACTCGCCTGGCAAGCACAAGGGCCTGAGTTCAATCCCGGGTTCTGCCAAAAAAAACCAACCAAACAAACAAAAATACACCCAATCAACCTAAATGTTCATTTCATCTACAATACATCTTCATGGCAACATCTGAACTGATATTAGAATAAACAGCTGGGCACTATGGCCCAACCAAGTGGACCCTCACAAGAAGAAGGAAAATAGGTTATCCAAACAAGACTCTGTACCTTTGAAAAGTATCTGAAAAGTCTCATTTCTTTTGAATAATTGAGTGCTTCTCTCACCTAAGGAGACAGCTCTCAAGGTCCCTGTGTT
>NW_004524837.1:459104-471659 GCF_000260255.1 Octodon degus | reverse complement strand
TTTATTTGTGTGTGTGTGTGTGTGTGGCCAGTTCAGCCCACCAGGGGGCGGGGCTGGCTGGCATGTGGTGCTGGGGGATCAAACCATGGTCCCTGTGCTTTGTTAAGCTCGTTCTAAGTAGGTGCTTTAGACCACTGAGCCATCTCACCAGCCCTGGTCCCTGTGTTCTTGTCCAAACTGTATGAAGGTCTTTAATTTGTTTCATTCACAAGTTTTAAGGCCCAACCTGATGTGTGGGGCTGGAAGCAATGATGTGCACAGCCACTGTGTCCGCCACATAGCACTATGTGCTTCTAGCACTGTTCCTATGACATTTGAGTGATCAGACCACACAAACTCAGAGCAGGCCTCTATTTCTTTTTTCTTTTTTTTTTCTTTTTTTGTGGAACTGGGGATTGAACTCAAGTCCTTGCGCTTGCCAAGGAAGTGCTTATTTTACTGAGCCATCTCCCCTGCCCCAGGCTCTGTTTCATGAAAAGCGAGAGCTACATTCCAAAGCTCATGATACATTCCATTCTCTTTCCTTGTCTGCTTCTGGCAGGTGGACTTAAGTACTTGTCCTAGGGCCCTTCCCATTGGCTGCCTCTTCTACCTGAGCTTCTTATCTCTCAGCTACTTCTAGCCTGGGCTCAGCTACCACCAGGCTCTGCCACATCACACTGCACCATGTGGTACCATTTACTTCTTCATGATACTTCTTGCCTTTTGTTCTACATTCTGAAATGGAAACTTGAGCAGGGTTCTGCCTACTTGTGCACTCATGTGCCCTAAGTACCTAGATTAATGTCTGATGTGTACCAGACATCCAATGAACATGGCTAATCAGATTAGTGCACTATTTTCTGGAATGGATAAGGGTTAGCAGTCAGATGTCTCTAACTCCTGCAGTAACACTCCCGGCTTTTCTTCATCACCTGAAGGAGATGACTCAGAAGGAGTGGGAAATTGTTTTCCACTCACAAATTCTCTAAAAGCTTCATATTCAAACTCTCAGAGAGCATTTGTACATCCTATTTAAACAGACCTTATTTTAACTACAGAAAACAAATCTGAAATTTAGAATTTAATATTTTAACAATATCTTTCTCCTCAGTGCCTAGAATATACTTACAGAATGGTATATTTCATTCTTGCCAAATAAAAATGAAGAATTATTTGTTGGCTCATGCATGTATAAACACTATTACTTTACCAGCGCATAGTCCAACTTCAGTTATATTTCCCAAGAATGCAATGTTGAGTCTTATAGTTTGATCTTTTTGCTCAACATGTGCATTCCAAAGCAAAACAAAAGAACAGAACTGATAATAAATATCAAGCTTGGGAAAAACATGTTCTTTTCTTATTTAGAAAATAAATTTGGGTCCAGGGAAAAGGCTCAGTAGAATAAGTATTTCCTGGCAAGCTCAAGGGCCTGAGTTCAATCCCCAGTTTCACAAAAAAACAAAAACAAAACAAACAAGCAAAAAATTTTATATTATGAACTTGATTAAATTTTGAGGACAAGCATAGGAGTCGGCAAGCCAGTGTTACGTTAGCACCCAATGATCCTGGCATCCTTACCTTGCTCCTCATCCTTGAGAGACTTACTCTGCAAACTCAAGCTTGATAGTATTGGTCCCTTACCCTCAAATTATATGGTGATTCTTTCTTTCTTTCTTTTTTTTTCTTCTTTTTGGCAGAACCAGGGATTGAACTCAGGCCCTTGTGCTTGCCAGGGAAGAGCTTATTCCACTGAGCCATCTCCCCGGCCCCTTACCCTTAAATTATAGATCCTTAGTGAACAAGGCAAAGGCTCAGAGAGGAAGACAGGGCCTAGGACAAGAATAACTTCAAAAATAAGTAGGAGTGAAGGTAGAATAGCTTTAAGCTTCTCCAAGCTCTGGCACTAGGGATGAGGATCACCCACAAAGCAGCAAAGTCCTGACTGGAACTTAGTGTTGGAAGGCAGTGCTCTGCCACTTCAGCATGACTTTTTTTTTTTTTTTTTTTTTTTTTTTTTTTTTAGCAGAACCAGGGATTGAACTCAGGCCCTTGCACTTGCCAGGGAAGTGCTTATTCCACTGAGCCATCTCCCTGGTCCCCAGCATGACTTCTCATGCACACTTCCTGGCTCTGTTGGGAAGGGCAGTCAAGTTCCAGGATTTGGAGCCTATCCTGACAGATGAGCTCAGGGACTCCCTTAGCCCATATGAGTCCACAGGAATAACAAAGCAAGCTACCGCTCATTAGCGGAAATCCCAGTCAGTACGAGTTACTTCACATCATGGTCTTCAGAAACAGTAGGTCACAGTCATTGGGTATTGGCTCCAGTCATGTACTTTGCTTCTATCTCACAGCTTCTACTTTATCACCAGTGACTATCCTCAAAAAACACAGAATGCGCAATGATGCCTATGGCCACTGGAAGGGTGGTCCAGGGTTCCAAAGCAGTTCTACTCTGATTGTAGCTTCTTTACTATTTCTTTTCTTTTCCTTTCTTCTATTCTTTTTTCTCTTTCTCCTCTTCTTCCTCCTCTTCTTCCTCATCCTCTTTATTTTTGCCATCCTCCTCTTCCTTTTGCAACTTGTCCTTTCTCTTTTTCCTCTTTTCTTGGTAATATTCTTTATTAAAATATTCATTTTAATGAGAAAAAAGATAAAATAGCAGTGAAGCAGTTTCAGAACAGGTTAGTAGGACAGTTTCAATAATTAATACATTATATATTGTTGTCTTCCTAGTAGTTATTCAGAAGACAAAGTACTACATGATATCTTGTCTAAGCAATATTAGTAAAAATGTTTCTTTTCAATGAATTAAGAGAAATTAGCTGTATATCTATCCTAACTCATATATATATATATATATATAGTTTTATTTTTCACAACAAAATGACACTTCTTAGTAATATTTCTATCTACTGAGGGCTTTCTATATGTGAAGGAACATTCTAGGTATTTTATACCCATGATTTTATATAATTCTAAAAACAATAGGAAGAGGTAAATATTTTTCTTGGTTCCATTCTAAAGATGGTTGCTGACACTCAGAACAGTTCTGTTCAGGGACACACAAAAGGAAACAGGTAAGAGCAAGATGAGGGGCTGGGGAGATGGCTCAGTGGAATAAGCGCTTTCCTGGCAAGCACAAGGGCCTGAGTTCAATCCCCGATTCTGCCAGAAAAAAAAAAAAAAGAGCAAGATGAATCAAAAAGTGTATCTTTAAAAAAAAGAAAAGTGTACCTTGGTTTAATATAGTTGTTTACATATTTTATATGTTCTTTGGCCTACTAGTCTGGTTTTTCAGGCTGTATATATGATGATTAACTTTTTAAGGTCTTATAATATAAATAAATGAACCTGATCCTGGAAAGAATAAAAGGGGTGGAAGGAACAGAAAAATAAGAATTGAAATATGTTATATACATGTGCCGATTCCCTACAATGCATGTAATTTATATATACTGCAAACATGTACTAATAAAAGTAGAAAACAACAACAATCAAAAAAACACAGAACATTAAAAAAAAAAAAAAAGACCTGAAGTTGGGCAGTTTGTCTGCAGAACAGACCTCTCTGTGGGTCAACCAGTTCAGCCTGTCCTTCACCTGCTGAACAGTTACAAAGTGTTAACAGATATGTGCGCACTTTTTTTTTTTAGTGTAAAAATCAAAGATTTTGTAGGTCACTGTCTTTTTGTTTCTTTTTTTCAGAAGTATGGATTGAACTCGGGCTCATGTGCTTGCCAGGCAAGCGCTTATTCTACTGAGCCATCTCCCCGGCCCTCCCACAATCTTTTATATAATCCGAAACTAAAGTAATGTACATCAGTATTCTTACTTATTTGAAAATTAAGAAACAAATATTTTTTTCTAGTTTTTTTTTGGGGGGGGGCAGGGAATGAACTTAGGACCTTGAGCTTGCCAGGCAGGCACTTGTACCACTGAGCTATCTCCCCAGCAAGAAACATATTATTTATTTATTTATTTATTATCAAAACATTTTATTTTTATGCAGAATCATTTGGTGGTGTAACTATGAATTACTTTATAAAAACTAACAGATGAGGGGCTGGTGAGATGGCTAAACATGTACTAATAAAAGTAGAAAACAACAACAATCAAAAAACCACAGAACATTAAAAAAAAATGTTGTTCCAAAACTTGGAACAAGCTTGGCAAAGCACAGGGACTGCGGTTCCATCCCCCAAGCACCACATGCCAGCCAGCCCCGCCCCCAGGTGGGCTGAGCTGGCCACACACACACACACACACACACAATAAATAAATAAACTTTAAAAAATTGTTTAAAAAAACCTAACAGATGAACTACATAGAAGACCCAGGAGATCTCCATTTTGATCTGAAAGTTGTAAGAGTTGTGAAATTAAAAGAGGGTTATTTATGGAAACTTGCAGTGTACAGTACTTTCAGTTGCTAGTGGTTTTGTTGAGGCAGAGAATCCTGACAAAGAACTGGAGCCAGACACTGATCAGGTCACCCAGGTTCTACTTAGATCCTTAGCTGGGGCAGCTAGTATGTCGGTAAAGAAACACATTTTTTAAAGAAATATACTTTGATATAACCCATGAACATGGGTTAGTTAAGGAAATCTGATTTTTTTTTTTTAGCCTGGGATCAAACTCTGCTTTGCCAATTGAGCTATCTCCCTGGCCCAGAAAATCTGAAATGTAAAACCACCTAGAAACATATATAATGAGATGGGTAATTTTTAAATTTTATTTCATATTATTATTATTATTATTATTATATTTTGGTCTTTTAGAAACAGGGTCTCATTATGCAGTTTAGGCTGACCTTAAGCATCCTTTGTAGCCCAGGCGGATCTCAAATTCGCAACAATTCTCCTGCCTCAGACCACCTGCCAGCCCGTCTGGCTCATAATTGGTAATACTTTATTATGAAACCAATAGAATCTCCATAAGTACAACTCAGAGGAAACGTATGGATGGAAATGCATTTATCATTGGAGAGGGCATATTAAAACCATGCTTTTAGGCCTGGTCAGAGAGCTCAGCTGATTAAAGCGCCTGTTTAGGCAGATGCAGGGGCCAGGAGTTCAATCCTGGGCATGCTGTGCCGGCCTCCTCCCCAGGGCAGGCTGAGACAGCTGAGACTGGGCGTGGTGGCACGCACCTGTAATCCCAGTGTTTGGGAGGCTGAAAACAGAAAGATCAGTCCAAGTCCGATCTATGTGGTGAGACCATGTAGACCCTGTTAAATACATTAAATAAAAAGAAACTTGATGTTAACTCCATATCATAAAAACCAGAAAACAAAAAATGAAAGTGGGAAGATATCAGAATTGAAACTAATAACATACAAAATAAGCAGCAGGAAAAAATAAAGCCATAAATGAATTAATTGAAACTAGAAGTAGCTGGAAAGACCTGAGTTGAGGGGACAGAGAAGGTTTGAGGATTACTGCTGAACTACCTGACCCAGCCATGGTCCCTTAGAAACTTGATTTTTACCTTTGCCACTCTGAATTCACAGGGAAGCTATGTTTGTCTAGTAAACACATACCTGCTGTGACATAGAAGAAAATGGAAAAGTAGATAATGGCTATGTTTTTCTTATTTTCAGATAATATGCATCACTGGGGCTGGGGATATAGCTCAGTGGTGTAAACACCTGCCTGGCAAGCACAAGGTCCTGAATTCAATCTCCAGTACCACAAAGAAAAAAGTACAGATAAGATACATCAAAATAGAACAATAGAGGGCTGGAGAAACCTAAGGATGTTGAATTGTATACACCAAACTAGAAGGGTTTAGATTCAGGGCATTTGTGTGATATTTCCTTCTAATGATCTCTTTTTGGGGGGGGGGGTTACTGAGGATCAAACTCAGGACCTTGTGCTTGCCGGGCATGCACATACGCTTCTCAGCTGTCTCTCTGGCCCCAATATTTCTTTCATTTTCTTCAATCTATTGAAAATTTTAAGTTTCCTTAAATCCTATTTCTCTATGTTCTTCAGAGGTGTGTGTGTGTATGTGTGTTTGGTGATTGCTTTCTGGGTCAGTTCAGTTAAACAAGACAGCTCTGGAACTTAATTGCTTAGTTTTGCCTTTGTTAAGCATGGTAGTGGTCATGCTGGTACTTTAATTAACCCATTATTATGGGAAAAAGGAAATATCCATTAATGTCTAGTTAAGACTAACAACTCCTGTCAGCCACAGTGGATTGCTTAAATTATTTTCAATGACTTCGAGGAACCTAAAAGAGATTATACTAGGAGTGATTAATTTATGGCACTCATGGTTTTCTTTTTTTAAGTCAAAAGATGTTAATGTATGAATTGTATTTTCTAAACAAAATCCCCCAGTATTCAGTTTTAATTGAAGTGTTGGCATTTTGCAATAAATAAGCTTTGAATTGTAATTTGGGAAGTTGTCTCTAACAGGTTCACCACCTCTGTTTATTTTTCTTTTTTTTTTTTTTTTGCAGAACAGGGGATTGAACTCAGGCCCTTGTGCTTACCAGTGAAGCTTTTTTTCCACTGAGCCATCTCCCTGGCCCCCTCACCTTTTCTTTTTCTTTTTCTTTTTCATTTTTTTCACCACCCATGTTTATATCATGACCAATAAAATGCATATAAATAATGCAAGCCATATAATTAGTGAGTTTTTAATAAGCTTTGTGGAAGGGGCCGGGGAGATGGCTCAGTAGAATAAGCACTTGCCTAGCAAGCGCAAGGGCCTGAGTTCAATCCTTGGTTCTGAAAGAAAAAAAAAAGCTTTGGAAATATTTTTTAGAAACAGAGTCAACTTCTAGATGCAAAAAGCAATCGTCAGTGTTCAAGGGAACATTTTGTAGTGAGTCACAGGTTTTTCCTTTTTGTATTGATCTCTCCTCAAAACTCATTTATATTGGATTTGTTTAAATCAAATTTCAAAAATATGAGGTTTCAACTGTATTTTATGGTTACTTAAGAAATAAAGCTTGAATGAACACAGATGGGATAGATTTTCATAGCATATACTACAAACCCAACTCTGAAATAAGCTACTTAATGTGTAACTTGCTTTTATATGGAAGAAATGTTATAAATAACATGCTCCTAAAGTACTCTTACCTTAGTAAATACAGAGATCTGAAAATATTGAAACTCCACAACCTGGCTTTGAGAACAAAGCTAAAAATATAGATTTTTTTTTTTTTTTTTTTGTGGAACTAGAGATTGAACTCAGGCCCTTGCCAGGGAAGCGCTTATTCCACTGAGCCATCTCCCCAGTCCAAAATATAGATCTAAAAAGAACATTGAAGTTCTAATTTGACCCTTATACATGCTTTTCGTCAACTTTGTAATCCACTTATATAAAACCTACAAAATGTACCTGAATCATATGTGTTAAAGCTAGCTATACAGGATTCATGAGAGTAAACTAATTCAGTCTTTTGAGTACAGTCGCAATGGAGACTTCATGAATTCATATACAAAATAGCTAATGTGAAGTTGGCTGACTGAGCTGTTTTTTTTTTTTTAAACATTTATTGTGTGTGTGTGTGTGTGTGTGTGTGGCCAGCTCAGCCCACCAGGGGGCGGGGCTGGCTGGCATGTGGTGCTGGGGGATTGAACCGCGGTCCCTGTGCTTTGCCAAGCTTGTTCCAAGTAGGTGCTTTAGACCACTGAGCCATCTCTCCAGCCCGACTGAGCTGTTTAACTTCCTTTCCTGGATCAGCAACCCAGAAGATATTATATCCACGGGCATGACAGTTATTTCTAGGTACTTAGTAGGAAAGTGCTTCAGTTAATTGTGCTTTATGGCCCTCATTGTATTTACTGTGTTTCTGAATAGTAAGATTACCAAGCTCACTGCTCTCAGAAGAGTGCTAGGAAAGTTTAGTTAAAACAGTTTTGAAATGAGGGTTTTCCCCATTCTACCTGTAGGTGATATTTACAGAAAAGTACACATTGGGTATTCATAGCAGTGAACATTTGCTTTTTAGTCTTCCAAAATAGTAAAGTGCTAGAAGAAAGGATTTTTTTTTTTTGTGGTACCTGGGATTGAACTCAGGACCCTGTGCTTGCCAGGCAAATGCATATTCTGAGCTATCTCCCTGGGCCCTGAAAGGATTTTTAATATTTTGCTACAAATGATAAATACTTGAGATAGAAGTGATCACCCTGATATAAATATGATATATTCATATATCAAAACATACCCCATAGGGGCCAGGGAGATGGCTCAGTAGAATCAGTACTTCCCTGGCAAACACAAGGTCCTGAGTTCAATTCCCGGTTCCAAAAAAAAAAAAAACAAACATCTACAGTGTTTTTGTTTCTATGAATCAGTTGATGTAAATTTTTTTAAAAAGGTCTTTATTTTGTTTTTAAAACAGAAGATAAACATGTCTTCACAGGGCATGGATTATTACCCACTGCTTTTTCTAGTCCATACCTGCTAATTTCATGCATTCTCCACTCTGCAGATTTGGAGACATCTCCATTCCAGTAGATAAGGTTCAGCTTTTGCATGAAGTTGCTTCCTTACGGAACTCTTTTATTTTCTATGCCTTCATGGGAGCCTGTGGTTATCATTCTGACCCTTCCTCAGGCTCAGCTTTCTGTGCTTGATTAGCAAAGGTGGTGCTGATGTGATTTCCAGGCACTGCGGAAAGGGTGCCAGGGAGTATTCAGTGGGTAGAGGCTTTAAATTTGTGAAGACTTAAAATTTTAGGAATGTAAGATGAATAGCTATACAATGCTTTGAATATAATTAGAGCTGCAAACTGCATGTGTTGAAATGGCTAAAATGGTTGATTTTATGCTATGAATATCTTTCTACAACTTAAAAAATTATTGTTTATAAAATAATACCAAACTTTTTGCCAAAAAGGTTATTCAACATGGGTTGCAAATCTTTCACAAATTAGAAGGCTGGGGAGATGGCTCAGTTGAATAAGTGCTTCCCTGGCAAGTGCAAGGGTCTGAGTTCAATCCCTGGTTCTGAAAAAAAACAAAAAAACAAAAAAACAAATTAGAGAAGGCTCTGAAAGTTAATCTACAGTTACACTTTGTAGATAAAAAAATGAGTAACATCTGACGCAGAAGTTGAGATGTTACTGTATACCATCTAGAAGGTTCCCATGCCAATTTAATTTCTAAATTTTTTAAATACATTTATTGCCACTCTCATCTTTACTGTAAGTGTATATTACTATTGGCAATTTGGGGTATTTTAAAATCCCAGGAATCTTATGCTTTCTCTGCCATGTTTAACCTGACAAGCCATCCAAAAAACAGTGTCATGGGGCTGGGGAGATAGCTCAGCAGCATAAACGCCTGCCTGACAAGGTCCTGAGTTTGATGCCTGGTACAAAAAGAAAGAAAGAAAGAAAGAAAGAAAGAAAGAAAGAAAGAAAGAAAGAAAGAAAGAAAGAAAGAAAGAAAGAAAAAATTGCAAAAACCAGTGCCACTACTTTAGGTAACTCCACAGACTAAAAATAACTTTAGAGGAAATAAATTTTTAAATAAATGCAATTACATCATGATTTATCAATTGTCTAGGATAGATAAAAATCACAGTTATTTTTAGCTTGGCTTTAATTTTCTAATTTCAGTTTTTAAAATTAACTAGGAAAATTATTCAGAAGGCACAAGATAATGCTGCCTAGACCATTAGATGTGGAGTGCTTAACTTTATTAAATGAGTTGGATCTGAGTTAATGATGTTCCCTTATGATTTCCCAGTGTTCCTGTGGTAAGGCCTCTACATTATGGATGGCAAAGCAGTTGCAACTAACTGGTATCTATGATGGTTTTGAAGCCACATTTTGTTTCCTGTATTTTACTTAACTACTGTTTGTTTTTTCCGAACTCTTTTTTTTTTTTTTTTCAGAATTGGAGATTGAACTTAGGCCTTTGTGCTTGCCAGTCAAGTGCTTATTCCACTGAGCTGTCTCCCTGGCCCCAGTTTTTTTGAACTCTTAAAAGCACAGGGGCTGAGATGGCTGGCAAATGCAGGGATCTGAGTTCAATTCCCAGTTCCGCAAAAAAAAAAAAAAAAAAAAAAAAAAAAGCACAGTAAAGCTAGGCCAGCCTGGGTACAATAAAACAAATGTCTTGAGTCAAGATGTTCACTGCAAGGCTTTTTGGGAAGGAAAAGAGGCTTGGTCTACAAAGAATATGCAAATGATCTGACAATCCAGAGCTTTCTCTCTGTGACTCCCTTGGGACCACTTTAACCATCAGATGTGAGAGGATCACTTCTCCCTGCTTCCTTCTAGTTGGCTGGCTTGAGCAAGGGCCTCCGAGATGTCTCTTGCTACTCAGCTCTTTCACATACTTGGGCTTAGGCCAGGTGGGTCCTTTCAAAATGAGCAATATGACATGGAAGCAACATTGAATAACGCATGGCTTGGGTGCACTCTTTTATGATGATAGACTTGCCAAAGTGGTGTCCTTCAGCAGAGGTTCTCAGAGCACCTTGGTGTCTTTCAATGAACAGAAGGTAAAAGTTAGCCATTATGGATATTTCTAGTCAGGAAAATATGTTTGACTCTAGTGTATTTTTGCAAGCAGGAGTTATATTAAATATTTTCTGTTATCAGTAGCGGTGATGGCCAGTCATCTATAGAAAGTAAGAGTCCTTAGGATTATTTTATTTTATTTTATTTATTTATTTTTTTGGTGGAACCGGGGATTGAACTCAGATCCTTGCGTTTGTCAGTCAAGCGCTTATCCTACTGAGCCATCTCCCTGGCCCCTCTTAGGTTTATGTTAACATATAAGTGTAAAACAGGATAATGGACCAGGAATCCATGATGCCTAAATGGAGATTTCTGGAAATTTCTAATGATAATCTGTCAGAATTGGAATACTGGAAGAGGGAGAAAAGGTGACCCATCAGTCATAATGATAGAACTGAAGACAGGAGTCAGAAAGGAACGGGTGTCTGAATGCAAGAAGTGATGATAGTTCTTATGTTGATCCCTTTGGCTGTGCTCCATTGGAAACAATCAAGTACTTGTCACTTTCCTGCTGAAATGTGTCCTCTACTGTTAAGAGAACAGGGCAGGGACACTCAGTTCTGTTGGTGGGAGGACGTCCCTGGTTCTGACCTTGCCTTCTGTGATGACTGTTGATGGTGGGAGAGCAGACTAGGAACACAAAGTCATGAACCCCCAATTTCAGAATCAAAGAAGATAAACATAACCAAGGCACTACAAAAGCTGAGTTGCCTGGTCACAAATACTCATTCCTTCAACTACTGATCTGGTAGATATTGCAGATTCCTTTGATTCTCCATACAGTCAGAACAAATGCTATAAATAGATTCAAAGTCATTTTCCCCAAAAGTCCATTTCAAAAGAATTGATATACAAAGTTCTTTCACAGCTCACAACAGGTTGCTTTTGCAAATGCCAATGGAAGGACAATGTGTGTGCTAATGGCCCAGGATATGACCCTGAATTGTGCAAAATTCAAATTCTTGGTAACATGGCCTGGACACTGCTCTAATGTAGCATGATGTGCATCAGTACTTTTATTTTATTTTATTTATTTTATTTTTTGGTGGAACCAGAGATTGAACTCAGGCCCTTACTTTTGCCAGGGAAGCACTTATTTCACTGAGTCATCTCCCCAGCCCTGCATCAGTACTTTTAAGCACACTCTCTCACTTTTGGCACTTTAGTAATAGAAGCTCAGGGCCACAAAGCCATTGCTTTCTTCTCTTGAAAACCTGTCTTCTCCTCTCGAAAACTGTCGTCTATATAAGTCAATGCCTGACACCAAAACTATCCACCCATGTGAATGGACTCTGCCTGCACCTCATACACTTAAGAATGACCATCTCATTCTAGTCCAGATGGGGGAAAAACCCTCAAAACCTTGGAGGGCCCACTTGTGCCTTAGACCTTTGCCTTGCTTTATCTTTGAGACAAACAGAACAGAATTAATGTTTTGCATCAAATCAATCATTTTGATCCTTATTTTTGAGAGAGTTAAAAAAGTACAATAATATTTCTTTTTTCTTTCTTTCTTTCTTTCTTTCTTTCTTTCTTTCTTTTTTTTTTTTTTGCAGAACCGGGGATTGAACTCAGGTGCTTGTGCTTGCCAGGGAAGTGTTTATTCCACTGAGCCATCTCCCCGGACCCAACATTTCTTTTTCTTGTAGTTGTTTCCCCATATGTACATGTCAAGGCCCATATAAAAGTTTGGCTATAGCTGAGGAAATAGCTCAGTGGCATAAGTGCCTGCCTGGCAAGCACAAGGTCCAGAGTTTGATCCCCAGTACCACATGCGTGCCAGCCTGGAACTGGGCATGGTGTTGCATGCCTGTTATCCCAGCACTCAGTAGGTTGAAATGGATTGCTGTTAGTTTCAGACCAGCCTAGGGGCTACAAAAGTGAACACAGGGCCAGTTGGAACTGTGTAGCAAGACTGTATTAAAAAAAAAACCAAAACAAAAAGAAGCCTATGGGCTGGGGAGATGGCTCAGTAGAATAAGCGCTTGCCTGGCAAGCACAAGGTCCTGAGTTCAATGCCCAGTATGGAAAAAAAAAGAAGAAGAGGAAGAGGAAGAAGAAGAGGAGGAGGAGGAGGAG
>NW_004524837.1:451653-459004 GCF_000260255.1 Octodon degus | reverse complement strand
AGGAGGAGGAGGAAGAAGAAGAAGAAGAAGAAGAAGAAGAAGAAGAAGAAGAAGAAGAAGAAGAAGAAGAAGAAGAAGAAGAAGAAGAAGAAGTTTGGCTATTAAAATTAGAAAAGTTGGCAAGAAAAATATTCCCAAACAGTAGGTGAAGACCTGTTTATTTCAAATAGCATTAATGACACACCATTTAAATGTCACATGATAAGTTGCTGGTGTTATGATATAAGAATAATTAAAGAAACTCAGGGCATATTTGGGTACCCTTGCTGACTCTGTCTGCTCATTGGCACAGGAGGCATTCCCAGGCTTCAGGATGGATATTTCTTTAGTGATTTCAGCTCTTAAAATCCATCACACAGCCAATTCCTATCCTTCCAGGATTCTTTCCAACACAGATGCTTAGGCTGTAGTATAGTTCTCTGAAGTAGTTTCTTTCTTTCAGGATTATTGCTATTATGTGTATGAGCTATAATTCCTTCACATTGCCTTTGATTTTTTTTTTTTGGAGGAACTGAGGATTGAACTCAGGCCCTTGGCTTGCCAGGGAAGTGCTCATTCCACTGAGCCATCTCCCTGGCCCCCTTTCTTTGATTCTTGAAGTATTGTTTCAAGTCAAATGTATACATCTTCTTATACATACTTGGTGAAAGTATTTATTGTTAAACAGAACTAGTGATTGTACTCTCATTTGAGAACTGAAGATTTCATTTCATTCTATAAATGCCAATAGGTTTCTAAAGTGACCTGGCAGTTTTTAATGGTGAATCCTTTGAATTTAGTTTTGTGTTGTAATATAGCAGTATTAGATAGGAGCATCAATACCTAACAAGCTTACCAGTAGATTTTTTTTTTTTTTTTTCAGAACCAGGGATTGAACTCAGATCCTTGTGTTTGTGTGTCAAGCGCTTATCCTACTGAGCCATCTCCCTGGCCCCCTACCAGTAGAATTTAGTACTGATTACAATATGATTACAATATGAGCTCAGTATACCAACACTAGTATCCATAGGACTCGAAGCTAAGCCATTATACAAAGATTATTTTCAAGAGGGAATTAAGTGCTTTGCTTTTCACTAATGAAAATTTCTATTTGGTTCTAATTTTAATTAAGAAACACATATAACCCCTTTCTCAGATGTAGCGAACACTTGAAACTTGTTTTTTTTTTTTTTTTTTTTTTTTTAATCGGGGACTGAACTCAGGCCCTTGTGCTTCCCAGGGAAGAGCTTATTCCACTGAGCCACCTCCCCAGCCCCAACACTTGCAACTTGTTAGACACATTCAGGTTTTAGCCAGCCACATGTTATCAAAAATATTTAAACTGGGGCTGGGGAGATGATTCAGTGGAATAAGCGCTTCCCTGGCAAGCGCAAGTGTCTGAGTTCAATCCCTGGTTCTGAAAAAAAAAAAAAAAAAAAAAAAATTACATTGAAAAGTAGGGGCTGGTGAGATGGCTCAGTGGTCTAAAGCACCTACTTAGAACAAGCTAAGCTAAGCAAAAGTACAGCCACCACGGTTCAATCCCCAGCACCACATGCCAGCCAGTCCCGTCCCCTGGTGGGCTGAACTGGCCACACACACACACACAAAATAAATAAATTAATTAATTAAAAAAAAAGCTTTGTTTAAATTGAAAAGTAGACACTATTTTGATGTTGATGAAAAAGAATAATATAACTTACACTGGTTATTAATTATTTTATAATATAAAGACAATAAACTTATAATTTGTTCTGTAGTTACTTCATTTGAATTAAAAAGGAAACTTACTTGAAATCAAACATCTAGGAATATCAGTAGTAGGTGCCAGAGTCTTTTAAAATGATCTTTGGTCTGTCTTCAAGGCTGTCCCATTGAAAGTATTAGCTTTCACAATATTTTTCTTATTAGAATTATAATCATTCTCCTTTTTTTTTCATTTTGATCATGACAATGTCCTAAGGCTCACCCTTCCCTTTAGTCTAGATTTGTTAACAGCTACAGTAGTAAACATTTGTTACTAGTTGACATGCAGGTGATAGCTAGAACAAGTACTATTTATTTTGCCTTTTTTTTTTTTTTTTTGTCAGAGGTTGAACTCAGGACCTTGTGCTTGCCAGGCAGGTACTTATGCTGTTGAACTATCTCCCTGCCCCGGCTAGAACAATTATTCAGTGCCTATTGTATTCTGGCCTTTATTAAATATTTAAGAATGATAAGACCCTGGATGTCAAGGTGTTTGAAAAAGAACTGTCAATACAAACCACATGTGCATTAACTTTCTTAGGAAGGAGTTCAGTGTGACATGCTGATTTGAGCAGTTAAAATACCTCCGTTCCAGGAGGCTTAGGTAAAGAAGCTGTGATATGCATGGGATAAATGAAGTTGAAGAAGGCTTCCTGGTAAGACAAGCTTAGAGCTAGCACTGAAGCATTGGATGGGATGGAGCGGTCATAAGTAACTGCCTACCCGGTAGTAGCTGATCTCTATTTCAGCATTCTATATGATGAAGAAACTATCTTCTTAGAGTGCAGTTTGTGCATAGAGCACCTGCAGGACACACATGTTGATAATTTACTAGAAGGGCCAGGAAGATAGCTCAGTAGAATAAGTTCTTGCCTGGTGAGCGCAAGGTTCTGAGTTCAGTCCCAGGTACCGCAAAAAAAAAAAAAAAGAAAAAAAAAGAAGAAAAGAAAAGATAATTTACTAGATAATAAATTCAGAAGTCTGGGCTAGGTAGATGGCTTGGTGGTCTAAGTATTTGCCCAGCAAGTGCAAGGGCCAGGGTTCGATCCCTGGTACCACATACCTTGCAGGCCCCAGAACCCTGGGCATACCGATCCAGCCACTGAAAACTGGGGGTGGTGGTGGATGCCTGAAATCCCAGTGTTGAGGAGGCTGAGATAGAAGGATCACTATGAATCTGAGCTGTATAGAGATACCCTGTACCAAATGAATAAATAAGATTTGAATTCAGAAGTCTGATTTAGGAACAATATCCAGTGGCTTATGAAGTGCATTACTATACATTTTTAGTAAGTTACAAAAATTAAAATCAACTTAAAGAAAAAGTATCTTTTAATAGTCCTTATCTGTTTAAGTAGGTGAGTTTCACATATAATTAAACTTTGTTTTTCCATATTAATGAAAATCATTAATATTTTAAGAGAAAGCACATTTCTTAAGAACCAGTGGTGGCCAGGTATGTGATGCTCACTTGTAATCCTAGCATTTGGGAGACTGAGGAAGGAGGGTTGTTTTGAGTCTGAGCAGACCATCCTGAGCTACAAAAGTAAGCTCAAGGACAACCTGAGCAGCATAGCAAGACCCTGTCTCAAAAATTAAAAAAAAAAAAAAAAAAAAAAAAAGAAAGAAAAGAAGAAAGCCAGTGCTGTGAACTTTACAGTTTTAAAAGGTAACAGTGAAATTGCAAAATAAAGTTAAGAAACAGACCTTATATTATGTTTACCAAAAAGTTCATGAAATATTAACCATGTTAGCTATGAATCTAACCCTTAAGTTAGGAAAAGTGGTATGTGGTTAAAGAAGAGTTGCAATGTTTTGAGGAAAAATAATCTTTTAAAAATTTATTAGGCTCTATCCTGACCTATTTTTTAAAAGTATATAATGCAAATTTGATAACAAGTAGGCAGGAAGGTATTTTTCCAGCCGAAATAAAATTTTAGGCATAAAATACTACAAGTAGTACAGAAATAATTAAAAATAATTTATGAATGGCTGGGAAACCTTAGTGTACTCATGGCCACATAGGTCCACTCAGGTAAGGCTTCACTATTAATATAAAACTGTCTTGATAATTTTTTTTTGGTAAAGAGTATACACAAATGCCTTTTGTTCTTTGAAGGTAGGAATAAGGTTATTAGAATTTTGACATCCTTGCTGGCATTAATATTCTGTTAGTTTTTATTTCCTACAGTTTAGGCCGGCATTTTCTCATCCTGGGATGAAAGAAACGCTTCACTTTCCTGAGAATATTTCAACCCAGCCGATTTCTCCGGTTTTGTGCTCCTGCTAACCATTGTTCTGCTATGTGATGACATTTAAATACTTTACAGTATTGTCAACTTAATGCACTGTTACTCAATTATGGGCCAGTGTGCTTGTTCATAAAAGATTTGGAGAAAATAATGTTTAGTGATAGACTTCTTTTTCTGAGACATCACTAGAGAAACTCAAAGGGATGAAAAGAATTAGAAAGAAACATTCTACAGGTGTGGGAATGCCTGTGCACAGTGAGTGACAAATCTTCCTGTGTTTGTAATTTAAATCTTCAACTAAACAATGGTTCCTGAAGAATGCTTAAGTGCCCGTGTGCCTGTGAAACTCATGTGAAGAAATATGGGCATTAGTATTCAGTCAGGAGAACGATTAAAATTTAATTGCTGATCAGCCAACCACTCATGTAGTTCCTTTCCGTTGTCTTGCTTTGCGATTTTTCATTTCTCCAGGAAATTGTCCCCTTCAGCAAGCAATCAAAAAAGAAGGATGAAAAATCAAAAGAAATTCTGGGAAAGAGTCTATGAGAGTTCTAGAGTTTGCATCCTGATTTAAACAAGACTCCCAAAACAAATATTTGATGGTCTCCACCTTCCCCACATGTACCTGAAAAGTGACTCAACATTTGAGTTAAGTGCAAATTTTCTTGTAACTGGAAAATCGATGTATTGACTTTTAAAAATACATTTGACAAATCATAAACAGCAAAGAGAACAATTATAAGCACAAAGGAATAAATGATAAACACTCCGAGCGGAAATTCATCTCCCCTAATGCGCGAGAGCCCGTCCTGCCAGAAGCGTAAGCAAACTGCGTTCTCAGAGAAGTAACAAGTGTCGCGCTGGGCGACTGCAGGAGCTGCTATCGAAAGGAAGGCTGTGACTGGCGGGAGACCAGCGGCGTTGCTCCTCAGTCCAGTTTTTGCTTCGCGGGGCTGGGGAACGCACATGCAGTCCCCCTTCACCCCGCCTCGCTTCTAAGGTAAGAGTCTCTGGAAAATTTTTTTGTTTCCGACTTAAATGAAGGTCTCTACTGGCGTCTGTTACATGATATCTAGTCTTTCGGAGAAATGCTGAGGAATCCGAGGAGTTTTGGGGGTCGAAGAGAGGCATCATCTCCCTGGAGTCCTGGAGTCCCACCTGCTCAGTTTGGTGCAAATGCAAACCTGCCCTTCCCAACTCGAGGGAGAAGGGGTTTGATGGGAGTTGTGAAAAGCACTGACAGGGAAGAATCTCGACTACACTGCAAAATAAAAACCCGTGAAATTGGATAGGGAGGAAAAAATTGTGGAGAACGAGAGGGGCCCGGGCACTCACCCAGAACCCTAGTCGGTGAGACGTACACAAAGTGGACACAACACTGTTCAGCACAGCCGCTGAACCGCTGTGCGCCGCGCGTTTTGCTCTCCGCAAAAGTTGGGCTGTGGCGCGTGTGCTGCCTTTCCTAGAAAGTGATTTAGTCCAGAGAGTCTGAATGGTCCCACCGAGGAGGAATGGGGTTACTGCCCCCAGCTGGGAGCCTTTAAGCACAGGTTCGCCGCGGCACGCACCTGAGAAACTCAGCCACCTCGCTTCGTGCGCTCTTGCTGTCCAAACTTCTCCAAACTTCTGCGGCTTGTTTTTCTGAGCGCCCATTGGGCAGCACGGTTCCCTTCAACAGCAACTGTGTGTTTGTGGCTACCGAAGGGGGCCAAGCTGGCTCTTAGGAAGCCGCCAGTGGGGAGGCTGCTACAGTGTTTTTAGGGTGATGATCTCACAGTTTTTCATATTTGAGCCACAGTTTGGTGTTTCCACTCTGTGTCCCCATTGGGATAAACTAGACGTGTCTACATGAAGTTTGTCTTAACTTGACTACTGGAAAGGAAGTCCTGGGAATGAACAGTCTCTCAAACCTTAGGTTTACTGGAAACTCTGAACTTGATTTAAACTCCTACCAAATGTTCGAGTTTGAACTCTTCTCTCGGGAGCTCTGGCTGAGAACTGCTCGGTTGGGCTGCTGGGTCGCCAGAGGGAGGATTCTCCGGCCCACGCGATCAACAGGCCAGTGTGGCTCGCCCAACAGCACTTAGGTGGAGCAGCTGCAGGGCTGCGGGTTTAGAATGCAGAACACTGGACCCTTACCAGAGGAGACCCGCAGAAAAGAAGCAGCGCCCCTGCCTGCTCGCGGGTCCGGAGTGGATACACATGTGCGCAGAGGGCCGCCTAGGTGTGGGGCCTGGTGCGGCCATGCCCAGACCCCAACGGCTCGCCGTGAAGGTGCGGGTGGCGGCGTGGGGAGCGCTTGCTCCACCAGTGGGCGTCTTCTGTCGCCGCCGCCTCCTCCACCGGCTGCGGCACTGCGGCGCTTTTCCGCGCTGCTCCAGAGCAGCCTCCTAGGCTCAGGCGCCGGAGCGCGCACAGACCACGCCACGCCTGGAGGCAGCGTCTCCGCAGCCCCTCGCGGGGCCAGGGAGCACGCAGAGCGCGCGCGCCAGCGGGTAGCCAGGCGCCGGCGCCGGGTCTCGCCGGGAAACCCGGCTCGTCCTGCACATAAAGCGGAGCGCAATGTGAACGCTGGGCCGAGAGAGCCGGAGAAAACGGGAGAGTAGGACTGGACTAGCGCCCGGGCGGACCGGCCGGCTAGGGCAGGTCCTGAGGGGGCGGGGCCCGCCCAGTCCTTTCCGCGGGCCGCCTGCCCCTGCGGCCGCGGGAGAAGAGGGCCATGGCCAGCCGCGAGGAGCCTCTCGCTCCCCGCCCCCGAGCCCCGCGGCCAGCTGCTGGGGACACGCCGGGGTCTGGCTCCAGACAACTCTGCCTGGATCTCGGGCGCGGCGCGGCGGGTGAGGGGAGCGCGGCGAGCCGGGGCCTGGTCCCGGAGCGGCCTGGCAGCGGCCGGAACGAACATGCCGCGCCCTCGCGCCTGCCCCCCTCCCCGGCAGGCCGAGCCAGCCCTGCTGGGGGCCCGGGCGCCCTCTCTGTGCTCGGCGCAGGCTGCTGGTTGTCGGCCCGCGTTCCCCGAGCGCTCGCCTTCTCCTCCCCGGTCCCCCCCTCCTCCCCGGTCCCCCCCTCCTCCCCACCTTCCTTTTACTTCTGGCCGCCGCCCCCCCCGCCCCCTCCCCCTCCCTCCTTTCTCCCCTCCGCGCCTGCCTTCCACCTCCCCGCGCGTCTCCCAGGGAGGGAGGGCACAGCAGCGGCTCGAGGAGGCGGCGGCGATGCTGGCGGCGGCGGCGGCGGCGGAGGAGGACAAGAAGCAGCTTCCTTAAGCGTTCCCCCCGGCAGCAGTCCCCGCGGCGGCGGCGGGAGGCGGCGGCTCTTCCTCTCGCTCGCGCTCCAGGGCTTGCTGCTCCCCGCGCGCGCCGGGACCCGGCCGCCGCCGC
>NW_004524837.1:389608-451548 GCF_000260255.1 Octodon degus | reverse complement strand
GGCCCCGCGGGCGGCGGCCGAACTCCGCGGCGGCCCCGAGGCGCCGGCTGCGCCCTTGCCGCTGCCTCGCCACTGCTTTTCGGCTCCGACATGGAAGATGGATCTTCTAACAGTACGAGCTGCTTCCGAAGGCTGACCGAGTGTTTCCTGAGCCCCAGTAAGTGGCCTGGCCCCGCGTCGCCGTGTGTGTGTGGGCGGCCGGGGATCTCGGGTCTCAGATCGCTGGGAGGGAAGGTAGCTACGGAGGTGGGCGGTGGTCACGGTGTGTAGGTCGGGGCGGTCAGCGCTCGGCCAGCTTCCCTGGAAGGGCAGGAAGCTGGTGGCACCTCGATGGCGCGGGAGCGTCCGTTAGCACAGGAACGCCGGGCTTTCCCAGGTTCTGCGCGCGTGGAGGAAGGATGTTTGGGGGTCGGTGGTCGCAGAGCGTGTAAACGGGACCTTTTACTGTCCTGACCTTTGGGCTGTTCCTGTGTACAAGGGCCAGGCATGTATTTATACTTGCAACTTTGTTACCACTTAGGGCAGATTCCTGGTTCTTTCCAGCCTTTGACCACTTGGCTGGAGTAAACATGCCCCCCTCCCCCGGCCCCCGTGACCCTGCTGCTTGGTTCCTGCGGCCGGAACAAGGGTAGGCCGGACCCCAGACCGGGCACGTCCAAATGTGGAGCCAGATTTGTCGGCACCCCTTCCTCCGCATTGACCATGTTGTAGAGCTTGGAGTCGCGGGGTGGAAATGTCTGCACCTCGGCGGAGAGGACGTGCCCCCACCTAGCGCTCACCTAATAAGGACTTCGGGGGTTAGCATGTTCGAGTTGGTAAAGAAAGGGTGTTAGTGTGCAAGAAAAAGGTGAGGCGGGTTCGGACTCGCGGGACGACCGTTGACACCCTGACTTGTCGCCCGTGGGCGTGGGGCTGAGAGCTCTCGGTGTAGGGGCGGCAGAGGGCATGCCACGGGGAGGGGGACCAGGTCCAGCGGAAAGTCAGACAGAGCTTCGCTAGAATCAGGAGATAAGCGGGAGACAGAGGAAAGAGGCGCCGGTTGCACAGAGTAGGGAGTCGCCGCTGCGGTGGATGGCGGGCAGACAAGCCCAAGGAGCAAGGAGGACCAGGGCGGCAGGGGGCGAGGCGGGGCGGTGGATCGCGTCACGGTCGAGGAGGCTGTGCCTGTGGGGCACCGGACTACTCCGGCGCCAGCTCGGGCGGGCGCGGCTGCCAGTGGCCCAGAGCGCTGCTTCTGCGCCGCCGTCCACCGCGTGCGCACCCAAGCCTTTGTTTGCTCCTCATTCAACAGATCGCGTTTCCACGGCCCTTTTCTTCCAGGGAAATCTCCTTCAGGTTGCTGTTTAGGCTTTCCACTTCCAATGCAGTTCACTCTTAGCCTTGGCCTAGCTGCTGCTCTTAAGGGGGCAAGCCCCTCTTTGAGGCCTGAGGTCTTCTGGGTGCTTCCAGTGTCCACTACCATTCTCCTCTGGGTTGAAGCCGCGGGGCCTGCGAGTGTGTTCTTACAGGAAGCAAAGCGCTGTCTTACAATCCTGCTTCCTGGACAAGGGCTGTGGTGGCAGATTGGCCCAGCATCCTCTTCTCACCCCTGTGTGGCTCCAGGAGCCTGTGGACTTCTGCTTGGTATCTGCCCTGTGACTTGATTGGCCTTGGAGGCGTGGGTCTTTGTGCTTCAGCTGATCTCTTGGGCTTCTGGCCTCTGTCAGGTACTTCTCTCCTCTCTGCTGTGGGTGTCCCTGGAATTCATCACCCAAGGATAGTGCACTGCAAAGGGCTGTGAATCTGGTACCAGCGAGGTGAGCTGTGGCCTTCATTACTGCCATTAGGTGTGGCCAGCAGAGGCATTTTTACCTACTTTAGGACCAGAACTGGAGCCCTACCTAAGACTTAGGATAGGTAAGACTGAGGTTGTGTGGGGTACCCTTCCTGGTGCACTTCTAAATTACTTCTATACAAAATAAATGTCTCCTGCCTTTCTTGGCAACTCATGGAGCAGGTCCAGGGTGGAGTGAGGTGGGAGAGGTGCGAGGTGGTGGTGAGAGCTGTTCCTTGAGTGAGACACATCTAGGGAGAAGGTGATGGTGTAGAGGTGCTTTTGACCTGGGAGAAGTTGAAGGCCTGTGGCATGAGTGGTCCTGCCTCTTTGTCCCTCACTCTTGACCCTAGGAGTACCCTGGAGTTTGGATAGAAACCAGAGACATCAGAAGCCTCGGTTGGGTATCTACTACCATAGTAAGTACTGAGGTACTGTAAACATAGACCCTCCTCACCCACGGATGAGAAGAGGTTGCTTCTAAGGGTAATACTGTTCTCTGCTGTGACCTCGGGGTCCACACTGGAATCTGTCTGTTGGTACATACAAAGCCACTTCCATCTCAGTTGCCATGATACCTGAAGTTTGGCTGACTTTTTGATATTTTTATTAAAAATCAGCCTTTTTGAAAGCAAATTCTAGATTCTGTGAGAATATAAAATTTCCCAAATGCACACAGATGTATATAAGTGTTGAATATGTCTTCCCTATTTATCTTTTAGTTTGATTTCTTTATCTGACAAACAAGTCATCATATACAGGGTGCTGTGCAAAATTACAGTTTGTACAAATGTCTGTTACCTTTTTTTGGTTATCAAAACCCAAACCATATGTAGAAGGTATGGTACTGTAGTTTCATGCCTGTTTTTATAACTTTGCATTTGCTTCACACTGATCCACTGTTATTCATGCACTAAATACTTAACAGAAGTCACTGTCATTTGCCAAGTTCTGGTCCTGTCCTAGTTAGGTTTTAGAGTCTCAAGCTAAACAGAAGAAGAACCTATCCTGAGTTTGTCAACTGGTAGCTAAGAAGGAACTGCTCCAATGTGGGTATGGTGTTTAATGGTGTTTATGCCCAGAGCTACAAGTCGCTGCTGAGCACTTGGTGTATTCACATTGTCTTTAATCAGACAATTCCTGACTTCACTTCCTGACATCTGCTGACCTCTGGACTCAATATTGGTCACCCAGCTTTATACAGCATTCTTAGGAGTGGTGCTGATCAGAATAGGAATGATCAGTTGTCCCAGAGCAGTCCAGTGAATCTACTGATGCAGAGCCAAGAAATTGTGCTGCCCTAGGTCAGTATGGACTGCACTTAGCCTTGTGGAACAGATAACACAGGGTGCTGTGTTAGGTAGTCAGAATTGTTAATCCATTTTGACCAGGCTGGAGGGATACAGCGAAGGGAAGTACACCTGTGGAAAAGACTCTTGAGGATGAGTTCAGAAAGCAACCCTAACGATTGTTAGAAGCACAAGTTACCCCATCTCGCTTTCTGTAATTTTTATGTTTTACCAGTAAACTGCATTAAATAACACACAGACCTCTAGAAAAAGGAAAATAGATTGGTCAAGGAGTACACAAAGACAGTAAGGAAATAAGATGGGAAAGATTTATAAGTGGAAAGTGAAGATGTCTTCAAGCACAATTTACGGCGTATTTTTCAGATATTTAAAACAGAAGATGCATGTTTGCAGGCATTGTGGCTTTTAAGCATGTTCACACCCATCACCAGGCACTCTCACTCTTGTTTCTTGAGATGTGAGAACTGTGTGGCCAACACTGGAGAAGGCTAAGATAATTATTATCCCTCTCAAGAGCAAATGTGTTTAATACTTAGCAGCTCTACTAGACTTCACATTTTGTGTATTTTTATGGGCTCCATGAAGCTGAGGATACAGAGGAAAATAAGACCCCCCACCACAGTACTAGATGTGACTCTGTGTTGGTGGACAGCCAACTGAGGTGAGGACCTACACAGTGTAAAGTGTTTGTGGGAAACCAAGATGGTAACTCTTCACTCAGTGGGCCTGACCTGCCAGTAGGGATGCCCTAGCAGAGGACCAACAAAGCAAGACTGAATGCCTGTTAGGCTGGGTGTGGACAGTGTCATCAAGTATATCTAGGAGGGGTGAGCTGTCTTTTGGCTGGCTAATCAGTCCAAGGGACAGAACTATATCAACTGGGTGGGATTATATAGGTTATTAATATGTATAAATATTCACTTTCCACTTATAAACCTTTCCCATCTTATTTCCTTAATGTCTTTGTGTACTCCTTGATCAGTCTATTTTCCTTTTTCTAGAGGTCTGTGTGTTATTTAGTGCAGTTTACTGGTAAAACATAAACATTACAAAGAGCGAGATGGGGGAATTTGTGCTTCTAACAATTGTTAGGGTTGCTTTCTGAACTCATCCTCAAGAATCTTTTCCACAGGTGTGCCTCATGTACTTCCCTTGGCTGTATCCCTCCAGCCTGGTCAAAATGGATTAACAATTCTGACTACCAAGGGATTCCCTTAGCTGTATCCCTCCATGAAATTTTACATATATTTTTTTACTTACATTTTGCAAAAGAAAACTGTATAGAGATAGTTCCTAGGAGTTTCTATGAGAAGCAGTGGAATGATTAGGGAATTAAGTCTTTGGCTATCTCAAACTGCTATTGGCCTTAAGTTTTGCATTAATCTCTTCCCTGTCCCACTAGGGAAATGATGCATTGCCGTGGATAGTTTGTCATGGAAGCAAATACTGTGTTTCATGTAAAGCAGGCTAGACATAGTGGTGAATATTTCAGCAGTTAATGCATTGTGAATTCTTGTTTGTATAAAAACAGCCTATGAAATCTGAGGGGAGAAAAAATAATTTTCATGTAAAAGGAGTTTTTCCCTTAAAAGGAAAACTTAGTTGTAGTTCAGAACATTTTAATTTCCTTTTAAAATGTAAATGAAACTCCTGCAGTTGATGTTTTCTCCAAGTCTGTCTAAAGGAAAACTCTCAGGGACAGAAGAGCTCAGGATCTTACAAAGAGGGCATCATCTGCCTGGCATTCCTCTTTACTTGTAGCAACTGCCGCTTCTGGACTTGGCCTGCTCATTTGCTAGCTTACCTGTCTATTTCTCATCTTTCTGTAGAAGGCAGGGCAGTAAGAGCCCAGGACCAAAGCTGTTTTACCTGTGTCTCTGGTATTAGGATAGTGCTGACATACATATAGAAGGTACTTACATGTTGGTGCTGGAAAGTTAAAGATGAAAACTGAGGATTTTTTTTTTTTTTTTTTTTTTTTTCTCCCAATGCTTTCAGGGCAGGTTTGGCTGGCTTGAGTTGTGGTGATTGAACCACGGCAACCTGAGCCTGACTGCTTTGTTGAAGCAGCCACTTAAAGAACTGAGCTAAGGGGCAGGCCCCCTAAAGATGAAAATTGAGTGGAACAAAATGAAGTGTGTGTGGTGCTTGTCTTCAGAACACCTAGAAATTTATGAGCATATACAGAAGGCTTGTTCTATGTTCTAGGAGCCCAGGATTTAAAGGAATATGAGACAAACCAGTTCTCCTAAGAGGCATGCAGCTTTGGGGACATGCAAGGGTTCACTGGTGTGCTTGCCAAAAGAGATGATGAGGACAGACAACCTATGTGTTGGGGGGTGGGCAGCTTCAGCAGGGAAGGCCTGGCCAAGGCTTGAGGTTGGAGAGGGCAGCACTCTGGACATCCAGAGGGGACCTTGCATGCCTGGTGCAGCTACTGCAGGAGCTGCAGTTTGGAGGATGGTCTGGGCCCCAGTGGTGGCAGAGGGCTGCTGCTTCGATGGAAGAGAATTCACTGGACTTAGCTAAGCACCCTTTACAAAGTCCTTTGAGGACTATACAGAGCAGGCAAGAAGGCCACTTTCCTGATACAGCTGGTATTTTGCATGGCTGATTTCTGGCAGAGTCATCAGCAAGAGCCCAGAGAACTCATGGACTGTACACTTAGTTGATAAGTCAGGGAGAAATTAGAAGCAATAGGGGCTGGTGATAGTAACATGACTGTGTGATTGCCTATACAAAATGGGAGACGTTGGACTCCTCAGTTTCGTTTTGTTTCTTTTCTTTTCTTTCTTTCTTTTGGTGGAACCGGGGATTGAAATCTGACCCTTGCACTTGCCAGGGAAGTGTTTATTCTACTGAGCCAACTCCCTGGCCCCAACATTAATATTTCAAAGAACATTCTAGGGCTGGGGAGATGGCTTAGTGGAATAAGCACTTCCTGGCAAACGCAAGGACCTGAGTTCAATCCCCGGATCGACCAAAAAACAAAACCAAAACCAAAAAAAATCTCCAAAAAACAAAGAACATTCTAAACTTTTTTTAGTTTTTTTTAGTGGTACCAGAGATTGAACTCAGGACCTTGTGCTTGCCAAGCAAGCACTTATTCTACTGAGCTATCTCCCTGGCTCCTCAGTTTCTAGATCAGAACTTTGGGCATTTGTGATTGGAGGTGAAGTGGGGATGCTTCTATACTAAAAGAACTGAGCACTTAAGAGCGCTGTACACTTTCTGAGGTAGGAAGAATCTCAACTTGTGTGGTACAATGAAGCAAATAAGAAAAAAAAAAAAAAACCAAAACAAAACTGAGGAGGGCCTGACAACTGAGAGCTGACTCTGGTTGGCCTGTGTAGATGTCTTTGGGCAGGAACAGTGAAACAGGCCTGAGTGCCAGAAGAACCAGCACGCCGATATCAGGACCGAGGGTACTCCAGTCAGAGGTTGCCCTGGGAGGGAGGAACAGAATGAAGGGCTTGTTGCTGGAGCTTAGAGCTAAGCAAGTAGTGCAGCCACAGTGGCAGAGGGGCCAGAGCAGGGCTTTGTAAGTCAGAGGGAAGACTGCATTTTGCTCCCCATATGACAGTTTTCAGCCAGTGCGTGCTGTTATTCGCTGCAAAATTCATCCTGCCCTAGAAGTAAGCGAGTCCATGGAACCCACTACGGTTGTCAAGACAGGAGATAAGGTGACTCAGATCACGACAGTGAGGACGGCCCTGAGCTGTGGTGGGGGCACAGGAGGTGCTCAGAGGCAGCAGGTGGATTGGACATGTGGAGCAAGGGGCAGAGGACTCGGTGTGCATGCCTGGGGGTTGGCAGGAAAGACTGCTACCTGGTGGTGCTGTTTTCAGGGAGGGAGGCCTGCAGGAGAAGAGCAGGGGCGTCTGCATCAGCCACTGGGGCTGGCAGTGAAAGTCAGGGTTGCTTGTCTACTGTGCAGTGCTGGTATTGAAGATGGTGAGAAGTCAGTTGGACACACAAAATCTAGAAATCAGAAGACTGACCAGACCAGAGAACAAAGACTATTTTACAGCATTTAAAGTCACAGGATTGGATACTCTCAGGAAGGCTGTATAGATGGTTTGTGTGAACTTTGAACATCCTGATCAACACATAAGTGGAATTGGTGGTTGAACAATATCTTGGTGCAATGTAAGTGCTTCACTAAAGCTTGAGGAATCACAAGACAGCACTCCAGAATGCTGTGATGTGAATGGGATTACAAATAGAGACTTGTGACTCGAGCACCAAGAGAATAGCTGAAGCCACAGCGCAGCATGGAAATTGGAAATGAGCAGTGGAAGTGAGAGCACAGGAACAGATGTGATAGAGGAAACAAGCAGAACCGTGGGATGTCCTGAACCAGAGCGGTCTGACAGGAGGAGGTGACATGGAACAGAATTGGCCGTGGATCTCAAGAGAAGAAGCGCAAGATGGAAGAGGCCAGATGTCTCAGAGGTCCAGTAAGTTTCAGCGGCTGCTGTATCATAGGGATGGTCTCTGTGGTCTAGAGATTCAGTGGAGTGGTAGCTATACAATTGCTGGGGAGCTGGGGGAGTTTAATTGTAGGTGAATCTATCCTGGGTAGTAAAGATAGGAGAGAACTCCACACCTGCTGGTGGATAAGTCAGATTTCTTCCCCATGGAAGCCAGCCTTGAGAATGATTATTTCCTGAAGAAAAGAAATTGGAAGAAACAAGTGTGCAGGATTCAGGAAATGTGAAGTAGAAAGACGGAGTAGTAATGGGGCTCTTGCAGAAAGGGGCTGGGAGGGGAGTTTGGTAGATCAAGGATAGAGGTGTGCTTTCTGGAGATCTTCTGCATTTTCTATTGAAGGGAATGGTAGATTCCAGGAGCACAGTGTGGGTAGATCATGTGGTGCATAAATATTGATTGAGTATCTACTGTGGACCAGTATTCAATGCCTCAATCATGGTGATAAATATGTCAGGACAGACCTCTTCCTTGCTTTCAGAGTTGCCATCTGATGTGTCCAGACAAGACATAGGTAACAAAGATAAATTTTAATGAGTGACTGTTGGAAGAAGGGTCACAAGTGGGACGGAGCATGCATTAGTGGTATTCTGTAGCCCAGAGGGTTCTGCAGAGCTCCTGAGCATGTTCCTCTAGGGCTTGTGCCTTTGCTGTCTGCTGTCAACTTTATCCGTATATCGTACTGCGTGGTGAGCTTTTCCCTGCATCACCCTGTCTTCTCTGATGGGACTCTCCCACTGGTCAGCTGCCCATCCTGGACTCTTGTCTTCCCCAGGATTTGTCTTTTCTTCTTATCTGTACTTCTGCATGAACTGGTGCTTGGGATTGTTGGCTTTTATGTTCACGTTGCAGAGGCCAATGTGCTCCTTGTGGGCATGTTTTGTTCATTATCTTCACCTCATTGCTAGATGCTGCCGAGCACATGATGTCTAATGAGTGAAATAAGTAAGGGAAGGTGTTTAAGTGGAAGAAGATGAATGAAATGGTCTTTAAAATCTTTTATTTTCCTAAAAGGAAAAAGATAATGAAATAAAGTATCTGTAAAATGTTGCTGCTGGTATCATTTGAAGGTTCATTTAATTCACTGTTTTTTTCCCCCATGTAGTTCGAATATACTCTTTGGCACTCATGCCCACAATAATTTGCACGCAGTGAGGTCAGTGCACGCTGCAGCCCAAGTCCAGGGAAAGGAGAGAGATGCCTGGTAGACACTTGTGAAATCTCAGTTTTCTTTCCTGAGGCTATGATAAAAAGCTTTTAACTTTGACAAAAACTTTCTGCGTAGCAAGTACTGAAACAATGCCACGTTTGGATGTGATGAATTATTTATAAAAATACAAGCATACTTAGACTTTTTAAAGTTGGCAAGTACTGTGTAGGGAGCAGTTTGATGAAAAAGTAAAAGGGAAAAGAAAAGGTGATTGGCAGGCCAGGAGTGTGGAGGTCAGTGATGTGAAATCCAGCTGAGCTATTTGTGTATAATAGTCTATGTGTTTCTAAAATATAGTCTAAAAGGATTTTTGAAAGGACTGGACTGCTGTTTTCCCTGGATTTGGTAATTGGCATGTTTTCAGTTGCACTCAGGGTCACATACATTTTAGATTTGTTTTATTCCAGGATCAGAAATTCACTTACAAAAACCTTCACGTATAGTCTAATCGGTCATCATGTCTTGTGGGATAATGCTCTTTGTGTCTCATGATTAAATATATCATCTCCTTTTTAAGGCAGTTGTAAGGTCTCAATGATTAGGACACCATGATGCTGGCATGTAGATGGTTAGCCAAACCATCCCAGCAGAATGGAGGGATTTAAAGACCTAGATGGGTGAAGGAATCTGCTCGAAGCAACCTAGTATTTTGTGAATGTCATCACATATGTAGAAGCAAAGATAGACAGTTGAAGAGATGCTTTGGAGAAAAGTACATGTTCATCCAAAAGATGAAATCATTCCAAATGGATCATATTTTAAATATAAAAAAGGAAACCATAAAAAGAGAAAAGAACAACAAACAAGAAAATTGCTTTCTAGCCTTGGGGTGGAGAGAAGTATGACTTTTAAAAGTATGACTCAAAATTTAGAAGTGACTGAAAAAAGCATTAACATTAAGAAAACAAAACCCCTTTGTGCGGCCCCCAAATACCACAGAGGAAGCCCTGAGTGTTTCTGTCCAGTTCTCTGCAGACAGTCCCCTCCTTTCTGCCTCTGTCTCACCTCCTGTGGCCTTCTAAGAATCAGCAGCACTGAACTGTTAGAAGTTCTTGAACTTGGGTGCTGGAGATAACATTTGGGGCTCCATTAACAAATAGGGCTAACCTCAATACATAAATAGTTTCTAGAAATGCTTCTTAAAAACATCCTCCACAAGTTAAAACCCAAGATTATGAGTAGATAGCTCATAGAAAAGGAGAAGAAAATACATTTTTCAGAAAATAGAAAGATGATTTATTTCATTCTTAATATGCACAATTTAAAATGACACTAGGTACCATTTTACCTAGAATATTTGCATTAATTAATAATCTTTCTAACACAATTAGCAGTTTATGGTCCAGTAGATATTCTCATATATTCCTGGTGGGGTTATCAGTTAATAAATCTTTGAAGGAGACAATTTGACAGTATTGATTAATATTAAATATGCATGTGTACATTAAACCAGAAAGTCTGGGGGCTGGGGAGATGGCTCAGTAGGATAAGTGCTTGACTGGCAAACGCAAGGATCTGAGTTCAATCCCCGGTTCTGCCAAAAAAAAAAAAATAATAATAATAAAAAAAAAACCCAGAAAGTCTGCATTGGGAATTTATCATCCAGTTATGATCACACATGGGCAGAGTGACTTAACAAGAATTTGTACCTAGTACCATATTTTTGAAACAGAACATCGGAAACCACGTAGAGGCTGACTAACAGGGGTCTGGTTAAATAATACTTGCAGCAGTATTAAAATGAATGCACTAGGGCTGGGGTGATAGCTTGGTGGTCTAAGCGTCTCCCTGGCAAGGACCCAAGTTTGATCCTCAGTGGTGCCCTCAGTTTGATCCACAAGTGGTGCCCGCCCAAGACCAGGAGTGCTGGTGCACGCCTGTAATTCCAGCACTGGGGAGGCCGAGGCAGGAGGATTACTAGGAGTATGAGCTGGGTACCAAATGAATAAGTAAATAAATTAAAAAAAAACACTTTAAAAAATGAATGCACTCAAAATCCGTGATGTATTGTTAAGTGAAAGAATCAGGGACTAAAAATTGTATAAATATTTGCACTCACACATGTATGTATTTGCACATATATTTTCTGTTAGAAAGGACAATAGAGATATATCCTTGGGTCTGTTGATAATTGTTCCAAGAAATTGCGAAGAAGCACAAGAAAACATGAATGACATTGGGCAGTGTGAGAAGCCAAAAGGAGGTGTGAAAAAGAGTTGGAGTGAGATTTAAAAAAAAAAAAAATACTGTTTTACGCTTTTTTATTTTTGAATGAGTTATTGCTATTGAGAAATTACATTTAAGAATAAGTGAGAGTTTGTCGAAATACCATTTAATTGGCCGTGATTTGTCTATTTTGTCATTGGTACAACCTTGTATTTTTGTTTGTTTTCTTCTTGCTGAGATCCTGGTTTCATTTGTTGGCTCCTAGTTGTTCAGTTGGATTTTGCCTTCCTCTAGCTTCCCACTTACATCTCCTACTCAAGATCCACAAATGTCAAGCCATGAATATTAAAAAGATTGCATGCATCAGTACCCCTCACAGCTCTTTTATAACTTCTTTCCTACATTGTGCACAGATTTGAACATGGGAGACAAACACTTCTATTTCAGTGTAATTTCTGACTCTGGTTATGGCAGTTCTTCATATCTAGGATATGAACTGTTGCTTAAGCTGCTGGAGAGCTGCCCAGCCATCTTCATCTGGTAGAAATCACTACATTTTGGCAGGAAACTGAATGTCTTCATTGTGAGAAAGTGAGCTTTACATTCTCGTACTTCTCAACTGAGTGAAGGTGCAGCCTCGGGCAGCACTGCCGCTTAAATACGCTAAATGTGTGTCCCAACTGCTCATCATAACAGTTCTAATGACAGTGACATGATATCTTATTTAGGACAGAGACAATGGGGACTTACACACTCACTGCCCCTCAGCATACATGGCAGAGCTGGGGCAGGGGATGTTCTTGTGTGGGGAGGTGCTGGGGTGCAAACGGATGACCTGACAGCTGTGTCCAAGGCAGGATGAATGCCTTCCCCCGGCAGCACCTGAATGATTCAGATCTTCGTATTTGATCTCAGTTCTGATTCTGTTTTGGTTCTGTTTAATGCAGCTTCGATGAGTCTCCTTTTTTCCCCCTTGGCAGGGGTATCAGCGCTGCCTGTTTTCCTATGTCCTGCTTGCACTGTTGCCATTTTTCTTTGTCTTATCACTTAATATTATTTCCTTCTAGTCCACCCACTGGTTTTATTTTAGCTGCTGCTTCCTTCCTAGTTAGTTCCTGGATTTTGTGAGAATGCTTCCAAGCCTTATAGTTAGCCTGCTACAACCTGTGATTTTTTTAAAAGTTGATTTTATTTCATTTATTTATTTATTTATTTTTATTTATTTGCGGAACCAGGGATTGAACTCAGGCCCTTGCACTTGCCAGAGAAGCGCTTATTCCGCTGAGCCATCTCCCTGGTTTGTGCACTGCTGGGCGTCTTCTCTAGGGCATTCTGCTTTCAGTTGGCTGGTTTTTTTTTTGTTTGTTTGTTTGTTTTTTTGTGGAACTGGGGATTGAGATTGAACTCAGGCCCTTGCACTTGCCAGGAAGCGCTTATTCCACTGAGCCATCTCCCTGGCCCCTCAATTGGCTGTTTTTGAAGCTCTGATTCTTTCTACCTGCTCTTTCTTTTCTTGGTGAGCAGTATGGGCAGGCAGTGGGGAGAAGGTGGCGTCATGCTCCTTTTACCCCATGGAACACTGGATCCTTCAGAGGCTCAGCAGGCCACCAGGATGTCTTTATATTAGAAATTATTCTTTATGAATAACATTAGTGCCCTAGTTTAAGTCATTTCTCATAAGACCTGTCTCTGAGAGTTTTGACAACTTCTGTGTTTTGTAACTGTTCTGTTCCTTTTTGTCAAATGGGCCACCATCCGGAAGCATGTCAGTTTTTAAAACTGATTTTTGAGTTCCCTTTTGATTTTGTGTTGGTGCATTTAAAAACATATCTTGGCCAAGTTTTTGAGATTTAGAGTTGTTATTACTCCCCAGCATTTGGGTTATAGACTGGTAGGAAATGCCATCAATAGCTCCCAGTGTAAGGTCATCAGTCCCAATTCAGTTTCAGGCTGAATTCATTTCACCTAGAGTGCATGTATTAATTACATATTAGTCAGCTTCAGAGAGGGGTGTGCCTATAGAAAGTGACAAAGTTGACGTTCATTCATTTCTTTCCTGTCAATGCACTGTTGGTCCCTGTCAGCATTTACCTTGTGCTTTGTGATTGGCAACTTCCCAGTAAGAAGAATGGATGGTGTGTGTTGAAAGTGGCCTGGATGTGTTCGTTGTGTGACTGTTGAGGGGACAGAGCTACCCTAGGAACTCTCTGGAGCAGGGTGTGGAGCCAGACGGCATGCACGGGAGTGCTGGCCTTCTCCCAGCCAGCCTGCTGTGAGCAGCAGCAGCAGCGTTCATGCCAGCGCCTGGAGCAGAGGAAGTGGAAAAGCATGCCAACCCGTGTCACTTCCGTGGATTCTGAGCCACGCAGGAGCCTCCTGTGAGATGGCGGCATGGTGGGCAGAGGAAGGCAAGGCTGCTGGAGTGTCCACTTGGCCTGGAAAGGTGTTTCTTTGTAGTCACAGGAAGTTCGGCTTCTGGACACACTGATAGCGGGAAAGGCTGGAGTCGTCCAGCAGTTCCACTTTCTTGGCAAGAAATGAAAGGAAAATGTGTTGAAAATAAAAAGGAAGAATTCTTAGAAGAGCGAGAAAAAAAGTGTCATTAGAATTTTTCCGTTTAAGGGAAACTATTTGGAAAGGTTTTCATTGTCATTTTCTCTATTTATGGCTCCCCACACCCCCGAACGCTGTGATCCCTGCCTCCCCGTCTCTGAACATCGGCTGGCCCCGGACTCAAGGCTTGCTAGGGGTTGGGAGGGGGGTGAGGCCTCCTCCCTGTGCGCTTTGTGTGGGAGCAGAGGCCTGCGGCTCTGGAAGCCTGGAGCATCCTGAGGGGGTGACCAGTGATGGTGCTTATTACTTTCCCCTCATGTGTCCCTTGAGCCAGTGATGGCGAACCTTTTAGAGCTTTAAGTAATAGCACACGGCTGGCAGTGGCACACTTGCCACAGGTTCACCATCCTGCTCTAGGCCATTATCCCATGGGCATCATCACTTACATTTGGGTTATTGCAAGTGTCCCCTTGTAACTGGTTATTTATTTAATTTAGAGGGTTTTTTAATTTTTTCATATATATTTTTTTTAACTGGGAATTGAACTCACAGCCTCACACTTGCCAGGTAGGCACTGTGCTACTGATCTATATTCCGAGCCCTGGTATATATTCTTAATCAGCTACATAAGCAGTCTTTGTCCTTTACATGTATATTACATTTATTTTCTTGTAATTGAATTCACTTCTACTTGTAGAGAAACAAGGATGTGCCTACAGTTATATCTTTCAGGGTAAATTTTGACAAAGCTACATTTTATTTTATCTTATTTTAAAGTGTTTGGTACAGGGTCTCACTATGCAGCTCCGATTTACAGTGACCTTCCTGTCTTCAGCCTGCCCAGTCCTGGGATTACAGGTGTACGCCACCACACCCAGTCTCAGTGGCCGGTTCAGCATGCCCGGCGGTGGGACCAGCGCAGTATGTGTTGCAGGGATCAAACCCAGGTCCCTGTGCTTGCTTAAGCAGGTGCTTAGTCTGCTAAGCCATCTCACCAGCCCTAAAGCTAAATTTTATATTTTATTATTATTATTATTATTATTATTATTATTATTTTTGCAGAACTGGAAATTGAACTCAGACCCTTGCACTTGCCAGGCAAGCACTTATTCAACTGAGCAATCTCCCCAGCCCCAAGCTAAATTTTATTATTATCTTTTATTTATTTATTTATTTATTTATTTATTTTTATTTATTTATTTTTGGTGGAACCAGGGATTGAACTCAGGCCCTTGCATTTGCCAGGGAAGCACTTATTCCACTGAGGCATCTCCCCGGCCCCCTAAATTTTATTTTATTTTTTTGCTCAAAACTGCTTTATTCTAGGATGTTTCTATGACTCTTGGAAATCTCAGGGTTTCATTTTATGGTCTCAAAAAGGTCATTTTCCTTCATATAAGTATTTAGTAAGAAGCAGTGGATAGGATTGACATTCTTCCACTGTCATCATCACAACCAGTCAGAACATGGTATGTGGACATTCTAATTGGTGGCTGAGGCAGGACCAAGGGAGATGTGGAGGGACGAGCAGCCCTGTTCAGTGTGTGCACTGGTGAAACTCTAGTATGTCCCTTCCCCTGTGAAATGCAGTGTGCCAGCCCCAGATGAGTTCACATCATGTGCTCCCCGCTCAGGCCAGCCTCATCTGTGGAAACCAGGGCCAAGTTCTACTCTTGTCCACAAGATAAGAAATAGGATTAGAGGCAAATCATGAACAGAACTTGGGGCAGAAAGAAAGGGACTCCAGTGGAGAGGACCTGGGCTTCCCAAGGCTGCCACCCCAAGAATATCTCTGGAAGCAGCACCAATTCTGAAGATGGAGCAGAGGAACCACTGTCCATAGTCAGGGTCAGAATCCGGGTCTGAGGAGAGCTGCCCCTCCATGGTCTCACACATGGCATCTTGCAGGGATGTAAGGTGACCCTGGGGACTCATCCCCATGGACTGGATGACTCTGTGCCTGGAAAGCTTATCAAACATGTTCACCAGCTTCATGGCCTCATGCTCCTTCTGCTCCTCCATTATGCCCTCCATAGGGTTTGGTGGCTTCTCTTCCACCCTGCCAGTCACTGGGTTGATGCTGGCCTTGGCTTCCTTGTACTTGTCTGTGTTTGTGTCTTCATCCTCTGAGTACTGCCCCTCAGTCCGGCCCCCTGCCATGAGGCCTCAGGCAGCCAGAAGGCCAGCCGCATTCCCATAGCCTGTGTACTTGGTGAACTGGGGCACACTCTCAGAGCACAGGGCAAAGAGGAACTCCTCCGCTACCCTCTTCACATCTGTGTCCAGGTGTGTCATGAGACATGCCAGCTTGTTCCGAAGTAGCTCTCCCACCTCAGGCCGAGTCCTTACATCATGAAGAGGCGGCAACACCTGGGCCTTCAGGCACTTCCTGGCTGGACGGTGCATGCGGGCTCACTCAGTCAACACACTTAGCACAGGAGCCACGCTCTCCTTCAGCCTGTGGGTCTGATGTAAGCGCTTCTCTAGGAAGGAAAGGAGGACACTGATGACATCCATGTTCACTCCCATGAACTCCAAAGAGCCTTCATGTAGCTCCAGGGTGAGGAGGACATCCAGCACTTGAGGGGCACATTCCCTAGGAGATTCACGGTGTGGCCATGGAACTCCTCTGTGCGGTCTCCAGCAGCAGCAGTCATCACACGGTGGCACAAAAGGGTCCCCAGGTATTGGTAAAGGGCAGCGTCTTCCTCTACTTCCCTCTTGATGGAGTCAAAGGTGATGTTGAAGAGCACTCTGAGGATCTCCATGACCCGCTTGGTCTCTTGGAGAGAAAGGACTTCTGGGGGGGGCTGTCTTCAGGGGTCACTCCCAGTGTCAGCTCCAGTGTATCAGTCAACAAGTGTACACAGGCAGCTCCTGAAATAGCTGCTGGCGCACATCGATGCGTAGCACAGTTAGCAGAAAGAGGAGCCGCAGATCAAAGAACTGCACCTCATGGGGGAAGCTCCTCTTGCCATATAGCCCCACATGCTCCGTAAGCTTCATCACCAGACGGGCCTCAGCAGCAAGTGCCTGTGCCACAGAGCTGCTGAGAACAAGGTTGCACAAGCACTTGAGGGACTCCAGCAGAACACCCATATCAGAGGCCTCTGGGAGGGACCCCTCAGAGGCAGATATGTTAGCATAGGAGGCTAGTGCGTGCAGGCTCTGGCTGCTGGTGAACGGAGCCAGGCAGCTACGGTCCCGGGCCTGGATTCGTACAGTCTTCAGCCAGATGGCACGGTGTGAAAGTGGCAAGCTCTGTTCCAGGACAGACGCCAGCAGTTTTGCAATGCTCTTTCTGTCTTCTTGCTGGGCATCATCAAAGGTGAAGCTTTCCGAGTGCTCCTGGTTGTACATTCTCAGAGCTTCTGCAGTCACATCTTCTTCTCCAGTCTCAACTGTGTCTGCAACCACCCGGGCTCCATGGCCCTGGGAACTGGTGCTGTTCCTAAATTTTAAATACCTCTAAAAAATTCTGTATCTAGATTGTTTGACATGAAGCACCGCTGTCAATAAATTATATTAATTTAAAACTCCCAAATGGAATACACTTTGTATCTGTTACAGTATTTTGAAATTCTTTTTTCTTTTTTTTTTTGGCGGAACCGGGGATTGAACTCAGGCCCTTGCACTTGCCAGGGAAGCGCTTATTCCACTGAGCCATCTCCCCGGCCCCAGTAATTTGAAATTCTTTACATCTCCACTCTCCTTAATTTCTTTTTTAAATTTTTTTTATTTTTAAAAAATTTTATTTATGTGTGTGTGTGTGTGTGTGTGTGTGTGGCCAGCTCAGCCCACCAGGGGGCGGGGCTGGCTGGCATGTGGTGCTGGGGGATTGAACCGCGGTTCCTGTGCTTTGCTAAGCTTGTTCTAAGTAGGTGCTTTAGACCACTGAGCCATCTCACCAGCCCCTCCTTAATTTCTTAGAGCGGTAGTTTCCTGTTTTGTGAAATGGGTGTTCACTAATAAATGTTAGTTTTCCTTCAGTGCTTTTTCTTCCTAAGAAGAAAACTGCGGGGCTGGTGAGATAGCTCAGTGGTCTAAAGCACCTACTTAGAACAAGCTAAGCTAAGCACAGGGACTGCAGTTCAATCCCCCAGCACCACATGCCAGCCAGCCCCGCCCCCTGGTGGGCTGAGCTGGCCACACACACACAAAATAAATAAATAAACAAAAAAAATTAAAAAAAAAAAAAAAAGAAGAAGAAAACTGCATGCAGGCATGCTTTAAATCGTGGTACTTAAAAATGTTTCCTTTGCAATATTTACTAATTTAGTAATATTTAAAATTTAATACTTGTAATATTTAAATATTAAGTATGAGAGACTCAACTAATTCTATTAATATAAAATGCAGAGAGTTTTCCACGGGTTCTTAAACCTTCATTTCTGTTTTCTAAAAGAAACTGTGACTTCATTAAAGGGTCCATAGATGAATGTCCTTCTGTTCTGGGGTGGAGACAAGCTGCAGTGAGGCTTTTGCCCCCTGTCCCTGAGGCTGTGTGGGACTGTCCCCTACTCCGTGCCAGTCTGGCCCATTTTCCTGAGAAGACTGGAGCGAGGTCCTATTTTGGGACATGACCTGCTGCTGAGCTAGCGGGGTGATCCTGCCTCTTTATACTTGTTTCCTGCCTTACATAAGGATGCTCTCCTGGGGGATGCTATCTGCAGCAGTGGTTAGTAGTTGTTTTGATGACATTAACAACTGGCTGAAGTATGCTTTGAGGAGATCTCAGCCATCTGCCATTGTAGGTTTTGCCAGATTTAAGTGTGGCTGTATTTCTGTTAGGTCAAACCTCTGACTCCAGTGATTCTCTGAATTACTCAGTTTTCATTGAACAAAGATTTCTATGAACTGCAGTTTCCTAGCTTGGATTTCTTGAAATCCTAGCCTGGAGAGGGTGAGGTCATGATTAATGGAGGTGATTCCAGGAGGTAGAAGGGAGGAAGTGGAACCAGGGTCACAGGCATGAGAGAAGGCCAGCCAGAAGTGAATTACTGAGGTGGCTTAACGGTATAGGAGCCTCGTTCTAGCAGAAGTTGGCCCCAGGGGCAAGAGCAATGGTGCCCCAGCTCCGCATGCCCAGGTGCTGCTTGCTGGAGCGGGCACTCAATGGCCTGGCCAGACGCTAGACTGAGAGTGGAGGGGTGGGACGTGCACCTGAAGCAGAGTGCTGACCTCTTTGGGGACGTCTGACTCAGTCAGGACAGACCACCACTGGTGCAACAGCCACCACAGTGGGCGGAGAGCACGTGGCACCATGTGCCAAAGTGTCCACTGCTGACAGAGCCCTCAGCGTGGACAGCACTGATTCTTTATTCTGCTTTTATAATGTGACACATACGACTTTAAAGCATATTCATTGATTGACGTATTTTTCTTTTCTTTTCTTTTCTTTTTTAAGGAAGGAAAGGTTTATTTAGCTCACAGCTACTGGAGGTTTCAGTCCATACTCAGCTGGGTCCAACACAGAGCAGCACAGAGCAGAAAGCAACCTTTCATGGTGGCAGCAAAGATCAAGAGCCTGACATATTTTTCTTGAGGCCTCCATAAATCTAGATAGTTGTGCTTGTTTTACATCTAATGTGTTTTGAGGTAAAATTATAATTATCTAGAGACAGAGTATTTCCCTATCAAAGACAGATGAATTTATATTCTCATTTACTACTTAGGCAGAAATATGAACATACATATTTTAAAACGGATTTCAGTAAAAAGATTTGGAAAAAGAAAGTTTTCTGATTAACCTTCATTTAAGTTTCCTGATTAACCTCAAAGCCCAACATTCTTCACAGGGAACACTCGTATTATCAAAAATTTTCACTATTTTGGGGCCTGTAGACTCCAGCCGTTTTTAGTATCTCTCCCAGATAATGTATGAAAACTGTCCAGGGAATGCTTTTTTCCTTGTGAGTTTGGCACAGAGAGGGTTTGGTTTAATAAAACATTACCTTTATTATTGCACTTATCTGGGTCAGAAAATTATATAAACTAAATAATTAAATCATTAAAATGGTGAGCACACACCACTAATGATAAAGCCTACTTTATTTTATTTTATTTTTGTTAATTTTATTGAGAAACAAATAATAATGAGACAGTTTCAAAACAGGGTAGTAAGACAGTTACAATAATGAATACGTTGCATGTTGTTGTCTTTGTAGTAATTTATAGTACAAGATACAGACATGATATCCTGTTTAAACACTATTAGTACAGAGGCTACTTTAAATACTAAAGATGGGATATTCTACGAAGATACCTGTGAAATCTGAGTGCGGCAGACCTTTTCTGGGGCAGGCAGCACAGCGGATCATTTGCAGAGGGCTTCGATCTCTGTGGCGGTGCTCAGGTCTGCCATTGTAGCCTTACAGCACAGGCAGGGCACAGACATATGAGTTTTTTGTTGTATCCCAATCATATTATATTACAAAAATAGTGGTGGCCTCTAGCATGGACCTTTTCCAGTATTAGAAGAGTACAGTGGTGTTTTGTTTTTTTTTTTAGACAGGGTCTTTATGCAGTTTGTGCAGGCCTTGTGCTCACTTTTGTACTCCCTAGGCTGGTCTCGAACTTGAAGAGATCCTCCTGTCTCAACCTCCCGAGTGTTGGGATTAAAGGAGTGGGCTACTACTCCTGGTTCTGGGGCCATGCAGGGCCACACGTGGGTGTCTGGGGATCTGGGGTCAAGACTGCACAGAATGCAGGGCCAGGGATCCAACTCAGGTCCTTGTGCTTGCCAGGCAGGTGCTTATGCTTCTGAGCTATCTCCCTGGCCCCTAGTACATTATTTTTGGTGAACATAGATTTCTCCCTTCAGTTTCTCCCCTTGGAGCTGCATTCCAGTAGAAAGAGGTCCCATCACTGAATGGCTTTCATGTTCTGGGATGAGGGCTCAGCCAGCCAGTCTGTTTTCCTGGCTCTTTGCTCTGGTGTTGCCTTATGTGGGACACAGATCTCAAATCAGCCTTTACATTTTTACTAGAATTTGTATTGCTGATTTTCAGATTTCTTAATGTCTCATAGTCTCCAATTGCTCTACAAAGACAGAAATAAAAAATTCTAGAATAAATATGTACCCATCCCTAAGAACCATAAGAGGTGAGGTGTGATTGATCCACATGATGAATATTGAAATTAAAACTTTATCACAGTGAAAGACACACATTGCCATTAACTCCACACAATCCTCTTCACGTCTGACACACTTATCTCAGTACTCTGGCCACTTTCTGAAGCAGTTCTGGAATCCTCTTGCTGAGTGTCACATGAAATGTGATTAGAAAAAAGTGAGTGAGTGCTGCTGCCCATTGCTGTCCCGCTGCAAGACAGGCTTACTTGGCGTTGTGGTGTGGAGCGTCCTTGTTCACCAGATCAGGCACCTGTGACTTTTGACTTAGCCAGAGTCAAAGTGACCATGACAGGTAGGTGTTTTGAATTGATTGGGAACACAGAGGCAGCCACGACAATGCAACTAATGACACTCATAAAAGAAATGCTTTAAAAAGTAGCAAGAATGATGGGATCAGTGTGTGTAATGTGTGAGAAAGTATTTCGATAGGCGGTAATTTCAGTGAGTCTTTTTCTGTAATAAATTAAAAAAATTTTAAACCCTCACTGTATTTTCTTACTTACACCAAGTATGAGGCATGTGGAATTCTTTTGACAAAGTGCTTTGCTGTAAATATTTTATGTATGATGGGGCTGATTTGGAGAGAGGACATCACTGTTTCCTTTCTTGGAGAAAATTACCCTAGTACACAAAGAAGTTGCTCGTGTAGTATGTAGAGTGGCTGGTCAAGCAATTTCTGTGTTACATACTTCCATTGTCATTTTTTCCCCTTAATTTACTTAGATCTAGTGAAGATTTGGATACTGCAGCATTACTCATTCAAATACATTGGGAAGATATCAGCAGACCTGTGTAGTGAATGTATAGTACATATGCTGCATAGGCATGCACTGCTATGGTTATGTTCATTATGGTATCATGATGAATGTGCATTAATGAGTGAACCTGTAACGAGTGCATTACAGGAGAGAAGGCTGAGCGGAAGCTAGGGTGCTCCTCTCCACGTACGATGTCTAGGAATAAAGTCACAGGTAGAATTCACTCAGGATGCTGAAGGAAGGCTCCAGGTCCTGTGGATCTTTTGAAATAGAAGTCCCTTAACAGCTGGCTTCAGACTGGTGTGCCTGCTGCCAAAAAGGTGCACAGGCAATTTTTATGTCTTTAACCTTTATAGAGATGTTTAAAAACCAAGCTTGCTTGAGAATATCTGCCTGCAACAGGTCTGCCAGTTCTGTTTTCTTTTTACAATTTTATTTTATTTTTTTCCCATAATTTTATTGATAAATAGCAAGGAGACAGTTTCAAATCAAATTGGTAGGACAGTTTCAATAATTAACACATTGCATACATTCTTCTTAGTGGTTAATTGCTGTACGAGATGCAGACATAATATCCTATTTACAAACACCAGTAGAACAAATCACTCTATTCATCAAGAGAATGTAACTATATATCTATCCTAACCACTTTGAATACACAGATACAAAATGGACATTCATCTGTATCCCCTTTTTTGGTTAAGTTCCGTTATTTGAATATTATAGGTGTGTTAACTCAGCAAAATATTCTAAAAGAGTCCAGTAGTCCATAATAGTATTGGGTCTTCCGCTTGACTGGCAATGTCAGAAATTGTTGACCTGAGTCCCCTACAGCTCAACATAACAGCATGGCTTTACTTCTTATATTTCATTTTTATACTTTTCTGCTGGATAGCTAAGACCAAGGTAAAGCAGGACCTATGCAACAAGAGTTGTAGCTTTTGGGTCTGATAAGGTCAGTGAAATCCCCTCAGGATTTATCCTGAGATCCTGTACCTCAGGTTGTAGAACCTTTGTCAGTGTCAGCCATGTGGATGAGTCATGGCCATTGCTTGGCCAATGTGCTCTCTGTGAAAGCCTGAGAGAATGTTTTCTCTCCATGTGACTCTCCTTAGGAACCTCTACCTCATCGATCACTTTCCTCTTTGGCCCCATAATCTCCTTGATCAGAAAATTTGGGACACTGCCGAGTTACATGACATTACAGTACAAGTTCTCATATGTCCTGAGTCTTAATTGATCTTGGAAGGCTAGGGCCAAAATGTTGGCTTTCCTTGCAGCCCTCCTTTTTCTCTAATTTTGGTCTGCAAACTTATGTTGTTAACCATCCAGAAGACAAGCTTATTGTTATTACCATACAACTTAGGCTGTTAAGCTTAACCTCACTATCTGTCTGCATATCAAGCATTTTAGGCATAATATGGAATACAATTTTATTTTTAATTGGCAGATAAGAATTGTATATATTTATGGTGTATGTATGATGTTTTGATACACGTGTACATTGTGGGATGATTTAATCAAGCTAGTAACGTATGTATCACCTCACCATATGCATCTCCTCAGTTCTTTGTAGTGAGACTATTGAAAACTAGCAATTTTTTTTTTTTTTTTTTTTTCGGAACCGGGGATTGAACTCAGGTCCTTGTGCTTGCCAGGAAGCCCTTATTCCACTGAGCCATCTCCCTGGCCCCCTGAAAGCTAGCAATTTTGAAATATAAAAAATAGATATTTTTGTTTATTTTCCCTGTCTTCGTCCTCTCAATCTTTAGCGCCTTTCTACTCTGCTTATATGTTTTGACTTTTTAATATTTCATATAAAATTGAGATCATGCAGTATTTATCTTTCTGTGCCTGGCTTATTTTTCTTATCTACTTTCTTTTTTGGTGGAACTGGGGATTGAACTCAGACCCTTGCACTTGCGAAGGAAGCGCTTATTCTACTGAGCCATCTCCCTGGTCCTTTCTTATCTACTTTCCTTTTCACAACTGACCTTGTCCCATTCCTGAAAGAAGAAGAGCATTACCTTTATTTTTCTAACCAGAATTATGCTATCCATCATTGCCCCAGAGGTTAAGAATCTCTGGGGTCTTGAACAATGGTCCAAAGAATCTGATCCTGAGAGAGGGGATGGGGAGAGCAAAACAAGGACTAAGTGATCTTGTGAGCTTTATTTCACAAGATCAATAAACTCATGGCAAGGCTCATATTAACCCACCCGCTCACCTATGTAGCCATCCATCCATCCACTCATCCATCTTCTACTCATCTATCTATCTATTCATCCATGGTGAGCTCACTAACCCAAACCATCTATCCAGCCATCCACCCAGCTAAACATGTATATAGCTATCCATCCACCCATCTATTTTATTTCATCTTATTTTATTTATTTATTTTTTTGCAGGACCGGGAATTGAACTCAGGCCCTTGTGCTTGCCAGGCAAGCATTTATTCTACTGAGCCATCTCCCCAGCCTCTACCCATCTATTTTATTTATTTATTTATTTTTTGGGGGAACCGGGAATTGAACTCAGGTCATTGGGCTTGCCAGAGAAGCGCTTATTCCACTGAGCCATCTCCCCGGCCCTCTACCCATCTATTTTAGAATTACCTTTCAGAAATGAAAGTTGTCACAGGGGCAAAAATTAGAATTTGTACACAAGCTTTAAAACAACCCTTTCCAACAGAAATTAGGTCTGATTCAGTTATTTGATTTAATGCTGGTGATTGACTTTCCAGGAAGATTATGTGGAAGATGGACTTCATAAACTGAATAAACTATTCCATAGCTCCAAAGTTTTAACAAAAGTATATGTAAAATATATTTGCTGTAAAAACATATGGGAATATACATCATTTGCAACTATTTAAATGCAATTAAATTTTTATATGTCAACTTAAGACTGTTTGATGGGGTACAGATTTTTTTAGAAAGTATGCTGTAAAATAGTGAATGCAAAGGGTGTTTTAGACCTAAATTAACAAACTAGATGTAAGTAAATTTTGTAGGCTGGATGACATTTCTCCCACCTGAGTGTTTTCAAGCCATAAGCTGGTAGACTAAAGGCAGCCAGTATAAAGATTATAGAAAGAGAGTTACTGAAGATTTGGCTGACAAGTCTTCTTTGTTAAGACCAGGAAGGACTTCAGAAACTTGTCTTCTTAACCAGCCAGTGCCACTAAGAATCATTTGGGGGGTGAGTTTGTCAGTTCTTTGAGGCCACTACCTCCCCAAAATCTCTGTAATTATAGGTTTTTTTTTTTTTTTTTTTTTTTTTCAGAACCGGGGATTGAACTCAGATCCTTGCGTTTGCCAGTCAAGCGCTTATCCTACTGAGCCATCTCCCTGGCCCCTATAGTTTGTTTTGATGTCCACTTTTTTCCCCCCCCGCCAGAACTGGGGACTGAACTCAGGCCCTTGCTCTTGCCGGGGAAGCACTTATTCCACTGAGGCATCTTTCCAGCCCCTAATGTTCACTTTTATGTGGCTGTCTCCTCCACTAGAATTCAGTTCAACTCAGTGAGTGTGTTTGAGTTCTTAATGTGTGTTGACACAGTGGTAGATAAATAAGTGTGAGAGAACTTAGTGAGCCTATGGCTTAGTGGTCAAGGCAGGCCTAAACAGAACACAATCATGATAAAGCAAGACCTATATAACAAAAAATGTAACTTTTATATCTGACAAGGTCAGTCAAATCCCCTCAAGATTTACCTGAAACCCTATACAGCAACTTGTAGATCTTTTGTCATTGTCAGCCATTTTGGATAAGTCACAGTCATTGCTTGACCTGTTTGCTCTCGGTAAAAGCCTGAGAGAATGTTTTCTCTCCATGTGTCTCTCCTTAGGCACACTCTACATCATCAATCACTTTCCTCTGTGGCCCCATAATCTCCTTGATCAGAAAATTTGAGGCACCACTGAGTTACCATCCAGCAGAAAAGTATAAAAACGAGGTGTAAAAAGTAAAGCCATGGGCCAGGGAGATAGTTCAGTGGCATAAGTGCCTGCCTGGCAAGCACAGGGCCCTGAGTTCAATCCCCCATACCTCAAAAAAAAAAAAAAAAAAAAAAAAAAAAAAAAAAGGTAAAGCCATATTAATATGCTGAGCTGTAAAAGGCTGAAGTCAACAACTTCTGACATTGCCGATCTTGCGGATGACCCACTACTATTATAGACTACTGGACTATATTGGATTGCTTTGCTGAATTCATGCACCTACAATATATGAATGGCAATGGAATACCCATCTCTGACAAAGTAAACAAAAAAGGAGGATATAAATGAGGGACCATTTTTTAGTGAAAAAAATCTGTATATACAAAATAGTTAGCATAGATATACAGCTACTTTCTCTTGGTTCAATGAGCAGAAAGTTTTGAACTAATATTGTTTAGACAAGATATGTCTGCATCTTGTAGTATGAATAAGTACTACAAAGACAATATGCAATGTATTAATTATTGTAAGTGTGCTACTAACCTGTTTTTTTTTTGGAACTGGGGATTGAACTCAGACCCTTATGTTTGCCAGGGAAGCACTTATTCCACTGAGCCATCTCCCTGGCCCCTATTAACCTGTTTTGAAACAGTCTCATTGCTACTTCTTTCTCAATAAAATTAATATTAAAAAATAAATTTCTCTAGGGCCGGGGAGATAGCAGTGGAATAAGTACTTCCCTGGCAAGCATAAGGGCTTGAGTTCAATCCCCTGTTCCGCCAAAAACAATAAAAATAAATATAAAAAAATAAATTTCCAGGGCTGAGGAAGTAGCTCAGTGGAATAAGCGCTTGCCTGGGAAGCACAAGGGCCTGATTTCAATCCCCAGTTCAAATAAAAATAAAAATAAAAATAAAAATAAAAATAAATAAATTTCTCTAAAAAAAAAAAAAAAAAACAGCACACAGCATACTGGACACACATCCAAGGTGTGAAGAGGGTCCCCGAGGAGATGACAAAGGAGGAAGAAGTCCTGAGCTGGGTAGCGTAGACATGCATTCCTGGAGGGGGAAAGTTTCTGGTGGAGGGAGCCACACAAGCAGAGATCTAGACAGGGAATTCCTGGCTGTGTGGCTCCACCTGAGGCTGGGGATAGGAGGTTAGAAGAGCAATCTCATGGCATGCTGCCTTCCAGAGTCCAAGCGAGAAATTACATGCCCCACAAGTGAACAGATTGCACACACATTCATGATCCCATGTTCCTCTGGATAGCAGAGGAAATGGAATCTGTGTGAGGGCATGGCATAGGTGTCCTGGGGCATGGAGTCTGCTGAGTGTGACTGTCAGAGGGGGCACATCAGCTGCAGAGGTAAGAGAATAAGACCCCTCTACAATATGCATAGATTTTCAGTTTTAAAAATTGTTTTCTATTGGTCGTCTTATTTGGTTCTTCCAGTAGCCTAACAAGGGTGAATCCTAAGCAGAACAAATCTCAGAGCTCGGTGCTTTACCTCCTTGCTCTGTGAACAGCACCATGTGTGTTCCCTCCTGGCTGTACTCCAGTCTTGCCTGACAGGCTGTGGCACTGCCAAGTGGCCAGCCCTGCCCAGGACAGTTACTGCCCTGTGGTGCTGCTGAGGCTAGCAAGCATTTCTGAGGGAGGCCAGTATTTTCCAGAGTATCAAAGAATAACTTCTCTTTTCTTTTTTTTCTTTTTTTTGTCAGAACCGGGGATTGAACTCAGTCCCTTGTGCTTGCCATGGAAGTGCTTATTCCACTGAGCCATCTCCCCGGCCCCAAAGAATAACTTTTAAATCACCTATGTTTAATGATTCGTAGTACTTTACATAAACATCTTTTTAAAATGTGTGATACTTTTTATTTTCTTAGACACAATATTGTGAATTTAACTTTCTAATTTATTGATATCAACAATTCTTTTTTTCTTTAATAATTCTTTAATATATAATTGATATGTATTTATGTATTTATTTATTTATTTATTTTTTGTGGAACTGGGTATTGAACTCAGGCCCTTGCACTTGTCAGGCAAGTGCTTATTCTACTGAGCCATCGCCCTGGCCCCTATATAATTGTTTTTTAAAAGACTGCAGATTCACACTTTGGTTTGCTGCTGTAATTAGTAACCTCAGATGATAAGATTCCCTTTCCTCTAACTTTTAAAGTTTTTGTAGGCGTTAGTCCCCCTTGCTGTGTCCACATGCCATGTCCAAAGCATGGCTCCTCCCTCCTTTGCTCACCCATGGTCCTGTGTGGGTCTGTATCTCTGTCCTCATGAGGCACGTGATTGTCAGCCAGTCTCGAACATGGGAAGGGGCTTGTCTCAGACGTTTTGGCAGCTCTTTTGACTGCAGAAAGAGACAGTGATTGGAACAGAGATGTCAGACGTGTGATTTTTTTTTTTTTAGATGTGTGATATTTTATGGGGGTGAGCATTGTGAATATGCCCATGGCAGTGCTAGCTGAGGACAAAGTGACAGTCAATAGGAAGTTATTGTACTCACTGAATGAATTGTGTTGCTCTCTGCTGATTAGGCAAATCACTTTAACAGGTAATTTTTATAAGCAAAGTTTCAAACTACTCATGCCATCTGTGGCATAAATCCGAATTTTACAGCCACCAACACTTTATTTTACTTGATATTCAGATAGGAATACTGGTATAATTTTAGACCTGCTGAACAGGAAAATCTAGTAGAAAGGAAGTGGAAGATCACCACCGCAGGTCCAAACAGTGAAGTTGTTCAGGTCATTACCTAAGAGCTTTCTTAATTTTTACTCAATTTTCATATTCTTTACGTTTTCTTAATTACTTATGGTTGTAGTTACCTGAGTAAGCCTGTTTAAATTTGTCAATCTTGTTGATAAAATAGCATGAAACTTTTACTTGTAAACCTTTTTGCTTTGAGAATAGTAATATGCATTTGTGTTGTGTATCTGTTTGCTACTTAAAAATGCATTATGGTTGTTGATTTGAAACGTATGAAAACCTTAATATTTCATATAACAATACATAAATAGTTAAAGATTTTTTTAAAAATTGCTAAGTAAAAGCATTTGAATCATTATGATTCTAAAATCTCTTTGCATTTATAAAACATTTTTAGCATCTAGAAATTTTGTATCATCTGAGATTGCATTTTATTTCACCTTTTTACAAAATCTTTATTAACTGCAGTTGAAAACTATACTATGTATGACCTCTTTTATTTATTTTATTTTATTTATTTATTTATTTATTTATTTTGCTCTGAATGCCCTCAGGGGTGTTTTGGCTGGCTGGAGTGTTGTGGGGATCCAACTACAGCAACCTGAGGCTGACAGCTTTGTGGAAGCAGCCACTTAAACAACTGAGCTAAGGCCAGGCCCCCTGTATGACCTCTTTTAAAAACAAACATGAATCTCTAAGTTTTCACTCTGGTTTTATTTATTTATTTAATTTTTTATTTTTTTTGCGGAACCAAGGATTGAACTCAGACCCTTGCGCTTGCCAAGGAAGCATTTATTCCATGGAGCCATCACCCTGGCTCCTCTGATTTTTTTTTAATACTGGGGTTCAAACTCAGGACCTTGCACTTGCCAGGCAGGCGCTTATGCCACTGAGATACCTTCCTGGACCCTGAGTTTTCAATTATACAACTAAAGTAGTGGATGAGAAGGCACACAGCAGTAAACTGATAAACTAGGGTGTGTGCACAGCCAGTAAACTTGTGTGCTGTATAAAGAACATGAGGCCTGGAGTCAAATGACAGCAGTTTGAATATTGAATAATTTGAATATAATCTCCTCCATCTGCTAGTCCTGGATTCATGGGGTAATCATGTAATTTCTGAATGCTTTCCCTAATCTAGAAATTGGTAGCAATCTTATTATCACACAGGTCCCTCTGTCTTTCCTTTCCTTTCTCTTTGATTAAGATAAAGAGAAAACAATGCATGTGACAGTGCTTTATGAACTATAAAATTCAGCACTAATATGACGCATTGTTACAGCCCTGTTATCGGAGCCAGGGGATAGAGAATATAAAAGTTAATAATCTTCATTGTTATATAACTATTGCATGGAAATTGTGTGTTCTAGGTACTTAGAGACTCTAGTCCTCCCTTAGTGTAGTAGTTAATTTGCCATTGTTGTTTGACTATTCTATTTTAGATTGTTAGGTAGGCAACTAAATACATATCTTATTATGCAATGTGGGTGTCATGTGGGCAACTTAACCTTGGGATGACGAACTCAACTTTTACCAGTTTTGACTAGTATATATTTAAATGATGAAGTTTAAGATTTCATAATATATATTTTAAAAATTTTGCAGTTCTTTGTGTAATAATTTTAACCATAAGGAATATAAAGTTTAAGATGTTCCAGGGGGCCAGGGAGATAGCTCAGTGAAATAAGTACTTCCCTGGCAAGTGCAAGAGCTTGAGTTCAATCCCCGGTTCCGGGAAAAAAAAAAAAAAAAAAAAAGATGTTCCATTGCACAAGCCAGTATCAGTTGAATGTCCTGAGCCTAGAACAAGAATGACGGATGGCGTGCCTCCTTTCAGAGCACACCACAATGGAAATGCTTGGTAGAAAACAAATTGTTTTTTGTTTTTTTTTTTTTGCGGAGCCAGGGATTGAACTCAGTTCTTTGCGCTTGCCAGGGAAGCACTTGTTCCACTGAGCCATCTCCCCAGCCCCCTATTTTTCTTTTAAAGTGATACTTGCTTTGATATAAAATGATTGGCTCCTTCCTCCTCCCTCCCTCCCTTATTCTCTGTTACAATCCATTTGCATTTTTTATTTGCATTTAGTTTGGACCCCCATTGTGCTTCAAGTAGTCAGAGATATAAAGTGATGACAATAAGAGGGGGAGGAACTGTTGGGCAGTCCGATCATTTCTAAGCACAAAGGGTTAAAATACTTTTCTTTTGGGAAGAAAAGTAACAGGCGGTGGCAGTGGCAGCGCTGGCGGCTCTTACAATCTGCTTAGGTGCCGTTCTGAGTTGGCTCATTACACCTAGCATAAAGAAGAAGTTCTGATGCCTTTTTAAAAGATCTGTTACAAATAGCAAGCACAGTCGTAGATGGAGCAAATGCGGAGATGGGGAGTGGAACAAAAGCCTGTGAGAAATAGGATTGTGGAGAATAATTGCTAAAAAGCATTTTCTTATTTTAAGAGATACAGAGAAGGTAATTTTTTAGAAATTATTCTTTGGCTACTGGGAAATTTAAGCCAGATTTTGCCTTGTGCTCTGGCATCCTGCCTTCGCTGTAAATATCATTGTGCAGCGAATTCCTCTGCAAAGGCTTTCTCCGCAATCTAGGAAGACAACCTCCTGCCCATGCAGTGAGGTGCGGGCTCTGATGTGCCTCTCCTTATTCTTCTTCCCATGACCTTTGAGAAAGAAGGATTTTGGTGCTAGCACACAGCCCTGTATAGACCATGAGAAGTGTGCCTCTTTGTAACTGGGATTTTATTTGTCTTTGAGAACCTGATAGACTGCCTGATACTCAGTGGTGGACTGACAAGGGTATTGCTGAGTCCCAGCTGAATGCATATGCTTCCTCTTTACTCGTGCCACATGTGGGTCATTTTCCTGTCTTGTGTATATTACTACTGGCCACTAGTTACTGGACTCAGAACAGGGCCCCTTGAGTATTGCTGATGTGTTAGTCTGACTGGAAATATACACCGTGGTAACTCAGGTTCAGCCTAGCTGGTGTAGTCCCTCTGGTGAGTGGGCACAGTGTTGCCTGAGGGCTCCTGTGGGGTGCAGCCTGTGTAGCAGAGGTGGGTAATTACTGCAGTGGGCCTGTTATCAGGTAGTTCCTTTTAGAAATGGCTTGCTAATTAAACATATTCCAGGAGCTTCTCACCTGGGACAAAAGATTGAACAAGACAAACCAAAATGGATAACAAGGTTTATTTGAAGAGTGAAGGGTCAGAGAGAAACTGGCACTGCAGAGCAAAGTAGGCAGAAAAAGAGAGGATACAAGAAAAATAAAAAAAGGCATACTCCTGGTCTGGGAGACTCAGTGTGGGCTACAGTGAAGAGTTACAACAGCAGGTTCATCCTGGCCTCTCTTTTCTTTTAGGCTGCCCACCTCTCCTGAGACCAGCAAGAAGTTCTTAGGTAGGGGTGCTATGATGATCCTGGGATCCTGCTGTGCCTCTCCGGAGTCCCAGGCTGTCTAAGCCATGCTCTGTCTCCCATCTATGTCTCAGTGTACATTCTTGGCCATCCTACTGAAGAGCATGCTGGTGAAGTGTGCTGGGCCAGGTAATAGGGGCCAGCTTCTGCCCTGACCTATCCTTCACTGTCTATGGCAAATTAGTTATCTAATGTTTTGCCCTCAGTTACTCACTATAAAATGAGGATGATGGTACCTGTTTACAGAGCTGCTGGAAGGATTAAATAGCAGGTACATTGGACAATAATTTGCTTTCATTCATCATCTCTGGGGTGGTCCTAGCTGTTCTTAACCCTTCCTTTGACAGTAATGTCAGTATGAGGAGTTAGGTGACTGGCCTGTTGAAGGGAAAGAGGGTTGGAACAGGAGCAGGGTTGTGAAGCAGGAAATTAATACTGTAGGCCGAATAATGCCTGGCTAAGTCAGCACACCCCAGGCATCCGAGAGAGGCTCATTTCTATATCTGCAGGTCGTTTTTCACAGGTGTGTTCATGCTGGGGTGCAAGCAGTTATCCAGTCTTGGCAGCATAATTGCTCCCATAGCAAATGTCATCTTTTGGGAGTCAGTGCTGTATCTACTGTGGGAAGGAGAGGGACAGATAGTTGCTGTTCTGGAGACTCCCAGGGCCCTGCAGGAGAGTCTGGAATGTGAGGTTTCCTGCAAGGTGGTTTTGCCCAATTTTTTCCCTTTGAAAAATTTCCAAAAAGCTATAAATTGTGACCATTAGAGGGCTCCTTTTTAAATGGTTCATATTTTATCTCCAAATTCTTATATCATGGAAATGTCCATTTATAGATTTCATAAACATAATGTGGCAAGTTATATTTCTACATTATACCCCTTGATTTTGCTCCTCAAAAGAATGGTTAGAACTATAAGAATTGTGTGTATGAGAAAATTTCTTTTCTTTTTTTTAATATTTATTTATTTTTATTTATTACATTTATTTATTGTGTGTGTGTGTGTGGCCAGCTCAGCCCACCAGGGGGCGGGGCTGACTGGCATGTGGTGCTGGAGGATTGAACCGCGGTCCCTGTGCTTTGCCAAGCTTGTTTCAAGTAGGTGCTTTAGACCACTGAGCCATCTCTCCAGCCCGAGAAAATTTCTTTTCAAGCAGCCAGTGAACTTGTGTGTTTGCTAAGTGGGGACAAACATATGAAAACTATTTTCTTGGGTTTATCCACAACCAAGTACATAAAATATGGTATTAGTTTGGTAATATGCATCATATGCCGTAGGTAAACAAGAGTTATTTATGTGCCACATGAATGTAAACTTATGGATTTGGAGTCATAGTCATAGAGAAATGAAAACAAGACCGAAGAAATTTCCTGGAGGCCATGGGAATGGCACGTGTTACATTAAAGTGCTTACATAGTGATAACTTGATCTTGAATTTATAGTTATTTGGACTATTACACTGAATCACTGCACATGGCAGCTTACCTAGTTGAATCATATGTAATATTTTTCCATTAAGAAGTCTTCTGTTTCCATTAAATTAAATTAGATATTCATATGGATATGTCATAATTCTAATGATTATTTTTTGTTCACAATTTTAAGTGGTTATTTAATATACTTTCTTTTTTGTAAAAATTAAATTAGATTTCTTACCAAAAATAAATACAAAGCTATGCTAATTATAGTCTTTAAAAGTTTGGATTCATACAGATACTCATTTATGTGGATGTAAATGAAGCTCCCCTCTCTAAGAAATAACTTTAAATCTCTGAATAAATTTTATCAAGTTATGAAGGTAAGAAAATGTTTTTTTTTTTTTTTTGTGGAATCAAAGATTGAACTCAGGTCCTTGTGCTTGCTAAGGAAGCACTTATTCCACTGAACCATCTCTCCGGCCCAAGAAAATGTTTAAATTTGCTATATATCTCTTTGGAGTAGGCTAGGTGTACGTACAAACATACTCTAAAGTAATCACCCATTTTCTTGTTATGGCATAATTCCAAATATGCTGTGATATTTTCTTTAGATTGATGTTTCCTAAGTTATTGCTCACAAATGTGGACCTAGAAATATTTTTCAGTTTCCTTACCTTCTTACTGATTTAACAGGAAGTTATTTTATTTTATTTTATTTTTGCAGAACCGGGGATTGAACTCAGGCCGTTGCGCTTGCCAGGGAAGCGCTTATTCCACTGAGCCACCTCCCTGACCCTTTAACAGACACTTATTAGTGTCTACTTGGAAAAGAAGTGGTGTATCACTGAACCTTCCCCTCTTTCTCACAACAGAGTACGCCTCCCTGGCCTCTACACACTTACGAAGGTCGCCAGCCCACTTGGCTTGCACTGTGAGGACAGAGTCAATCTCTGACTTTGTGCCTATGCTAGGACCAGATTCTTGCTGAGGTCTGCTCTAATAAGATGACAGATATCTACCCCAACCCCACAAATGAAATAAGGAGTGATACTTCAGGAATAATAACCTTTTCTGAAATATTTTACTAGTCCAACCTCTAAACTCGGCAGAAACCCTTAACATTATTTTATTTTGGGATCTTACCTGCCTGTTCATCTCTGTTAGAGTAAGTCTGAAAATTTTTGCAAGGAGGATACCACTCCTGACCGGGGAAGGCTGTAAGGGTGCCTCTCAACAGTGGGAAGTGGGCTCAAGTTGCCGTCACATCAGGCAGGTGCGTGTTTCTTTGACAGCTTGGGAGAGTCCCAGACCAGCTACTTTTCCAGGAGCTGTCAGAGGCCAGTGGGCCCACCTGCCTGGATCACTGGGCCAGTTAGTGTGAAGAATGAGACTATTCTGGGGGCATCATACTGAGATTGTATCTGCAGGCTTTTATGAAAGATCTACAGTTAGACACATGCTCATTCTTTTAGTGACAGCAGCGTTGTATTTTCTATAACTTATGGACGCTGAGTTTGCAAATGATCAGTTTGTATCTTTAGGAGTGTCAGGAAGTATCGTGGCAATATCTAGATGTCTCCCCAAAACCTTGTGTGCTTATAGGTGGGGCTTTTGGGAGGTAATGAATTAAGGGGCTGTGCTTCTGGCTTAGTCCACTGGTGGGTCTGTAGTGGGGTGTGATGTTAGGAAGGGAAGCCTGGTGGGAAGAAGCGAGTCACTCAGTGAGGAAGGGTGGAGGTATCTAGACATACATATATGGATAGATGTGAATGTATGTGTATACATATATATATATAAACATATGTATATGTATAAAACATGGTGTGTGTATATATGGTATATATACATAGTATATATATATGGTGTATACACACACACACATATATATATATATATATATATATCCATATATATCCATTCCTCCTCCCTTGCGGTGGGCTCTGCTTCTTGCCTGCTATGCTGTGAACTGTTTCTCCTCTTCCATGCCTGTCTGCCATGCTGCCCTACCTTAGAACCAGATGACTATGGACTGAACTCTCTACAAACTGTGAGCCACAATCAATCTCTCTTCCTTTATTGTAGCTGCTGGTAGCCTGTCTCAGCAGTGAGAAAGTAGCTAACACAGGAAGCCAGCAGGCACATTCATGGCCTACCCGTGTGTGTCACTTTCTGAGGAGCATGTCTCACTCTATCTCTACTCCTGTCTGTGCCTGGGAGGCACCCCTAGGTGATTGTGCCGCACCCCTTACTTTGGGATCCACCCAGCAGATTACAAAGTGTAAGAGTTTTATTAATAAGATTTTCCTCTATGACAGAATGTTTACATTTGCACTCAGCTTATAAAAATTCAGCTCATATATATCACTTTAGGAAAATAATTACTATGGCAAAAGAGAAATTTTTGGAAATGGAATAATCACACTATTCCTGTTTTCTGCTGCTCATCCAGAGCACCTTGCCCTGTGTCCTTTGGAGATGTACATGCTGGCTTGTACACTGATTGGCTTCATGCTTTTCTGTACTTATTTCCTCTTTTCTCTCTTCCAAGGGGAGATTTTTTAATTTTGTTTTGTGTTTTAGTTTTTTGAGCATGTAATTTCTGTGCCAGTAAAGAAAAGCTGACCTGCAGCAGTGATTTCATGGCATCTTTCCTTGAGCTCCCGTTGGCGTTCTAGGACTTCTGCTCAGATACTACTTGGTGGGCTCTCCATGCTGTGTCCTCTTCCCTCCAGGGTCCCTCCTAATTCACTGCTGGTTCTCTTCTGCGTAGAGGACACCCAGCTCTTCAGCCCCTTCTGGCCTATGCTAGCATGCAGCGTGGTGCCTGCAGAACAGAAGGGGCACTGGGAACCTCAGCACAGACATACTCATTTAATAGAATGTGCGAGCTTGTAGCCCGTAGTACTGATTCAATTTCTTCTTGGTGCTTTGAGGCTCAACAATATAAAGTCTGGGCAGTGGATTTATATTTACATCTCCAGATGCACAAATCAAAGGCATTTGCTCTATATTCTACAGTATTAAATCTGACCAAGATCAAATGCTGTTTTCTGTCGAGCAACTTCCTTCCCAGAATTGACTGTTTTATGTTCTTATGGATGCTGTGAAGTCATCCCTTTCACATATGATTTATTCACAGGTATACAGGGGATCGTGATAGTTTCATCTTCTTTTCTTGAGTGAGAAAGATTCCTTGTGCATTAACATTGTGCTGTCCTGGCAGATCTGTTGACTATTGGTTGGTTGTAGGCACTAAAAGGCAACTATCTGTCTCAGAGACCTGATGGTAGGGATTCTGCAGCTACTGGTCCTTAGTGCTGATGGTCTCCTTTTATTCTGAATTTATGTTTCCAAAGGGACAATTATTCCCACACTTGTGGTGAAAGTTATCTGCCTCAACCATTCCGTTGTGATCTGGTTTCTCCACCATCACTTTATCCCAGAGTTGGAAAATTTGGGCAGAAATTCTTTGAGCAAGATTTACCATCATTAAAGGTAGAGTTCATTGTTCTTTTTTTTTTTAATTTTTTTTTTAATTTATTTATGTGTGTGTGTGGCCAGCTCAGCCCACCAGGGGGCGGGGCTGGCTGGCATGTGGTGCTGGGGGATTGAACCGTGGTCCCTGTGCTTCACTAAGCTTGTTCTAAGTAGGTGCTTTAGACCACTGAGCCATCTCACCAGCCCCCATTGTTCTTGATTTGAAATCAAAGACTACAATGAAATACAGTGATTGTGATAAGCCTTCTTATAGCCCCTTGCTGTCTAATAAATTAAGCATCTAGTTTGCTATTCTTTAGGATCCCTTTCCTAAAACAAGCCATTTCATAATGATTCCCACAGGTGTAAAAGTATGCAATGTAAGGATATTCATAGTGGTGAGAGAAGGTTCCACTAATCTCTGCTCAAGGACATTCTGTGCAGCTGAATTTGCCACATGCCACTGCCATTTCACACCTGAGCTTTCATATGAGCTTTCAGCTAGATTTCACATCCCATAGGTAAAGACCAGAGCAACTTCTGGGACTTCCTGCTGATGAGGGATGACATTCATCCCCGCTCTTCTGTAGTACTGCTCTTCATATCTTTGCTTATTTATTTATTTATTTTTTCTGTATTTTAGGAAAGGGTCTACAGGGTGTTCAGGGTCTCACTACTAGATCAGACTCATAGAGATTCTTCTGTTTACAGCCTCCCAAGGGCTGGGATTACAAGTGCGTACCACCACGCCCAGTCTCAATCCTGTCTCAGCATGCCCTGGGGACGGGGCCAGCATGGCTCTTCATATCTTTAAATTCTGTTATGTCACAGCTACCTTGTCTTCTGGCAGTCCTTGTTTACATCTCATTTCTATAAGTCTTGGGGTATTTCTGCATAGTTTATTTCTGTACTTCTTATTCTTGGTAATTGCTGGTAGTTCTAACTCATTTATATATTGTTTATTCATTAGTCGTATATCAATAAATTTAATTGTGCAATAAAAAGTGTAGTTGAAGATATAGCTCAGTAATACAGTACTTTATAACATATGTAAGGGTCTCAGTTCCATTCCTAGGAACACAAAACAACAACCCTCCAGATGTAAAAAGTTTAATTCACACACACAAATAATGACATTGCAATTGATAAATCTTCAGTGATGTGGATAAATGCAACATTTCAGCTTTGGAAGTAAATAATGGATCACAATTTGCATTTTGTTCAAATTGTCTCACTTAGAAAATACTAAGGTGTGAGTTCAATCCCCGGTTCCTCAAAAAGAAAAAAAAGAACAAAATAAAAGTGGTGAAAATACTAAGGTGATCAATATTTCTATGACTTCACCCCAACCCCTAGGTATATGTTAAGGATGATGTACATTTATTTGGACATAGCAACTTCTGTCATTTTTCTAAAGAATAAGTTTATCCTGCAAATTATATAGGTAACAATTCTTACTGAAACCATTTAAAATCAGATTTCATTTGCAGTTGCCATAATCCTATTATTTAAAGATTAGGATTCGACTCATAGACTAAACTGATAATTTTAGCAGCACATGAAATTAAATAAGATTACTTTATTGCCTTAGAATTGACATGGACAGAGATCCAAATGTGGTGCCAAATAGTTGAGTTGAAAGTAGTCCTTTTCTGTCAGCAAGAGAGTTAGGTGTCCTCACACCGCAAAGGAAAACAGTTCCGGGTGTTTTGACTCCTGACATGCAGCTTGTTAAGAGTCCTTGCCCTGGCTCATTTGCAGCGGAGTCAGAGCTCAAGTTCAAGTGGGGCAGTACTTCTCCCAGCGAACTCTAGAGGAGCTGCCCTTTCTGTTCCCCTCACCAAGATTTTCCTTACTTATTTCTGTTTCTGCCCAGGAGGCTCTGAGTAAGGTGGAAAGCCCTCCACCTTTGATCTTTTTCTGGGCAGCCCCACAGTGCCTTTGAGGTTCCTGCATCTTCTCTCTTTTGTCTAGCATGTGCATCTCTGGGACTCACAGTGCAAACCCCCCTGGCCAGGCTCTGGTCCTACCTCCGCAGGTCCTGGTGGTCAGAATCCAGCTGCTCTAAGTCTCTGATGTGAGTGAGTCTGGGAGAGATCACATCTGTAGCCCAGAGCCAAGTTTGTATGGCTCCTTTCAAGTCTCTGTACAGGTGGGGACTCAGATGTATTTTTTTTTTTTTTTGAGACTTTTTTTGCTATGTTGTTCAGGCTGGTCTCACACGTGGCAACCCTCTTGAGTGCTGGGATCACAGGTGGCAGGCATGCACCACCATACATGGCTATGTTCCAGTCCTTTTAATTAATTAATTTATTTGGTATAGGGTCTCGCTAAGCAGCTATGTTCCGGTCCTTTTAATTAATTTATTTACTTGGTATAGGGTCTCACTAAGCAGCTCAGACTCATAGTGATCTTACTGTCTCTGCCTCCTCAGCACTGGGATTACAGGCATACACCATCACACCCAGGTTCAGTGGCCGTCGGGGCATGCCTGGGGTACAGGGGCTTGCTCTGCATGCGGTACTGGGTCCTTGTGCTTGCTAGGTAGACACTTGGACCGTGGAACTATCTCCTCAGCCCCTCAGATGTATTTTGGATTGGGAACGTTGTTTTGATTTTGAAATATTCATATATACATGATGTGATATCTCGGGGAACGTCTTAAGTTTAAGCACATATTTCATAGGAGAACACAAGGTATATATACACATATACCTTGCAGGTAAATTCACCCATGTACTGAGCCTGTCACCTGAGGTCAGGTGTGGAAGTTTTCACTCTGCTGTCATATTGGTGGTCAGAAGTTTAGGATTTTAGAGCATTTTGGATTTCCAGATGAATGATACTTCACTTGTGTTTTAAGTTATATGAAATTACTAAAACTCATTTCCAGATAGCAACATTTTTGTTTTTGTTTCTGTTAAGCATGGTCTGGAACCATTGGCTTCTCCCATGCTAAGCAAGTGCTCTACCACCAAACTTCACTCCAGCACATCCAGAGCCATGCTGGAATAGCCGGGTTGGGTTCTCTGATTTTTACTGAAATTGGAAACCTTTCCTGGAGTTTGAAGTGTTTCAAATGATGAATGTTTCCTTGCTGTGGATGAGATTTTTTTTTTTTTTTATAGACAGTGGTGTTTAATTGAATCCAAAATGAAACCAGTACAGTAATAATGATTTAATGTATCAGTTTATCCATGTTAGTTTTTAACTGAAAGCAGTTGCTACTCCTGAGCAGATTAAAATTCTCTAGTATGCCTTAATTAATTAAAAACCCTGTTGCTCAAACTAGAGTAATAAAAAGCGATTTTAACTATTCCTTCATGCTTACTTGGAGTCTATAAATTAGTTTGTATCTAATTCAGAAAACAAAAAAGGCTCTACCACTAAGGTAACTTGTTTTCTAGTTGCTTATGTGCAGTAGGATGATGACTAAAACTTCTGACTGGGAGACCGGGGAGATGGCTCAGTAGAATAAGCGCTGGCCTGGCAAGTGCAAGGGTCTGAGTTCAATCCCCAGTTCTGCCCAAAAACAAACAAACAAACAAACAAACAAACAAATAACAACAACAACAACAAAAAACCCTTCTGGTTGGGGGAAATTGTGAGACAAACTGAGCTTGGAGATGTGCTCTTGGAGTGGTACCCCATGGTGTTGCACAGGTTTCTAGAATTCTTTTGTTTTCATGTTGGCATCTAAAATGACAGAAAAAAATAAATAAATAAAATGAACAGAAAATACCTGCTATGTTTGTAATTTAGTTTTCTCTGAACTTTAGCTAATTTGGTCCCATGACTTTGAGGACACTGTTACTAAGCTTGAGCTACGCCTTGCTTCATCACACCATACAGCTTAACATTTCCAACTCTTAGGAACTCTCCAGAAGTTCTTTTTCAACTCGTAGTCATCACGTCCTCCTACATCATCTACCCACTTGCACATCAAACATACTGCAATATTGTAATGCCATTTATCACGCCATTTAAAAAAATCCCATAAAATTGCGATATTAAGGATTCTGACAACTGTAACAAAAGTCTGGGCTTTTAAAGGTTGTAGATCTGCTGGCCTTTAACATAATTAAAGGGCCTTTTTGATATCTGAAGTTTTTTACTTAGCACTTTGAATATTTAGAACTTCACATTTTTTTTTCTGTCAGCAGAATGCAATAGTCATATCTCTCGTCTATAGTTCTGGAAGTGTAGGTGAGCTTAGCGGATTAGTGAATTTCATTTGAAGCACTACTTTAAAAAATTAGCCATTTGGGGTGGAAGTCTTTTTGTTTATTTATTTAAAAAATTGTATGTGCTACTCTGTTTTCCAATTCAGAGCAAAGCAATATTAATGCCAGTTTACTTTTTCTTGCTAGAAATAATGGGTGCTAGGCCATGCTTACTTTTTAGGCACTGTGCCCTTTGCCAGTATTATTTTATTTAAGCCTCAGTGCATCTCTGTATGTGCGATTGCGACTATTATCTTCACTGAACATTTAAGGAAAATATTCATCAGCAAGATTTTGTGGCATGACCAACACCCCTTCCCAAAGCAGGCAAGCTGAGCCTTCAGTTGGTATTCGTCTGTCTCATAATTTCTCATGCTTTTCTATACTGATGACTTCACTGTAGTCTCTTGCATTTTGATGGTTTAAGGTTTTACAATTTACAGCCATGCATTTGTCATGCTGATGTACCTTGGCATTTGTTGATGCTCCTGCTAAAGGAGGTTTCAGAACTAAGTGTAAATTTAAATCCCCTTTCAAATACTAGACTAGTCAACGGCTTGTTAGTAAATGGCTTCAGCAATGCAGATTGTGTGCTGGCTGGTGTGAAAGCCTCTTCATTCAGATCACTTCTCATTCAGAGTTTAGCTCTGCCCATTTCCTGTCATGGAATTCTAGGCACCAGATATTTAAGGACATGTCACTAGTACCTCCTGTGTCAGCAGATCTCTGGCTGTATTACTGATGTGAAGACTACTTCAGTTGTGAACTGAGACTGCCCAGGTGATCCTGGACTGTCGTGGGCTGTTGTGGTCTGTCAGAGAAGGGGTGTGGAGGCTGCAGGGTGCCCACCAGGCTTGGTCCCTGTGTGCTGGTGCTTGGCACACCTTCCGTAGTGGGTTCTTTGTTGGTGTGCAGTGTTTGGACATTTCAGCCCGAACGGCATTATTGTTACTCAATTTCCATTTGCTTTCTGAGAACTAATCATATGACCTGAGTGTTGAACAGTACATTTGAAGGAATGTACTAAATGAATGTTATAAATGAATAAACAATGTCAAAAATAGTAGATGCATTTTTTAATTTTTATTTATTTATTTATTTATTTTGGTGGAACTGGGGATTGAACTCAGGTCCTTGTACTTGACAGTGAAGCACTTATTTCACTGAGCCATCTCCCCAGCCCCAGATGTATTTTTTTAAAAGCATCATATTATATTTTATGAAACCTTTAACAAATAGTTAAAATTGCATGTGTTTGTATAAAAATGCATGTAAAACAATAAAATGTCCATATTCCTGCGTTGTCACCAAAGACTCCTATTGAACTTCCTGTGTGCCTGTAAGCAACTGTGTAGTTTCTGAACCAGTGAGAAGTTACCTAGAGGCTATGTTCTTGCCTGAGAGGACAGAGGTAGAGAAGTGAAAGAGGCTAGTTGCATGTCATTCTCTCCTGCCACCGAATTGTCCCTTTTCAGGGCAGTTTGGGTTACTGCCAGCAGTGCTGTCACCTTCTGAGAGCCCAGGCCTCTAGATTAGCTGTGCTGTAGCCCATGTCAGAATAAGACTGCTTGTCTAGGAGGACCCTGCGGGGCCATTGGACGTATCCCCAGTCCTTAATCCAGGGCATTTCTGGAATGACTCCTGTGCTTTAACTGTCCCCACTGGGCCTTAGTGTCCAGCACCAGGGAGGGAAACCATGAAAGTGCATTACAGTTTTTCTCTTAACCTTTTATGTTAAAAATTCTTTTTTACAGGATTAATGGTTTCAACTGTAGTATTTTAGACAAGCTATGAAAGATTAGAGAAGTGATTCCTGTCTAAAAGGAATATTCATCTTCTTTCAAAAGGTTGTGTATTCCACATATTTTTTTCTTTTTTTAGTCTACTAGAAGTCTATTTGGGCTAGGGAGATGGCTCAGTGGAATAAGTGCTTCCCTGGCAAGTGCAAGGGCCTCAGTTCAATCCCCGGTTCCACAAAAAAAAAAAAAGTCTATTCGTTAAAGTATTGTTTCTTATTACTTAAAAATATTAACTCAGCACCTTTTTATGAACTATATTTAGCAAGATCTATTAAACTGGTAAGAAAAGATACTACACTTGATCTTAGCCAAAAGGCCAAGAAGCAATGCAAGATCTATTTAAAAATTTTATTTTATCATTAAGATTAATACAGTATGACTCCAGCTTAACACACCAGAGACAAACTTTCACAGAGATTAACAGACCTCAAATTAGGGACACTTGTAGATGTGAACAAACTGGCTGTAGCTCACGGGTCTGCCCCACATTCACAGTTGTCACAGTTATTGTACCTTGTGGTAGTGTACAGTGCTCAGTCAGAGCCCAGGATATCTGGAGGCAAGAGGAAAGGCAGTGGTGATGTGGAGGGCACTGTGTCAAATGTGTATAAAACGTGTATAATAAAGTTTGTTGAATTTAAGAATGAATGTTCTCCCAGAATGGAATTCATTAATAGATCGGAGAATTACTATAATCTGATATTTTCTACGGTGGAAGTGTAATGTTGAAAAGAAGATAGCTGCGTGCATAAAATAGAAATCTTAACATCTGTCTTCGTTACTTCTCTTATGCTGGTGTACAGTACCTGACAGCCACAAGTTAAAGGTGGAAACATGTATTTAAGGTCGCAGTTTGTAAAGGTGTCAGTGGCTGGCTCTGAAACATGGAGCTTGGCACAGGGCCCTGGGAGAAGAAACAGTTCATGGAAGGCCAGATGGGTCGCCTTTCACTTTTCATTCCAGTCAGCAGGCAACAAGCCTATTGGGGTCTCTCTCTCTCTCTCTCTCTCTCTCTCTCTCTCTCTCTCTCTCTCTCTCTCTCTCTCTCTCTGTCCCCCTTTGGTACCAGGGATCAAACTCAGAACCTTGCCAGGAACTTGTGCTTGACAGGCAGGTGCTATCTCCTGGGCTGATTGGTGGCACTCTTATCTAGTGTGAGCCCTTTCTATTATCCACACCCAGAACTGTGCTAAATCGATCAGTGGACTAATTTAGTTATTACACACACTTAATGCATATTCACATACCCTAGACCCAGCCACTGTAAAAAGCCATACCTGGGAGTAGAGGAGACTTTGGGGGACATTTGTAGTATATATAACATATATATATATATATATATATATATATATTCAGGGATGATAACTTCATAAAAATGAGTCCATTCATTTTAGTTTTTGTGGTTTCCTGACAGCACTCTCCTGATCTAAGTGACCATTCACTTCTATAGTGGGCAGTACTAAGCTTGGCTTCCAGTTAGCAGCACTAGGCAAAGGGGAGCTCTCTTCTTCTGGGCTCGTTTTCTGTCGCCATCTGGCTCCTTCAGTGGCTTTCCTCATCTCGCTCTCCAGATGTGCAAGGCCACAGGGCCTGGCTTTCTGCCCCTTTCTTACCTGCTCATTCAGTCTCATGGCTTTTATCTGCCAGCTGGCTGATAGCTTGCAGATGGAACTGCAGGGTTCACCATTCCAGCAACTCAGGGTTTGCAAATCAGACTGCTGTTGAGTATTTTCTTTGAAATCTAAGTGTCTCAAACTTGTTCAAAACTAAACTCTTTTAAGCTTATATCTTCATGTCCCTTCTTTATCTCTGGAGATGACTGTTTTTTTGTCTCTGTTACTTAGGACTAGATCTTCGAGGTCATCCTGACTCTTAGTTCCACCTGGCAGCAAGTCTTGTTGGCACCAGTGTCCTCCAGTGTCTACCAGATGTCTTGCCTTCATGCTGGCTTCCCATTGTTTACTATCAGTCCTTGGCACTCTGTTCCCACCCAGGAGCAGGAGGAAGGCATGTGTGCACTCACAGTCCAATGGCGCTGCCCAGTTTGACTTTCTTGCTTTGGCACTCAACCTGCTTTGAGTTGACTTTCTGTCCTTTGGCTGAGAACACAGACTGACAGCTCTTCCTCCAGAGACCTGGTATGCACCCCTTCTTACATTTAGGGCTGTGCTGAGGCATTTCCCTGAAGGCATTTGCCATGCTCCTCCTTGATGACACTACCTCTTAATAATAATTTGTTTTTCTTCATACAACCCTTGATTGTGAGATAGTTATTTATTACATTTTTCTTTATGCTTCACAGTCTGAAAGCTCCTGGGAGTCAAGAACTTGTTTGGTTTTGTTCCCTGTTGTGCCTCCAGTGTTTTCAATAATGCCCACTCTCAGTAAACATTGGTCTCTTCAAAAAGACTTCCTTATCCAAGGTTAAGATTTGAAACTCCTAAATGTGTAACCAGCTTCAACTCTTTAAAGAGACCAGAATTGTGAACTGAATTCAGCTTGTATTAAAATTTTAAGTTTTGGGAAGGTTTAGAAGAGAAATTGTGAAATATGCATGCCAGATCAGAGCTAGTGAAATTAAGAAAAACTTTCCCTTTTTAAATTAGTTTTAAACTCATGAAGGTGCTAGCATTACTTGATAATTGAATATTTGAGTCGATTCAGAAAAGAAAGTAAAAAACTGACTCAGGTAGAATTTTGAATTGTGGACAGACCCAGAAACAAGAAATGTCTTAGGAAGCCTTGTATGTAGGAGTTGGATGGAGACAGAGGCTGGGTGCAGGAGGGTATTCAAACCCTCAGCATCAGTCTGCCTCCAGCAGCTCTGGGCCAGAGCAGGAACAGCTCTTGAGAGAAATGGTACAAGCAGAGAATGAATAGAACTTAAAGGGGCTGGGGAGATGGCTCAGTGGAATAAGTGCTTTCCTGGCAAGTGCAAGGGCCTGAGTTCAATCCCCAGTTCCACAAAAAAAAAAAAAAAAAAAAAGAACTTAAAGACTGCTCCATTGTATGGCCAGGAAGTAAGAAAGTTCAATCAAGACTGAAGAGCAGAGTGAGTGATGGACAGAACTGGTGAGGAGGCTACGGCTTGGGGGAACCAGCTTTCCCTCCTCAGGACCCATTAGGGATCTGAGTATGGGGAAGGCAGCAGGCCATTGTCCTGTCTGCCAGGCAGGCTGAGAAGCAGGGAGTCAGCTCCAGGGCACCAGGCTAGAACTGAGTTTAGGAGTTACTAGAATCCACAGGAGGCTTGGAGGCTTCAAAAAATAAAAATGTACAGAGGAAAGCCTGGGGAAGTACCCAGTCCAGGGGTTGGGAAGAAGAGTGGCCAGGGGATTGTTCTAGGATTCCACGCCTTGGAAGCCCTCTCTGCAATCTGGAGATGTCTTTTTCTGTAACTTCCTTCCTTCCCTTTTTTAAAGTAAGCTTAAAATATTAATAATTTAATACTACTTTAAGAAATCATGTTTCAAATATGCTTCTGTGATATTATTATTGCATTTTCTTTTGGACAGTGTTGTTTTGCTGACTTCTTCTTCCTATTTTTCTCTCTCAGGAATTCCTGTGTCATAGATTAAAAGGTAGTGAATAAGATAGAGTCTCTTGGCACTTAATCTGATAATAAAATGCTACTTTGTATGTAAGTTTTTTTTCCTAGCATGAGCTTTTTAAAACGATGTGTTTTCTGGTGGTTCCACTAAAGAAAGAGAGAGTGAGAGAGAGACAGAGAGAGACAGAGAAGACGAGGACTATAGGATTTTTGTAGGTGGAGAGAGGGAGTATATTACCAGGGTTTTCAGGGTGGGGAGGGGAGAGGAGAGGGAGAGAGGCTGGAACTCTGGCTTTTCAGGAACTGGCTCATGTGACTGTGGAGGCTGGCAAGTCTGGAGTTTGTAAGGCAGGCTGGCAGGGTGGAAAATCAGGTAGGAGTGGTGTTGCAGCCTAAAGTGGGGATTTTGAAGAGCATCAGGCTTGTACTCCAGCAGGGTTTCTTTTTGTTTTGCAGTCTTAAGAAAAATTCCTTCGTTTGGAAGAGACCTCTGCGCATGCGCCTGCGACTTTCAGTGGAATGGATGAGGGCTGTGCATATGATGGAGAATAATTTGCTTTGCTCAAAGTCAGTTGATTCAAACGTTAATCATGTTTAAAAAATACCCTCCCAGCAGTGTCTAGATTGGTGTTCAGTCACACAAGTGGGCATTGTATGTAGTCTGCTCAAGTTGATACATAAAATTAACCATCACAAAAAAGAGGGAAACAGTTTAGAATAGCTATCTCTTAGCTGAAGACAGGCTGTGATAGGAAATGAGGGGAGACATTGCTGTCTGTCAGGGATTCGGTCTTCTGTGTCCTTGTGTTTTTTCCTTTGCTGACAATTTTGATCTTGTGCCACCTGTCAGAGATTTAATTTTGAAAGAAAAAGGTTTCCAGTTCTAGAAAAAAATGATCTGAGTTTCTGAATTTTATGTGAGAGCATAAGACAGCAATAGGGTAAGAAGCTGTGTGACTTTCTAAGTTAATTTTGTTATGTGAGGCTTTACTGAACATCAGTTCCATTTATTTTCTTTTACAAATGAAGATGTTTAAGACTATCTTTTAAAAATGGGATTTGCTAAATAGTTAAAAAAATATAAACATGTAGTTTGATTACTGGACATGTTAACCCTTCATGACGTGGTTTTCATCAGCAATAGGCACTTGTTTTTTTTTTAAATTTATTTAGTGTGTGTGTGTGTGTGTGTGTGTGTGTGTGTGTGTGTGTGTAGCCAGCTCAGCCCACCAGGGGGCGGGGCTGGCTGGCATGTGGTGCTGGGGGATTGAACCGCGGTCCCTGTGCTTTGCTAAGCTTGTTCTAAGTAGGTGCTTTAGACCACTGAGCAATCTCACCAGCCCAGCAATAGGCACTTGTGACCAGGATCTGTTCCCCCAAATACTCAGGACAATGTTGTACACAGGATGAGAATTGTGGCTGAATGATTGTAAATTGTCCTACTCTTCTTCCTGAGTGGATACCATCCTGTAATCCAGAAATTGAGCTTTGATGATTCTGTGCATGTCCATGGTGCCTGCCACCAAGGTGGGGTGGCAACTTGCCTCCTGCTGCTCCTCGTCTCTCACATCACACCTCTCTTTCTTTGGCCTCTGATCATTCTATGCAACACTTAACCAATTCTCTGTTCAGTTCTAGGTTTCCTAATCGTGGACCCTTAAGTATGCTTTGTGTAGCAGTAAGAGTGACAGGACAGTACTTATCTTTGATTTGTCTTAAGTAGTCTTTGGAATATATACAAGAAGCATTGCCCTTTTCCTCTGTACCATTTATCTCCCCTGCCTGCACCTACAGACTCCTGGAGCAAGGTGGGGAGACAGAGGAGACAAAAAAGATAACAGGAAACTGCTTTACCTGACATCATCTAAGCCTAAGAGCGTGGAGACTGCTCTTGAACATGGAAAACTGATTGTGGCTCATTTTATTTATTTATTTATTTATTTATTTATTTATTTATTTAGTTTGTATTGCAGTTGCCTTGTTTTTTAATCTTACTATATTTTTTGGTTGAATTGTCTTTTAGGGAGTTTTTTTTGTCTTAGGTGCTGAGGACTGAACCCAGGGTTTCCAGCTTGCTAGGCAAGCATTCTACCACTGAGCCAAAGCCCTAGCCCCGGCCCAGATTATTTCGTGGCATGTCAATTTTTAAAATTAGACACAGGGTAGGAAATGACAAGCAAATAATACCAATAGATGGGAGTGAAGGAATATGAACAGAAAAAAACCTTGAAATATATTCTCAGCCTCTTTGAAACAGATTTTTCATCTTGGAAACCTAGTTTACTAAAGGTTGAGTCCTTGAAAGGGATAGCTAAGAGCCAGTTATTATGTTAAAATTGGTTGCTTTCTAAATATATCACATGATCTAATGTTTACAGTTGCTCTATTATCTAGGGTTATATGCTAAAACATGCTCAGAGGAAAACATACAATTTTTGTCACACAAGCACAAGTTTAAAAAAATTGCAAAATACTACACAATCACATAAGACTAGGTGATGTTATTGTGCATCAGTTTTTACCAATGTATATATAAGCAACATACATAGAAAAATTTTTTGTCTGTTTTTGGTACTGGGGATCACACTCAGAACCTTGTGCTTACCAGGCAGATGTTACATATGCATATTTTAAAGGAATTATTTTTGTTTTTTGAGAAGCAAGGTCACGTATTCTTCTGCATTTTTTCTTGGCAGTCTTTCTAACTATCAACATACATACTTTGCTTTTGGGAGGAGCAGCCTTAATTTCCATGTGGGTGTTTCACTGTTGGTAGTTTACTTCACTGTTGAGAGTTGTTCAAATAAATGTGGGTCCTTACTGTATGGGCCAGTTGGGTTGTCCTGTTCTTAAGACCGATTTGTGTTTATAGCCTTCCTCTTGCTGTGTTCAGCCCCAGCAGGTCATGAGGCTGACCTACTGGGACTTTCCATCTTCATGCTGTGAGTGGCCGGTCCTGGGAAACCCCTCTTTGGTGGGCAGCCCTGGATTGTTGTTCACCCTAGGACTGCTTCTCCCAACACCCACACCGCCACTAATGCAGTCCCTCTCCTGGTGACAGTACCAAGAGGTGATCAACTGCAAAAGCTTATTTGGAGTTCTTCATGTTGAGTTTAAGGCCATGGTACTATTCCTATATTTGCCCTCTTTCTGAGTTCCAGACATTGTTTCCCTGGGTTTGTTGCCTTTGCAGATGTCATTTGTCTAATGGGGTCAGGTGGTGGGAAATGATGCTCACATCTCTGAAAGTGGCTTAATCCTTTTAGGCTGCTACACTTACCCTTGTTTTCTGGCATTTCTGGTTACAAATGTTCAGGATACCCACACTCTAGTGTTAATATATATTTTCTTAAGGCTATGCCAATAGCTTTGATTCTAAGCATCTAATACAGAAATTGTTTTAATTCATTCAGCATACATTTAATAGAAGTCTGCTCATGTACTTAAAAATATTTGAAAAAAATTATCTTTCCCCAAATTTTTGTGTAGATTTTAAAATTTTCTGTGAAAATACTGGTGGGACAAATATTTTGTATGACTTTCCCTTTGTGGATTAGAAATCCACAAATCACAATCTACTTTTATTTTATCTCAGTAGGGTATTAGGGACATTTTAGGTTGCTAGACTCAAGAGAAACTGATTGTCATAAGTTGCCTATTAACAAAATAATTCATTTATGCTATGGGAAACCTAGTCTTTGAAAGTCAGAGGCTTGGGGCTGGAGAGATGGCTCAGTGGTATAAGTGCTTCCCTGGCAAGCACAAGGGCCTGAGTTCAATCCCTAGTTCCACAAAAAAATAAAATAAAAAAAAAATAAAATGAATGAAAGTCAGAGGTTGAATAGTAATTTTCTAGTAGGATAACCATTTGGGATCCAAGCTGAGTAATTACACACAGCTCCAATACTGGTTTCCCATATCACACATATATGTGACCTATATATTGTTAAATCTAGTTTTTCCATAATTTTATTGAGAAACAAATAGCAATGAGATAGTTTCAAATCAAATTGGTAGGACAATTTCAATAATTCACACATTGCATACATTCTTTCTAGTAGTTATTTGCTATACAAGATGCAGACATGATATCCTATTTACAAACACTATTAGAACAAATCCCTCTATTCATTAAGAGAACGTAACTATATATCCATCCTAACCATTTTGAATACACAGATTCAAAGTGAACATTCAACTGTATCCCCTTTTTTGTTTAGTTCCGTCATTTGAATATTATAGGTGTGTTAACTCAGCAAAATATTCTAAAAGAGTCCAGTAGTCCATAATAGTATTGGGTCTTCCACTTGACTGGCAATGTCAGAAATTGTTGACCTGAGTCCCCTACAGCTCAACATAACAACATGGCTTTACTTCTTATACTTCATTTATAAACTTTTCTGCTGGATGGTTAAGACCAAGGTAAAGCAGGACCTATGCAACAAGAGCTGTAGCTTTTGGGTCTGATAAGGTCAGTGAAATCCCCTCAGGATTTATCCTGAGATCCTGTACCTCAAATTGTAGAACCTTTGTCAGTGTCAGCCATGTGGATGAGTCATGGCCATTGCTTGGCCAATGTGCTCTCTGTGAACTGAGAGAATGTTTTCTCTCTATGTGACTCTCCTTAGGCACACTCTACATCATCCATCACTTTCCTCTTTGGCCCCATAATCTCCTTTATCAGAAAATTTGGGACACTACTGAGTTACATGACTGTACAGTACAAGTTCTCATATGTCCTCAGTGTTAATTGATCTTGGAAGGCTAGGGCCAAAATGTTGGCTTTCCTTGCTGCCCTCCTTTTTCTCTAATTTTGGTCTGCAAACTTAGGTTGTTAACCCTCCAGAAGAGAAGATTATTGTTATTAGCATACAACTTAGGCTGTTAAGCTTAACCTCACTATCTGTCTGAATATCAAACATCTTAGGCCTAACATGGAACAGGTATTTTTCATCAAGTAGTGATATGTTGAACTTTAAATCCCTACAGAATATGATGAAAAAGCATTTAAAAAATTAAAATATATTTTAAAAATAGGCATAATTATATAATTCTTATGTTTACACTTAAGTCCAGAAATCTAACCATATACAACCTTGTAGCAGGACAGTCCCACAATATTCCTTTTCCTGTCTCCTGCCTTCATTCATCACCCCCTTCTTTTTTGAACAATCATCTGCCCGAGAGACAGCATGGCAGCAACTGGCACGTCATGACAAGTAGCCCGTATTCAGAAGACCAGAATGACAGGCACTCCAAGCATGAACCTACTATTACAAATTGCCATCTTCAGTGCAGTAGCTTAGTTCACAAGTGTCAGTATATATAGTTAGTCAGGGTAAGAATTTTTCCAATTAACTGCTAGATTCCAAAATCTTCTGGAGATTCTCAGGATCATTGCCTTACCCATGTTCTACATATAACAGTATGGCTTGCCCCTGTCATGTTTCCTAGCTCTTCTCCTCACTCTCTTTTCATTGTCTAGTCCTCAAGCTCTTGCTTTCCTTTTAGTTGTATTATACCTTTCTATTTGTATTTCATCTTCTGAGTTCTTATACTAGAGAAACTATATGATATTTACACATGTGTGTCTGGTTTATTTCACTTACGAGTATATCTTCAAGTGGCATCCACTTATATATAAAGGTTTCAAGTTTATCATTCTTTATAGCTGAGCAATACTCCATTGTATAAAAATACCACATCTTTTCATCCATTAAATGTAGTTAACACAGAAATTGGAGAAAAAGTTTAAATAAAACCCAACCCTTCAGGCTGTGTGCCCAGTAAAAATATATTTTGAATGAAGTGACAGCTGTTTGGGGAAAAATGGATTATTTATTTTGGGTTTTTTTGAAAAAGTGTTTCACCTACCATTGCTTGTCATGGAAGCCCAGCTTGATGCAGTCACGGCACGGTTGCTCCAGGTGGCTCCTGGGCCATGTATCGCTCCTTGCTAACTGGGAACTTAGGTTGAAACAACTTACCAGAAAGTCAGTTTTTCCAAACTTCACCTCAGGTATAAAACTGAAAGAAGAAAATTCATGTGTTTGGGTAAAAGTTAGGGTTTAAAATCATATAACGTGATCTGTGAAAATAGGTATTTGTCTCATTTTTCCCAAGCTTGGTCTTCAGGGTGTGGATTCCTACATTCCCCTGCAATGCTGCAAATCCGACGAGAGCATGAAGTTAGATCACAGGAACCAGAAAAAGAAAGTGGCCACCAACAGGGAATTGGCGTAAGCTCCCAAGGATGCCTGCGAAGCACTATGTGGAGCGTTAGTGAAAGAAAGAGGCGCAGCTAAAAATTAGTGTTACTCCTAAACCGACCTAGTGAGTTTTACTGTTATGAATAAAATAGTTCCCTAACAGAGGGTTTTTTTTGTTTTGTTTTGTTTTGTACTAGGTATTGAACTCAGAATCTTATGCTTGCCAGACGCTGTGCCACTGAGCTGTATCTCCAGCACTTTAATGGAGTTTTAAAATAAAACTCTTTAAATGTTTTGATATCATTAAAAAAAAACTGCACACTGGAGCCGGGGAGATACTTCAGTAGAATAAGCGCTTGCCTGGCAAGCACAAGGGCCTGAGTTCAATCCCGGGTTCTGGGGGGGGGGGGGGAAGACTGCAGACTTATAAGTGTTTTATCTTTATTTATTTATTTACATTTTTATTAATCTCTCTCTCTTTTCTTTTTTTTTGATATTTTTTAGGGAAGGGTATACAGGGTATTTAGGGTCTCACTACTACATCGGACTTGTAGTGATCCGCTTGTTTACAGCTTCCCAGAGGTTGGGATTGCAGGCGGCCCCAGACTCCTGCACCCTCTTGCAGGTGCTTAATCTGCTGAGCTCTTTGGCCAGCCCTCAAGTGTTTTATTTAAAAAAAAAATCCTTCCTTAAAGAAAATAAAATACACTTGTTACTGGCCGGATGTGGTGGCTTGCTTTTCTAAGCTCAGGGTGCTGGGAGGCTGAGGCGGGAGGATTGCACATTGGAGCCCAACGCAGATAAGTTAGTGTCCAGAGAAACTTTCTCAAAATAAAAAAATAAATGATGGCTGGAATGTAGCTCAGCAAGGTAGTCCTGGACACTATTCCCAGTTCCACAAAACAAACAAAACTCTCAAACAAGAAAGTATTATTTATTTATTTCACCATCACCTTTGCTTTTTGCATCTATTTATGTACATAGAGAAGCCCCAAGTTATTTTCATCACTCTGTATAAGAGCTGTTGACAGGATTTGTTGAAAGGATCTGAGTAAAATGTGTTTTTAGAGAACTGACAGATTTAAAATGCTAGTTTTCACACAACTGTGTCTTAATTAGCCCCCTTATGAAATTTTATCTTATTTTACCTGAAAGTAATGAATGGAATTAAGCCTCGTATATTATATATATTTCTGTAAATTAAGCTGAATGAATTTAGCACCTAGATTCTTCTTTCATCACATTTGTGCAATGAGGAATTCCTGTATTTAGAATTCCTTATTTTTGTTTAATTAAGAATTAGTGAACCTGTCTAGGGATATTTATTTATTTATTTATTTGCGGAGTTGGGTATTGAACTCAGGCCCTTGTGCTTGCCAGGGAAGCACTTATTCAGCTGAGCCATCTCCCTAGCGCCCCCCCCCCATGTATTTGGTACAGAGTGTCACTGCCCAGCTCGACTCACAGTGATCTCCTGTCTCAGCCTCCCCAGCCCTGGGATTACACGTGCGGGTCACCATGCCCAGTGTCCGTGGCCGGCCGAGTGTTCCTGGAGGCTGGGCATGTGCGGCATGTGGTGCCGGAATTGAAACCCCAGTCCCTGTGCTTGCACAAGCAGGGGCTTAGTCTGCTGAGCTATCTCACCAGCCACTGTCCAGAGATTTTTAAGTATTTTCTCCATTTCAAGTAATTTAATTAGTAATTCAAACACTGAGGGCATATTTAGTGTTAACACCACTGGATGATAGAAATACAACAGTGAGCAAAGTTAAAATAGTCCTTGCTGGGTATGATACACATGCCTGTAATCTCAGCACTTGGGAGGCTGAGGCAGCAGGATTGAAGTGGGTTTGAGAGTAGGTTTGAGGCTAGCATGGGCTACATAGTGAGTTCAAGGCCAGCCAAAACTACATAGCAAGACCTTATCTCCACACAAAACAAAACTAATAAACAAAAACTGGTCCTCATTTCCAGAAAGAATATAGAAGAACATCTAACACTGGCTTGGTATTCAGAGGAAAAACTTTCCTGCAAGCAGTGATATTCCAGCAAGGCTTCAGGGGTCAGTAGGAGTTGGTCAGGGCTTGCACGAGGAGCACAACAGCGTGAAGCCATCCTCACAGCCAAGCTTGGCTTAGTCACAGAGACAGACAAGGTCAGAGGGCTTGGAAAGAAAGAAGGGAGCCAAACAGGGTGAGGCCCAGGAAGTTACTTGGGATCTGATTTTTGGAGGATTTACATGGCATATCAGTATTTCTTTTTTTTTGTTGTTCCTCGAATGCCTTCAGGGCACTTTTGGCCAGTGGGAGAGTTGTGAGGTTCGAACTCGAGCAACCTGAGGCTGACAGCTTTGTGGAAGCAGCCACTTAAAGGCCTGAGCTAGGGCCAGGCCCCCGCATATCAGTATTTCTGATGCTATTTTTGCTAAGGAATGAATAAGACTTTTAAGATTGGGGAATAACATTGTTAGTATTTTATAAGGCTTTTGTCTTTGCGAATAGTAGTTTTAGAGCAGAACTGAAAGCACAAAATATGAAGTAGAGTAGTGAAATAATCCCAATGTCTAGGAGCTGTAATTGACTAAAAAAATCTGTGGCAGGGCTAGAGAGATAGCTCAGTGGTCTAAGCACCTGCCTGGTGAGCGCAAGGACCCAGGTTCAATCCCTGGTACCACATGCTGTGTGAGCCCCAAAACTGAGCATCGTGGCACACACGTGTAATCCCAGTGCTGGGGAGGCTGAGAGAGGAGGATCACTATGAGTCTGAACTGCTTAGTAAGACCCTATGTCCAACAAAAAAAAAAGAAAAAAAATTAAAAACCTGTGGCAACTTGGAGGTGTATATGTAATTAGTACATCTTGGCGTTGTGGTTGCTGGGCATGAAGATGGAAACACAGCCTGGGTCCTATGATAAGCTCCTCCTTCGGTGAAGTGGGGGAGGGTGATGTGGCGTTCACGGAGGAATAGGCTGGCAGTAGGGAGCAGTGAGGTGTTGAGTTCTTTTTGGACTCAATCGAAGAGAAAGTATTTACTGCACATACAGAGATAACCAGTTAATATTAGTATACCATACGAGATGAAGACAGAAATAAGGACAGGAAAGTGGTTGTTAATTAAAATATTGAGGGGGCGGGGCAGATAGCTCAGTAGAGTAAGTGTGGTCTGGCAAGCACAAGGGCCTGAGTTCAATCCTCGGTTCTGAAAAAAAAAAAAATTAAGGAGAGAACTTGGCGCTCCACATTGATCATTATTGAGATAATGTCCCACTTAGCTTTCAGGATCACCTCTGCCTTACCATTCCCTGGCTTCCTTCGTTTGTGTCTCGTTGACACAAAACCTCATGCAGTTGGCAGATTCTAGAATGGCACTTGTGGTCACACCAGATTGCAGAATGGTGGTGGCAAAGAGAATTGGTTCCTGGGAATCAGGGTCAGAATGCTCAGCAATCCAGGCATTTAACACCTACAGCCAAGAGAAAAGAAAGTCTGGCTAGTGCTCCAGCTGGCAGCAGACCTTGGCATCATCCATGTGGCCTTGGTTTTAGGCACAGGCAGTATATAAGAGTTCTGAGGTTAAGAAGGCTTCCACCTCTATTTCAGAAGGTCTGGGAGGCCAGGCAGTATGCCCCCAAGAGGGTAGTGTGCAAAGCTGTGAGTGAGAAGCTTATTCAGTGGAAAGCCCAGAAATTTGGAAAAGCCAGAAACATGGATCATCTAAGGGAAATTGCAAGGGGGGAGCAAAGCTGGCCTAAGAGAGAAACCATGGGAGATACCGGCAGCAGAGCCATAGAGACAGAGCCACATGGAGCTCAAAATTTGCCACAGATTGCTTCAGATGTTTGACATGGAACTACAGGACTTAATATTTGCCCTGCTGGATTTTGGACTTGCTTTGGTCCCAATGCGTTGTATTTCACTGTTGTTTGTACCTTTTGGAATGGTAATTTTTTTTCTCATGCCATTGAATGTTGGGAGTGTTTAACTTTTTATTTGTACAGGGGCTCATAGCAAGAAGTTTGCTTTGGATCTTGGAGGAGACTTGGGACTTGGACTTTTCAGCAGTGCTGAAACTTAGGACTTAGGCAACTCTTGGAGATGGACTAAAATGCCTTTTGCATAAAGGGATGTGCATGAGACTTTGGGGGCCCAGGGGTGGGTTTGTGTCTAGTTGTCCCCCTAAAGCCTCATTTAGTCTTAGGGTGGCTTGTGGAGTTCGTGATTGTTTACTGAGTGTGTGGGTGCTGCACCCACCCTGGGGCAAGTCATTTGTATTACAATATAAGTAGGGGAAAGAGGCTAGCTAGCTGCCTGAGCTGCTGCCACTCCCTTTGCTCTATTGCTCTGTCCCACCGCCATGAGCTCAGTGCCATGTGCCTTGTAGCCAGGTGAGTATGGACTGAAACCTCCACAAACTGTGAGCTAAATAAACCTTTCCTTCCTTCATTTTTGGTGCTGGGTACTTGTCCCAGCAACAAGAGAAGAGTAACTGAGACACTTAGGGTCTCCACAAATGCGCATACTCTTGACCATAATTAAGGAAGATTTTAATTCATTCACTACTGCATTACGGACTATAACTCATTAAAACATTCAAAGACATGCCAAAAAAAAAAAAAAATTACAAGGCAGCTTCTGCTGAGAAACTAACCCTGTGTTCTGGTTCATCCCATGACAATATAAACACAAATTCAGAGATTTGCTTTTCAGGTTAGGATAAGCTTATGTGAAAAAGAAAAAACAACTGGTACATATAAAAGCTATCTTCTAAATGAAAACATCTTTTACGTTTGAGTTTGAAAATTTTATGTCTTAAATTTGGATGTACTTTAATCTTTAAATATGGTTTCTGATCACAAATATAATGAAAGGCTTTGCTAGTCATTATGCTATTTATGCATACCATGTATGAATTTGTTAGCTAAAATGGTGAAATTTTAGTGTTTTGTTTTAAAATTTAGGACAGGATGTACAGGGTCGCACTGTGTATATCAGACTTGTAGTGATCCTCCTGTTTGTAGCCTCCCAAGTACTGGAATTATATGTGTGCATCACCCCACCCAGTCTCACTCTCTGTCTCAGCACGCTCCAGGGTCGGGATAGGAATCAAAGTCTCAGCCCCTGTGTCCGCCTAAGCAGGTGCTTTAGTCTGCTGAGCTATCTGGCCAGTCCTGAAATTTTAGATTTTTTAAAAATGAATTTTAGGACAGGTTCTACAGAGTCTCACTACACAGATTGGACTTGTAGTGGTTCTTCTGTGTTCAGCCTCCCAAGTGCTGACCTGGGGATGGGACTGGTACGGCACACCAGGGAATTGAACCCCCAGCCCCTGTGTCTGCTTAAGCAGGTGCTTTAGTCCTCTGAGCTATCAGGTCGACCCTAAATTTTAGGTATTTTTAAAGTTATTTAGAAAATAAAGTGTGGTGAGACTCTGTGACGGGACAGGGCATTTTGAGAGTAACTCCAATATTTCCTATAGTCTACCTCAATTTGCATTCATCTTGATACACAACTTAAATTGGATATTTATTGCAAATACTATTTTCCAACATGAAAACTCTCTGAAAAGTGAGGGTAATGGGAGTAGTGTCCCTATTTGTTTCTATGGTGTTGGACAGGAAAGAGGACCCTATCTCTGAGAGATAGTGGGGTAACAAAGGCCTCCTGTCAGAAAACTACTTTCTGTTCTTCGCAATATAAATCCCATATGGTCTGTTTATTTTTTTATGATGGATAATTCTGGGTTCTCTCCTGTAAATATTTGTTAGTAGTGATCAGGATACAGTGATTATTTTTAAACCCCTAACTGAAATCTGACTTGTCTTTTTGTATGATGATTAATGTCTGTGTTCTAGGACTAGGGAAAAGGGGGCAGGCACTTGCCAAGAAGCAAGGAAAGACAGTGCTCGATGCTGGCAGCCAAAGGAAGGTCATTTGCGATGTTTACTGATTAGAGTAATTTTCACATTGGATTTTGTAAGTCACTTCACAGGAGAGAAGCAATGGTAATACAGAGCTCAAAGGATCTGAGCAGTACCTGATCTCTGTTGGACTTACAGTTGTGTACAACAGACATGACATATTTCACCCAAACATTGTGGTTGACTTTTATTTATTTATTTATTTATTTATTTATTTACAGAAAATTGTATTAATATCTTTGAAGAATTTTTTGTATTACTTTTAAAGAAATTCAAGCATGTAATAACTACACCAGTGTTGCTGATGGGTTAGCAAGGGACTATGTGCTCAGAGAAGTTAGATGTAGAGAGCATGCTATGAACAGAAATAATTATTGCATTTTCTCTGTAAAGTCAGCATTACTAAGGCCCTGCTGGTGATGCACCTGGTCCTTCTGCCACATTAGAAGGTACGCGATTTGAGGGGCTGGGGAGATGGCTCAGTAGGATAAGCACTTGACTGGCAAACGCAAGGATCTGAGTTCAATCCCCAGTTCCGCAAAAAAAAAAAAAAAAAAAAAAAAAAGGTATGCGATTTGAGCCAGACCCCTCACAGTATCCAGATCCCAGGATGTGTCCATCTTGAGGCTCAGTAGTGACATTAGGGATGCAGTCTCTCCCTTCCTTGTGGTTGCGGAAGCAGGGTAGATTTGCTTTTAGTATGGAAATAAGCCTGATGCCAGTTAGGACTATGGACCTCCTATAGGCTAAGTAATAGTAACACATGTTTTTTCCACCCACAGCAATTTGCCATGGGTCTAGGTGACAGCTTTATAGGTCAATAAATTCCTTTCCTGTTGCTGAAGTTAGTATGGCTTTTGTGTGTTAAAGCTGAAAAAGATCTTTGCAAAAACAAATGTACTGTGTTGGGATTTTCTTCAGTAGAAAGAAACACTATTTTAGGAGAAATAGGAAGAGACAAGGGTTTAGGGATAGCAAAAGGATTTACTCTAACACTGATCTAGGACCTCTTGAATTAAAACTTAAAACTATTGGTTTAACTTCTTTTATTAGATGGGAAAGTTGAAGTAAACTATTTGCAGAACACTTAGGCCACTTGCTAAAGGTCACAAAGGAATTTAAGGACAAGAAGTTCAACCAGAAAAAGGACTTTAGACTCCTGATGTTTCTTTGATTACTTTCTGGTTTCTCATACCAATAAAGGTAGAATTTATTATGTAGAAAATTCTTGAGGACCACTTTTTATAACGTATCCAGAGGGAAAGAGAAATGTATATGAACGAGGTTAGTCAACATAGGAGGTATACTACCTACAAGCTGAAAATCATATTAAAACTCTTTTTAATTTTCTTTTTTTGCTGGCTCAGCCCACCCTGAGGGCAGGGATGGCAGGGCATGTGGTGCCGGGGGATTGAGCTGCAGTCCCCTGTGCCTGCCTAAGCTTGCCTAAGCAGATGATTTAGACCACTGAGCTAACTTGCTGGCCCTTAATAAACCTCTTTGGAATATTTTGCTTAATTCATGCACCTATAACATTTAAATTACAATGGAATACCCTTCTCTGACAAAATTAAACAATAAAAGGGAATACCAATGAACAGCCATTTTGTATCTGTATACTCAAAATAGTTACGATAGATATACAGCTACATTTTATTTTTTATTTTTTAATTTTTTTTCCATGTTCACAGGGTTTTATTTTAGAGAGTATCGAGACTTGTGGAACCTTAGGTACACTTTGTGTTTCTCCACAGTTTACAATTATACATCCCAATCCAAGCAATGAGAGAGTCTGTTGCAGTGAATAACAGAAGTAATGGGAGACATTTTAGGTATATTTTATGGCTATGGAAGTTCAGCTGAGATTTAGTGGACAGATCACATGAGTAAAATTGTGCTGTGAGCCTTGCACGGTGCATCATAATCTCGGCTTCAATGAGCAGTACCAGAAAACCAGTACCTTGCCCTGGTTAGCAGTGGTTTTCATTAGAAAGTCAGTCCTCACACTGTCAATGTCTGACACCACAATGGAGCTCTACTCGGGAGTGCTATCAGATGGATACACATACTCCTGCGGACACGTGCTCCAGTGCATCCAGGTCTCTGGCAATCCTGGTTCTACAGTGATCAGAAGAGGACTGAAGATTATGAGCAGCAGGGTTTCGAAGTCCCTGGGCATTCAAGGTTCTTCCAGAAACATTAGCATCAAAAGGTAATCATGCCATCAGCGGCAAAAAACATCGGCCTTCCTTTCTCATTCTGAGTCCCCACTCGGCTCATCCTCTGGCTTCTGGCCGTTGTTCAGGGTATACCTTCAGCTCCCAAGGGGCCTATCACGTGCCAGGGGCCCAAGGACCTACATTTTATTAATTCAATGAATAGAAAGATTTGTTCTAATAGTGTTTGTGGACAGGATATTATGTCTGTATCTTGTACAATGAATACCACTAAGAGCAATATGCAATGTATTAATTATTGAAACAGTCCTACTAATCTTTTTTTTTTTTTTTTTTTTTGGCAAAGTCATGTTTATTGTCTGGGTTAAACCAGTGGAGACAGGAGTGGGGACGGGAGAATGCGGATACGAACTCCCCCTCATGCCCACAGCAGCTAAGCCTGCAGCTGCTCCTAGGCTCTGGGAGCCACCAGTGGTGGCTGATGAGTCCCTTGCCCGAGGTGCAGCCTGTGAATTCACGTCTTGCGGGAGGCAGCGGTCCCCTTCTTCTTGAGCGGGGCCTTCAGCAGTGCCAGCTTCTTGGGCAGGTTGGAGCTGGCTTTCATCACCACCTTGTGCTCGATCTTCTTTCGGATCCGCATCTCCAGTTCCTTCTTGATTTTCCGCTGCTGCACGATGCGCGCCTTCTTGGGGGCGATCACCCGACCGCCTTTTCTTGGCCCACGGTTTCGTTCAGAGGATGCCGCCCGGCCTTGCTCTTAGCCGGCTTTTGCGCCTGGAGCTTATGCTGACCCTGCACCATGACGAGGCGCGCGCCTGGAGGGGCGGAGCTGCGAGCGGCCGGTACTAATCGGTTTTGAAACTGTCCCATTACTGTTTGTTTCTCAATAGAATTATTAAAAAAAATAAAAAAACCTTTTTTATTTAGGGCAGTAAAAACTATTGAATTAAAAGACTGGTTCATAGAATGACATGCCAACTCTTGAAAACAGAGGTATGTAGCCTCATCTCCTAATACACTAAACAAGATTCTGGGAGAAATTCCCCTTATGGGCTGTCTGCTCAGCTGAAGATGTGAAACTGGTGGGTTAGTATGACCTTGCAAATTCATGGGGGTTTCGGGGACCCCTTACGCATTGGATGTAGTTCCTGAATTAGGAGGTAAATGTATGATACAGATTTGTCCGAATTTATGCTGTTAAAAATATGCTGCATTGGCTCCATGTGCAGCACAGTTCCCACTGCAGACTTGGCAGGAGTACAGAGCCCATTTCCAGCGTCTGACATGGACACTGTCACAGAACTGTAAACACCAGAGATATTTTACTACTATTATTCTCCCTGTTTGTCTGATTGGCTCTTTCTTTCTTTCTTTTTTTTTTTTTTTTTGCAGAACCGGGGATTGAACTCAGGTCCTTGCACTTGCCAGGGAAGCGCTTACTCCACTGAGCCATCTCCCCAGCCCCGGCTATCTCTTTCCTCAGTAGTTGGAAGTAGTCTTTCATTTTATTTGGTCATTTTTGTTTTGAATTTTTTTTTTCTTTTCTTTCTTCTCTTTCTGGGGTCTACTTTTTTCCCTTTTCTTTCTTTTCCATCTTCCTTTCCTTTCTCCCCCCCTCTCTGTCTGTCTGTCT
>NW_004524837.1:383777-389364 GCF_000260255.1 Octodon degus | reverse complement strand
AGCTTTGTGGAAGCAGCCACTTAAAGGCCTGAGCTAGGGCCAGGCCCCCCTTTGACCTCATCTTTTTTTTTTTAAAGAACTAGCATATTTTTATTATTTTAATTATTTTTTAATTTGTAGACTTCTGGTATTTTTTTTCTTGCAGAACCAGAGATTGAACTCAGACCCTTGCACTTGCCGGGGAAGCACTTATTCTACTGAGCCATCTCGCCGGCTTTGACCTCATCTTGACTCTCCTATATCTGACCTCATTCATTACTTTATCTTGTACCCTATTCATCTTAACTTCCCCAACAAAAGGGTAAAATCACCCCATTTAGTTGAAAATCACTGCATACAAGTAAAATGACATATGATTGATTGATTTTGTTATATAACTTATTCCTGTGGTTGGAGGTAGCAGTTTAATGGTTACCATAGTTTGTCAGTAGTTAGGTACTAACTGTACTAGTTTAGCCACAATGTCATATATTCTGTAGTCAGTTTTTCTCCCCTGTATGATAATGCTGTGATTGTATTGGATCACAATCACTACTACGATCTAATATCAAATGATTGGGTGCTGAGGCAGATCATATCTTTGCATCCTTTACAAATTGGGAAGGTGGTTCTTGGGATAGCTATAAAAAAGCCACCTGTACCCAGAAGACATCCCTCAAGAACAGACTTTTCCTAGAAAGCCTCAATACTACTGATAAAGCTATCATAAAAAAATCAGCGAGCATCAATATAGAAAACAAAACAAAATTAAAGAAGATAGAAAATGACAAACCACAGAAGCAAAATGCAACCTCAGAACCCCAGCTCACCCAGGACAAGCTCAGAATACAATGAGATCAAAGAAATTGGAAGTCAAACACTAGAACTGTCTGAAATGATAACAACAGAAAAGAAAAAACAAGTGGAAATGGCTATAGACAAAATAGTTTTAGCACCTGGTAGATACCTCAGTAGAATAAGTACCTGTCCTGAGTTAGATCCCTGGTTTAAAAAAACAAATCTCTCAGGTACAAAAAGAAATGATGCTTAAAATTATAAAAAAAAAAAAAATTAGAGAAGACACAGGTAAAAGGAGAACTTAAAAAAATGATGGAAATAAAAATTGCTCAACATGGGCAGTTAAAACCTCCCTTCAAAGTACATGCAACAAACTGAATGAAGGAGAGGATACAATTTCATATCTTGAAGACAGAACTGTAGCTAGTGATCACGAAAAGAAAAATATCTTAAAAATGGTAAGAGACCATGAAAAATCAATCCAACAGCTACAAGATGGCACAAAGAAGAATAGCATATAGTTCACTGGGATCAATGAGAAAGCAGGAGACAACACAAATACCATAAAAAAGTTTTCACAGAAAACTAATAACAGAAAACTTCCTAAGCATGGATAAAGATTTTGACATATTAATAAATGCAGCATATAGAATTCTAAATAGCCATGACCAAAACAAAACTACACTATGACATATAGTAATCAAGATTCCAGAAATTCAGCAGAAGAATAGAATATTAAAAGTTGTTAAAGAAAAAAAATAAGTAATCTGCAAAGGAATGTCTATCAGAATCAAGGCAGACATTTCCACACAAAACCTCAAGTCAAGAAGAAATTAGAGTGAGGAATTTCAAGTCCTGAAAGAAAACAGCTTCCAACTCAGATTGATGTACCCTGAAAAACTATCTTTGAAAATTAATGGAGAGGGCTGGCCAGATAGCTTAGTGGAATAAAGCACCTGCTAAGGCAAATGAAGGGGTCAGGGGTTTGATATGCCACCTGCCATGCTGGCCCCACCCCCAGGGTGCGCTGAGACATCGAGTGAGACTGGGCATGGTGGTGTGTGCCTGCAATCCCAGCACTTGGGAAGCTGAAAAACAAGAGGATCACTATGAGTCTGATCTGTGTAGTGAGACCCTGCAGACCCTGTACTAAATACATAAAAAAGGAAAATTAATGGAGAAATAAAATACTTCCATGACAAAGAACAACTGAAGAAATTCATGATCATAAAACCAATCCTACAAAGAATACTGAAAGGTATTTTAGACAGAGATAAAAATGACCACAATTCAAGAACAACTGAAAGAAACCACCAGGGTGAATTCTCACATCAGGAAAGCAAAACAAGCAGAAATAAACAACCCAATGTTGCACCTCAACATTCTGGAAAAAGGAGAGCAAAAGAAGCCCAAAGTCCATACATGGAGGAATTTATAAAGATCAGAGTAGAAATTAATACAACAGAGAATAAGAAAACGAATTAATGAATCAAATAATTCATTCTTTTTTAATTAATTTTATTGAGAAACAAATAGCAATGAGACAGTTTCAAAACCGATTAGTAGGACAGTTTCAATAATTAATACATTTCATATTGTTGCTTCATAGTGGTTATTCATAGTACAAGATGCGGACATGATATCCTGTCCAAACACCATTAGTACAAGTCTTTCTTCTCATTGAATTAAGAGAAAATAGCTGTGTATCTATCCTAACTATTTTGCATATACAGATACAAAATGGTCCTTCATTTGTTCTTTCAAAGAATAAATAAAATTGATAAACTCTTAGCCAACTTTATCACAAAAAGGAAAGACTCAAATTCATGTATTGAAGAGTAAAAAGGGTAAAGTCACTACAGAGCCTGTGGAAATTCACAGGATCATCAATATATACTTTGAAAATCTTTACTTTCATAGGATAGAAAACAGAAGAAATGGACATATTTCTAGGTACATATGAATTACCAAAACTGAATCAAGAAGATATAAAAATTCTACATAACCCAATATCAGTTAATGAGATTGAAAATGTAATTAAAAACTTAACAACAAAGAAAAGCCCAGGTCTTGATAGATTCACAAATGAATTCTACAATAAATTTAGAGAAGATTTAATGTGAGTACTCCTCAAATTCTTTAATAAAATTGAAAAAGAAGCAGTTTTCCCTAACTCATTGCTGGAAGCAAATCTTACCATGACACCAAAACTAGAGAAAGAACCAACCAAAAAAGAGATCTACAAGCCAGTCTCTCTAATGAACATAGATACAAAAATCCTCATTGATATACTAGCAGATAGAATGTAGTAAATCATCAAGAAGATGATACATTATGACCACTGGGGTTCATCCCAGGAATGCAGGGGTGGTTCATCATAGGCAAGTCAATACCTGTAGTACATAATATCAACATAGTAAAAGGCAAACATTCCATGACCATCTCAATAGATGCAGAAAAAGTGTTTGCAAAGTCCAACACTTATTCATGCTAGAAGAAGTTGCTACAGAAAATTGTAATAGATGGTTTTTACTTGAAACAGATAAAAGTCATCTATGACAAACCAACAGCCAATATCGTACTAAGTGGACAAAATCTGAAAGCTTTCACTCTAAAAATCAGAAGCAAGAAAAAATAGTTACTACCACCACTCCTGTTCAATATAATTCTGGAAACGTTAGCCAAAACAAATAGAGAAGAGAGATAAAAATAAAGGGAATAAGAATAGGAAAAGAAGGAGTTTAATTATCATTATTTGCAGATGACATATTATTATACATAGAAGACCCCAGCACTCCACCAAAAAGCTGGATTTAACAGCTTCTGAATCAATCTAATGAAGTAAGAAAAAGCCCTATTAAAAGATCTATACATTGAAAATTACAGTATTCTTACAGTGAGGTTGAAGAGGATGTCTGAAAATAGAAATATTCTCCTTGCTCATGGATAGGAAGGATCAACATAGTTAAAATGTCCATACTCCCAAAACTGTTGTACAGATTTACTATAATTCTGATCAAAATATCATTAGCATATTTTGTTTCTCACAAACAAGAGGAAAATTTTTATTTTTTTAAATTTTATTTATTATTTGTGTGTGTGTGTATGTGTGTGTGTGGCCATCTCAGCCCACCAGGAGGCGGGGCTGGCTGGCATGTGGTGCTGGGGGATTGAACCGCAGTCCCTGTGCTTTGCTAAGCTTGTTCTAAGTAGGTGCTTTAGACCACTGAGCCATCTCACCAGCCCCAAGAGGAAAATTTTTAAAATTTATTTCCAACCAGAAGACATCTAGACTAGCAAAAGCAATCCTGAGCAACAAAGGCAAAGCAGGACTTATCAATCCCTGATTTGAAATTATACTACAGAGCTATTGTGATGAAGCCAGCATGATTCTGGCAACAACAACAACAACAAAAACAAAAACCTCAGAAAAAACAGACCCAAAGATCACTGGTATAGAGTAGAAGATTCTGACACAAGGACAAACACACTTAGCCATCTTATCCTTGACAAAGGGGCCAAAAAGTGTTTCATGGAAGAAAGACAGCTGCTTTAATAAGTGATGTTGGAAAAACTGTCTCTCTGTATGCTGAAAATGAAAACTAGACCCACGTCTATCACTATGCACTAAACTAGAGTCAAACTGGATCAAAGACCTAAATATTAAAACAGAAACACTGGGCCAGGGAGATAGCTCAGTGGCATAAGTGCCTCCTGGGAAGCACAGTGTCCTAAGTTTGATTCCTGGTGCCAACAAACAAATCAACTCAGAAATCCTAAGTCTACTGGAAGAGAAAGCAGGTAAAAATCTTAAAAACATAAATTTAGGGGAGACTTCATCAACAAAACCCAAACTATCTGGGAAATACTCCAAAGAATCAACACATTGGATATCATCTTATTAAAAAGCTTTTGCACATCAAAAGAGGTCATCAACAGAGTGAAAAAGTAATCCACAGAGTAGGAAAAATTTTTAGCCAACTGTCCCTCCAGCAAAGGACTTCTATCTATAACATATTAAGAACTAAAAGCAAACACACAAACAAACAAAAAACCCAGATCCTTCAAAGTTAAAGAACCAGTATAAAAATGGGCATGAGAGATGAATACACCCTTCTCAGATGACAAAATACAAATGGAAAATAAATAAATGTTTAACATCATTGGTCATTTGAAAGAGGAAAATTAAAATTACACTGAGATTCCATCTCACCCCAGAAACAATGACTATCTTCAAGAAGTCAACCAGTCACAAATACTGGAGGGGCTGTGGGGAAAAAGGAACATTTCTCTACTGTTCTTGGGAGTGTAGACTAGTATAATCACTGTGGAAATCAGTGTGGGAGATTCCTGAAAAAACAAGCAAACAAATAACAAAATACAACTAAAATTAGGGGTCTCATTCTACCCAGCTATTCCCCTTCTGGGTATCTTTGTATACAAATTCAAGCCCTTATACCACAGTGATATATGTTCACCCATGTTTGTAGCAGCACAGTTTGTCTTAGCTAAATCTTGAAAACAACCCAGATGTTCCTCAACTGAGGAATGGATAAAAGAGAAGTAGTTTTTTTATACAATGGAGTACTTAAATGGATACAAATTGAGACCATATTTTAAGTGAAGTAAATCAGTCTCACATGTATAAACATCATATTGTCTTCCTAGTGTAAGAAACTGAAAGAGTAAATAAGATCCAAAATGTACAATAGATAGATACTGGGAAATAGGAAGAAACTGTTCAAAAGGCAAGAGAAACTGTGATAGGGAAAGAAGAAAAGATGGAAGGAAAAAGGAAAAGAAATTTATA
>NW_004524837.1:366217-382863 GCF_000260255.1 Octodon degus | reverse complement strand
CTGTGCTTTGGTTTTTTTTGTTTTGATGAGTTACTGAACAATTATTGCTATAGCTTTCTTACTACAACTTATTTTATTTATTTATTTTTAATTTATTGAGAGTTACTACAATTTAACCAAGGAATTGGATGCATAATTAAAATTAAAATTAGGACTAAAAGGGGACAAATGCTCTTGTGGAGATGAATGTATTAGCTCCTTCTGGTCTTAATGGTCAAAGAATTTCCAAATTTTAAAATAACTTCTTTGTCTTTGTCTTTGGGTTTGGAAAAATATTTTGAGATCACTTTTTTTGTTGTTATTCCAAGTTATAAAGCATATATACATAGCTAAAACAGGAGTGCTGTTATGACAACATAACAACAGTATGTGTACATTTTCTATCAGAGTAAAAAGAGGCCTAAATTGAAGGCAGAGCAATCTCGTTAAATTGTAGTGTTACTGTGTTAATCCTCTGGGTTCTCACTGACTCTTGTGACCACTTGTAGTTGAATTTATATGGCCTCCGCCCACTGCTTGCTGCGGCTGCACCAAAGCAGAGATGTTTTCTCGGCCTGACTGCTGGTTTTCTCCTCCACTGGCAGTCTCTTCTCTTTGCCTACTCTAAGCCTTTCTCTGACTTGCTGTGTCTTGTATCCTTGCATACTTGTAAGCAATGTTTTTCTCTTCCCACTGTTGCCATTAGTGAGATGATTTTTCTGGGTTTTCTCCTGGGTCTGAAGTGACTTTGCATTTTTGATCCCCGTAAAGTTTGTGGTCAACACACTTTGCTCTGAACAATGAGATGTGGAAGGAACTGAGGTGCTGTTCTTCATAATGGAAATCCTTAGTAGCAGTCCAGTTCAGCACATTCCCGTCCCCTGCTGCATGAGTCAGGGCTGTGCCACATAGTTTGTCTTAAGTTGCAAAGAGAGAGCAAGGCACAGGAAAACAGCCAGAATTCTAGGGGATATGGATAGTGAGTGCAGATGAAATTTCTTGTTATCTTCAGGTATTGAAATTCTGGGATAATTTATTACATTCCCCAAAACCTACCTCTTACTGAATGAGACATGTTCCTATGAGGTTGTCTTTCTTTGTCAATATAGCAGGTTGATGGCATTTTGAGAATTCTGTCAAGGTTATGTGCAAAGGAACTTATTTATTTTATTTCCCTAATAGTGTTAATTCACTTAGGCTAATGGATTTGGCTTCAAACCCTATGATCCTAGTACTTATACTTGCTTGCTCTGACTTCTTTGCCCATATTGTCCCATAAAATCCATTCTTAGCTGCATTGTGGCCAGTTCTGTGTGAAGTCTGAGCGTGAAAATATGAATTGGAAATCGTTTCCCTACAGTAAGGATCTTTTTTTATTTATTTTTATTGTTTTTAATGAGCAGAATATATTTATTGAGAGAAAGAAAGCTCCTGTCCAAGAGAGGGACAGGAGGGGGGCCCGAGAAGGTAGTTCCCCCGGGAAGCTGTCTTTTCCAGGGACTTTTATAGTGCAAGACCATGTGAGGCTAAGGTAGAGGGAATGGGAACTCGCTTAGGTGGGCAGGAGGTGGGACAAAACTATGGTCAACCAATGGGATTACATATGGGACAGGGTCTTTTCCTGTTGTGGGTTGGAATGTGGGATAGGGTCGCTTTCTGTTGGGGGTTGGGCTAGTAACTCACTTGGGTCTTTCCAGGTGATTGATACCTATTTAGAATATCAATCCCAGGTGCTATTCTTTTAGTATTTGTTTGGCCTTTAGGTCTTTAGGTCTGGTTCACAGCAGGAACATCCACCCCCCCTCCCCCGCACAGTTGTAAAGCATCTTATCTTCTGGCTGTGTCCTTTGAGGGCCTGGCCCTGTCTGACTGCCTATAATATTTCTATCTAACTCGGCTGCCTGCAATATTCCCCCTTCTGAAGAAGTAACCTGAACTGCCGTGAAGGGAAATATGGGTGAAGACCGCTCTGGCTTCTTCACACTGAAATGGGTGGTAGTTATTGATTGGCAGTCAGATATATTCTTCAGAGGTTTTAGCTAAAGGCCCTCGATAGATGACAGGCATTTTTCTCTTGGGTAGACATATAGCTTTGCGTCTGGAGGAGAGAAAGCCAAAGAAACAAGTCAAATAATCACAACAGGATAATTATGAAAAAGATGAGTTAGAACTTTTTGTAGGTCTATTAGCAAATATCTCTTAAATGTGAGGTTTAATCCCTTTTATCTTTTATGACCATTATATATTGTCTCAAACAAACTGGCCTTTTATATTTTACCAACTCTATTATTACTTGGGGCACATGGATTGCCAGAAATAGGGAAAACACTGAGTACTCTAGTTTGTATGTGGGGTCACTGGCTAGGTAACTACCCGTGGAGGGCCACCGGGGCAGCTGTCCTTGAAAGAAGAGCGACTGTCTCCATTTTGATTGAGCATGACCCTATTTCCTATGTACAGAGCTGGCTACTGTAGTCAGTTGGCCTTGGGTAAATGTAGGCCACCTACCTAGCTCAGCTCACAATGATTACCTACTTCCCACAATTTTTAGTCAAACCTCCTCAAGTCACTCTCCTACTGGTAAGGATCTTAGAGAGAGAAAGAACTATAAACAAGTACAAGGACATGTTAAAATGTCAATACACTACAGAGAGTTGGGGACATTTAGTAACAGAACCTACTACTTCCATTGAATGGTCTTGGATAGGCAACTCCTACCACACTGGACCTTTCTGACTTCCTTTTCTCATTTTTTTTTTTTTTTTTTTTTTTGGCAGTCCCGGGGATTGAACTCAGGGCCTTGCGCTTGCCCGTGAAGCACTTATTCTACTGAACCATCTCCCCAGCCACTCTTTTCTCATTGTTAAGACAGGAAGTTTCAAAGATTTTAAGCTGCTAGGTGAGTGGCTGCCTTCTTCAAAATAGCATTAGCGGGACTGGTGAGATGGCTCAGTGGTCTAAAGCACCTACTTAGAACAAGCTTAGCAAAGCACAGGGACCGCGGTTCAATCCCCCATCACCACATGCCAGCCTGCCCTGCCCCCTGGTGGGCTGAGCTGGCCACACACACACACACACACACACACACAAATAAATAAAATAAAATAAAAATAGCATTAGCCATGCGTGAGACAAGTATCTGGAGCCCTGCACGCTCCACAGTTTGTAGCACTGCTTATTGCTGCTTGGCAGGGTGTTTCAGAAGACAGCGCTCAAAGACATGCAGGAGGGAGTGGGGAACTTGATCTGGGGGAAAAGGAGCAGAACGTTTGTACAGAGGAGGTGATGCTTGACTGGTGTTCTTCCCCCGCCCCTTCCAGTGTGCTCCTCTTTATTCATTTTCAGAGTACAGACTTAAACTTGGATAGGCTGAATTAACCCAACCCACCTCTGGCAGGTACACTCAATATGCTGTATAAAGTATAACATTCAACTTATTATTTCTTTCTCAAGAGAGTTTTCTTCAGTCCGTGAAGATCCAGCTCCCCTGACATGGGCTTTGGTGGAGGTCGTGGGGCAGCACCAACAGGTCTAAATCGGGGTGGAGGAGTTCGGTCCTTACGGGCTTCACGAGATCGATTTCTGACCACTTTGCTGTGAATGGCACAACTCACACAACAATGCAGCTTCACATCCAGCTTGGGAAGCACATAACCGTCGAAGACACTCGCTTCAGAAATGTCCCTGATGGCGGTGGCCTCCACTATGTTCCAAATGACAAACTTCTTAATAGCCTTATCCTTGGGTAAGCACCGGGTGCAGTTCGTGCAGCGAATAGGCTGCACATGACCGCGGCCTTTTTTGGCACGACCGTTGTTCCTTCTTTTTTTCGCCATCTTGGAAAGGAGGACTCGAAAGAGCTTGACTTGTGTTCTTAAAGTAAAGAGATGTTACTCTGATGAGGGAAGAAAGGGAAGTACATTCCAAGATAAGGGAAATAAAGTTCCAGCAGTTATGAAGAAGTTGCAGAATTACAAGCAATTTATTTCAAGAATGTGGAGCACAGGAGGAGAAGGCAGCACGCAGGCTTAGCCGACCCAGATGTTGCATAGGCCACAGAACCACTGCAAGGGCTGCTTCTGGGATGGAGCTTGTAAGACATGCACTTGACGGCCGAGAAGATATGTCAGGGACAGGGAAGACAGAGATGAAGGAAAGGAAGCCAGGTGGAAGGCTGCCGCAGAGAGAAACCATGTCTACTTCAGCTGGTTCCTAGAGAATAGAGGAGACAGATTAAGTGAAACTAGGGAATTAAGCTGATGGGAAATATTACCATATGCAAATTTCAGGGGTGAGGGAAAGGAACTCAGGAAAGCTTTACAGTTTCTGATTTGGTAACTGAAGAGATGTTTGAAATTAAGATCAAAAGTGCAGAAAGAGTTTTGTTGTTCAGCTATCAGATTTTTATTTGAAACATTGTCTTGCTTTATAATTCAGGTTGGCCTTGAATTCACTGTGTAGCCAAGAATGTCCTCCTGTGTCACCTTCCTGAGTGCTGGGATTATAGGTATGTGCCACCAGGCCCAGTGGCACAACTATCAGATTTTTTATGTGAAGATTATTACCTTAAAAATTCAATCTGAAGCGTTATTCAAAAGAAGGGAGAAATTTCCACTCGTGTTACTCCTGTATGCACTTAAAAATATATGTGTATACCATTTTAAATAGAAATGATAACTTTTACAGGTTTTGTCATATGATAGTAGCCTCAACTTTTCACTTAATTACATGGGAGTAGGGCTACTTCAATTAGTATAAAGGGATATGTCTCCCACTCCATTAGGATGTTTCTGCTTATTTCTTTTTTTCACTTTTTAATATTTTCTTTATTTTAAACAGTACGAACAAAAAACAAAAACAAATAGCAAAAACAAAGAGACAGAGTGACGCACAATAATACATATGGCACAGAATTTTAAAGCAAGAATAGAAAATTAACAATGGTTGCTGTACTATTTATTTTTATCATCTAACCTGTTGCTCAAATTAATAGATATAGGTATGCAAGACTGGTCAAATAAACATTAGCACATGCTTTCTTCTTCTTCTTTCTTCTTTCTTCTTTCTTCTTTCTTCTTTCTTCTTTCTTCTTTCTTCTTCTCCTCCTCTTCCTCCTCCTCCTCCTTTTTTTGATGAATATAGTTTCAGAGGTCTCACTGAGATTAGTCTCTCTTGAAGTGAGTCCAAAGCCTCAGATCTGCTTATTTCTTTTTTTAAAAAAATTGTTTATTTATTTATTTATTTATTTATGTGTGTGTGTGTGTGTGTGTGTGTGTGTGTGTGTGGCCAGCTCAGCCCACCACAGGGCGGGGCTGACTGGCATGTGGTGCTGGGGGATTGAACTGCGGTCCCTGTGCTTTGCTAAGCTTGTTCTAAGTAGGTGCTTTAGTGCTTATTTCTTTATATTTACTTTTAAAAGTAATGATATCATAGACACTCCTATGTATCTATCCATGCTGTAGACAGTATGAAAATAATTTTATTTTTAATAATTTTAAGTTCAGTTTTATGCACGCAACTTCTAAGTTAGCTAATGGACAGTGACTGAGTAGGTCATCTACCGAGTTGAACCCAGATGAGTATGATGTTTAAGAAAGAAGGTTGAACTAGAGCCAATTATTTGTAAGGTATCAAATATGAATGGTACCAGAATATGAAGCTATGAGCAATGATTTCATTGAAAATATTAATTGAAGGCCTGTTGTTTGCTAAGTACTGAATTATGCTTGGGATATAATGATCTTTGACCTTCTCAGAGTTTACTTCAGATGGAGAAAGAAGAAAAAGAAATAGTCACAAATTTATTGTTAAACATTGTAAAAAAAAAAAAAAAGAGTTATAAAAGAGAAGAAATGGGGCCAGGGAATAGAAGAAAACATGTTTTGTAAGAACACTTAAAAAGTATTCCCAGTTTAGATGATAGTTTAATTCACGTGGTTTTATTACCTGCTTCAGCTAATTGGGGGTTAGTAGACCATTGCTTGCTTATGCCACCTTTTCTTTATCCGTTCCCTGGTGGATAAACATTTATGTTAATTGCTACTGCAGAAACAAGATAGATAACACTGAACCTTCCCTCCTTTATATTTCCCATCCTGTTTCCCATCTGGGTGCCCAGACAATGATTGTAGTGATGTCACTGAGCTCAGGAGGCAGGACTCGCCTTTCCCAGGCCTCACAGGAACAGTGTGGGAGGGACTCAGCACATTAGGAAAGAACAACATCTAGTGGACTCAGTGCTTTCTAAAAGACTTTGCTCAGGCTCTCAGAAGCCTCTTACTGTGGCAGTTTCCTGTGTTTTCCTCCAGTGTCTCCAGCTACAATGTGAGGTGTTAGAAGTATTATTTTTGCTACAAATGTTACTTTTTTCTTTTCTATTTTAACTGCTTCTTGCTCCACAATGTATGGGAAACAGTTGCTCGACCTTTGCATGACTAAAGTGCTTACACATGATAAAATACCAGTGAGCTTTTAAGGAGTTGCTATGGGCCATAGTCCATGTATTTTTTTGTCAGGGTTCCTCAGCAGGGCTGCATAGCAAAATCCCGGGAAGAGCTTCATAGTTCTTGACCTAGGCTTACTCACGCAGGCTCTTCACATTTTGTAAGGATACCCATGGGTTGTCAAAGGTGGCTCAGATATTCTCTGAAAAGGAGGCCTATCACTGGTAACTATGCTCTTAGAGTGTATATTAATTTAATTTTTGTTATTTTTGCTATGAAATTAACTTCTTTTATCTCTTCTGCATTTATTCCAATTTTGTTTTCATGTTGGAAGGCAAATACCTTCTGACATCACATAAGAAAAACAGTGTGGATGAGGTAAGTCTTCACCAAGCAGTCTATCTGCCTTTTAAGTGAGCCTAGCTCCTAGAACTCTTTAAAATTGAGCTCTCCCCTGAGAGAGACCCAAACACTTTAGCCACGGAGGCAATAGGTTTCTGCTACAGGGCGACTCCCATGGGTAGGGGGCTGCATCCTGGAGCACTCTGTTGAGCAAGGGTGTGAGAAGAGTTGGTGCTGAGGGGGTTGGGCAGGAGCACAAGGAGGAGGAGGAGGAGGGAAAGAGGGAGCAGTGTGGGTTCGAAGGGACTTGTTTACTTTCTTTGCTCTTTGTTACCACTCTGACGTTTTCACATGAATTAATCATTGTGACACTAATTTCTTCTGTCACTTTCAAAGCTTGTGGGTGATGCTGGGCTGAGGGAGTGGCGAAAAGAGGAATGAAGAGCAGATTTAAAAGAAAAGGACTGACGGTTTGGATTGCAAAGAAATTTACCAACTTCTTGGCTTTGTATATCCCCATCTTAGCATCTGTTCTTAAAAATTCTGATTATGGAAGAAATGGCTTACTGTCATTTAACATATACCATAATTACTGAAACAAGGACAGAAGTGGATTAAATGTTGTAGTGGTAGATCAGGCTCTATAGGTATGGGATTCTTTATACTGAGATGAGGAACTGTGATTTTAAATATCACTGATAAATTGGACAGGCATGTGGACTTGACTGAGAATTTGATGTACTTAAGAGCAAATACATAAAAGCATCAGAAAACAGAAGGTAGCCTGTGTGGATACTTTGTAAATCTTTAGAAGGGCTAAAAAGTTGTATGTTAGCAAGTCTTCAATGTAAGAATGTCAGAGGCTGCCACACCTGAGAGTAGGAAATCTTGAAAACAATTCCCCTTGTGAAATGAATTTGAAGCGGACAAATGGATCTTAAAGTACTGGTGTCTACCAGTTCTTGAAATGATGATTAAACCTTTGAGCACTATGTACAGCTAATGCTGCTTTTAGCATCTGATGTGTTTAAGAGTGAAGTTCTTATTCTTGAGGCAGGAGTGGGGGTAAAGAATATCAATTTTTGGATGGACTTGAGGCAGTCATGTCAGAATATTGGAAGACAGTTTAGTTGTCATGCAAGTCCTGCTATGGGCAATACTATGTGTCCTTGCTTAGACAGTTTCATGACCATTATAGAGCACACATTGTGTGAGAGGAAGGTCTAAGGAAATAAGAAGATATAAATAGCCAGGGGGAAGAGTAGCAGGAATGAGGAGTGAATGACAGAGGAGGTTCATGGAACACGGGGGTAAGCAAGAGGAGAGGGGGCACTAATGTCTAAAAATGAACTCTGGAACAAATGTGTACTAACCATCGATTGAAGGGCACATGCAGATATTTAATATACACATACGTGAATGGACACACATACACAAACACACACAAAATCTGGTTTCTTGAATAGAAGTAAAGACCCTCCAAAGACAGCCCACTTTCTCATTGGATTCAGTTTTACCTGATCTTCAAACCTCACTCACAGAGAGCTCATTCATTAGCATTTGCACAGACAGTCCCTCTTTAGACCTGCATGTTGGCTTGCCACCCTCTCTCTACGGAGTGGTTAACATCGTGGAAAGGCTGCAGGCTGTGCTGGCAGTGCATCTCCAGCATGGAGCACTGACAACCCGGGGAGTCTGTGGAATCCCTGGAAGAGTGAAGATGATTGATTATAAGGTGTCAGACCCTCATTTGGGCTGGGAAGTGTTGATCTGACAGACATGAAGGCCTCGAGAGGGGAAGGTCTGGAGGGGAGGTCGGTTGCATGGTGAGGTAAGGATTCCAGGGCCTCAGTGTGATGTCAGCAGGGCTGGAGGGATCAGGCTTGTAATTGACTTTCAGCAGTTGGAATCTGTTGGAGGGCAGTTGGTCAGGCTCTGGCCTGAGAGAGTTGGGCCCTGTAAGACCTTGATGACGTGTTACTTTTGACTCTAGGTAGAAAGAATGTAATCTGAGGATCTATGCACATCTGTGTTTCCGGGACAGTCTGTAACTGATGCCAAATCCAAGAGTGAGGCTGCTGACCAAGCCAGAAGGCTGCCTGCGAGCTGTGCTGGTGGCCAGTGAAGCGTTCCTGCCCACACCCCTGGCGGTGGACAGTTGGTTGTGGGATGGCAGGATTATATGGTGAGAGGGTGCTTGCTCAAATGATCTTAGCGATGAGTATTTAGTGAGCTTGTAGCATGTATTGGGTATTCTGCTTAACTGTCTTGAAGACACAGGTTTCCTAAAAAGTTGTTTTAAGATATCAGGCTGTAACTAAGGTTTACGTTGTGTTTTCTTAGATGAGGTATGCTAAGTGATGGGAGCGTGGCTACAGGGCTTCACCTGGCTTTGCGTTTTTCTAAGAGATCAGAAGACAAAGTGGTGAGAAAACAAAAACAAAGATTCATTGTAATAAAATTTATCAGAAAGAAACATGGAAGAAAGGAACAGTGAAGAAGAAAATGAAACAAAAACCCCTCTGTAACCTGTAGAGATACTCTATATTTATAGAACAGAGAAAGAGTCTTCTCTACTGCAGTGACTGCAAATAGTCTTTTTAAAAGGCTCACAAAATTAAGGTTTACATAGTGCCTGTGATTTTTAGTTTTTACTTTTACTTTTATCTTTATTTTTTTTTTCAACAGAGCATTTATTACTTACTTGCCAGAAATACTAGGAATCGCAATAGTGAAAGAGTTGGCATTAAATTCATTATTGTTTGTGTCTTTTAAAATTGATCCATAATTGTCCTGTAATACAGCAGTTCTAATATTGCCAGAGTAAAAATATATTAGAATATGTTAGATGTCTGGATTAACATTAAGGGTAATTTGGGGGGATTTTTAGTAAGACTGTTTGGCATCTCTTTTGAATGGTAAAAGAGGCACATTTGGGGAAAATTGAAAGTAGAAAGAAGAGCTTGCTGTAGCTGGCCATCTCGTCCAAACTCGAGGAAAGATGAAGTGATGCCAGAAGAGTCAGGGACCCCCACCCCTCCATTTTTTTCTGATCCCTCCATTTCTATGCTAGCCACATTCCTAGTGGGTAGTAAAATATTCTCACTCTGAGTCCACAGTTTATTTTTCTAACTTATTTGGAAACTGGTAGAAAGAACAGACAGTTTCTTTGAAAACTGATGTTGATTCTACCCACTGTATGGAAAACAGAATACAAAGCAATTATCATTCTTCAAACAGTGGACTAAGAACTTTAATGCATGCATTACGTTTGTCTTCACAAGAGGCCTTTCAGGATTAGTACTATCACCGTCGGTTTTGCAGGTCTGTACCTTTGTAATGGTGTCACAGTCTTTTTCCTGTTAGCTTGTTTTTAAATTCATTATTTATAAACAGAACATTAGGCCCTATGAGGGATCCTGCCAAAATTCCAAGTAATCCTAATTATCATTCAGATTTTTGTCTTTTTGTTGTTGTTGTTATTGCAAATACCAGGGATCAAACTTAGGACCTTGAGCTTGCCAGGCAGGCACTATATCCCCAGCCCTAATTTTTGTCTTATTTATTTTCATTGGCTGTTACTAAGATTTGTTCACAGCTTATTAAGCTATCTGGAAAAGAACTAAGTGAAATATGTGGTGTAGACATTGTGTTTCTAAAATAAATTTGTTCCTATCCTATAAAATACATTTAAGTGTTTATATGCTACAGTTAGACTTATGTGAGGGAGTTCTTCCTAGCAATTTTTCACATTTAATGTCATGCACATATCACCACTGATCAAATTAACCTAAAGGGAGAAAACATTTTGTGGCTAAGGTTTGAAAATACTTGGGTGCAAATACAACCAAACACTATTTTACTTAAAAAAAAAGAAGAAAAAAAAAAAAAAAAAAAACAGGGATTGGGACCTGTGCTTGTCAGGCAAGCATTGCCATTGGCTTACTTTTCTGCAGAATTAAAAAAACAAAAACAAAATTTTAAGTAACTTTGAGGATATTAAACTTATTCAACTGATACTAGGTGCCTACTATATGCCAAGCATATTTTTCTTAGGAATTTGGAATATGACTGAACATTTTAGTTTGCATCATCATCCTCGTGGATACTTATCTTAAGTGGAAAGAGAGATAAAGCACAAATGAACAAAGCAGTGAAAGTGCATACACATATATGTATGTTTATGGTTGAGGTTTATGCTAAGAGCTGTGGAGAATAAAATGGTAAAGGCTCTGTGTGGAGTATGGTTATAATCTGCCAATTAATAAAGCTGCACCAAGAAAGTGAAATCTGAACAAAGATTTCGTGCAGGTGAGACATTCAGATAGCTGGTGACAAGAGGGGCCAAGAGAGAGAACGCACAGTAAGTACATGTACTTGATTGCAAGCATGGCTGAGATATTTAGAATCATTACACAGAGGCAGTGTAGGCAGGAGAGAAGGGCCAAGACTGCTTAAGGTGTACAGTCCTGCACGATGGGCTTCTAAGAATCCCCTAATGGGCTTTAAGCAGAGAAGTTGGCTGACCACTTCCTAAGACTACTCTGAACAGACCATTGGAGAAAGTGGTAGAGATAGGGAGAGAACAGTGAGGAGGCCAGACAATACCCCAGGCATGGATGATGGTGATTTGGGCCACAATGGAAGAAGTGAGCTACAAGAGGAGTGGTGGGATTGTACAGCAAACAGCATTTCCTGATGGACTGGACGTAGAGAAGAAAGATGTCAATGATGGCATTAAGGTTTTAGCTTAAACAGTTGGAAGAATATCGATTAGGTATAGGAGGAAAGCTCTGGTGTTTTATTTTAGACATCACCATGGTCTGAATATTTCTGCACCCTCCCCAAATCTGTATTTTGAAACATAATCACCAAGGCATATTAGAATGTGGGGTTTTGGGAGGTGATTAGATCATAAGGCTTCTCCCCTTATGAGTTGGATAAATATTCCAGTGAAAGCCCAAGATGGGTGCCTTCCTGTTCTGTCACGTGAGGACACACACAAGGCGCCCTCTGGAAGGAACAGGCCCTCACAAGACACTGAATTTGCTAATGCCTCAATCTTGGATTTTTTGGTCTGCAGAGCTGTAAGCAATAACTTGCCTTTGTTTGTAAATTTATTTTGTTTGTAAGCCTATGGGTATTTTGTTATAGCAGCCTCAATGTACTAAGACAGATTTTTTTTTTTTTTTTTTTTTTTGGTGTAACCCAGGATTGAACTCAGGCCCTTGTGCTTGCCAGGCAAGGGCTTATTCTACTGAGTCATCTCCCCGGCCCCTAAGGTAGATATGCCAATTAGAAATATTGAATAGATTTTTAGCTCTGTTATGATAAATGTTTGGCTGTTAAAAGTTGACTAAAATGAACATTGGTTTTCATTATAGGTTGTGATGGAACATGAGCCAGCATTTTAGGTATATATCACACAGTTGATTTTATTTGCAATTTAAATTGACTAGGGCAATAACATCTTAACAGTCTTTCACTTTTGTTTGTTCTCTTTACTAGTTGTACAAAGGTCCATCTATTTGAAAAATGACCACATTTTCTTAAATATTAAAATAGCTAGAGATTTCTAGTCATCTTTTCTTTCTTTCTTTCTTTTTTTTTTTTTTTTTTGTATTTTGGGAAGGATCTACAGGGTGTTCAGTGTCTCACTACTAGAGCGGACTCATAGTGCTCTGCCTGTTTACAGCCTCCCAAGAGCTGGGATTACTGGCATGTGCCACCACACCCAATCTCAATTGCCATCTCAGTGCGATCCAGGGGGTGGGGCTGGCACAGCAGGCCTGGGGATCAAACATCCAGCCCCTGCACCTGCTTGCAAGCACTTTTATCTGTTGAGCTATTTGGCTGGCTCTTAGCCATCTTTTCTGTAGCAATGCTGTTGTAGGAGTAATACTATTTGGTCAGGAGGCATATAAGTTTGAATCTCATAAGAGAACTGACATAGAGACAAGTAGACTAGAAAATTTGAAGATTGAGGCCAGGGCAGGTAAACTAGAGGGCTGGTAAAGCCCTATATTCTCAAAATATTTTAAACTTTACTTTCTGTAAGCATTAAATTAAATCTGATTGTGCTATAGGGAATAATTTTATATGGTAATACAGCTTTTCTGTTTTGGTAGTGTGGATGAATACTCGCTCTCGTGAGCATATGCTCCTTCAAATAATCACTGTTGTATGAATGGGTCAATTTTGTGAATTTTTAAAGTTTATTTTGTTAACAGGGTAAAGTCCATGGAAAGCAACATGAGGTAGGTTCACTTTATTTCAGGATAAAACACAGTATATTCAGTAACTGCTTTATTTTTTTTTTTTTAAAAAATCCTTTAAAGAGTTGTTTAAGCTCTTGATTTTGTATGTCCAAAAGTGTGAGGTGTGCTTGACACTGCATTTTGGCCCAGACTTCAGAATAGGGCATGACCAGATGAGTAATGCTCCTGGCAGGTCTAGGCTTTGGCAGCCCGCTATATATCTCTATCTATCTATCTATCTATCTATCTATCTATCTATCTATCTATCTATCTATCTATCAGCTGTGGTTCTTGTTTTTGGGAAACCTGGGCTTTGGATGGGAGACAGCAGCTGAGACTGAGAGGTTTACCGTAGTGGTAGCGTACCACAGCGCAAAGGGAGACAACGAACACTACCGTATTGACATCGGCTACAATCACACTGATTTTCTTTTAAGTGCAAAACTCAAAACTCATTCTAGGTTTTTCCTTTAAAAAATGAAAACAAAGACACATTGTAAATAGTTGCCAGGGAAAATGTTTGGAATCCATTCATCTATTTTTTGGGCTGTAGAAGAAAAATCCCCTTCATGTTGGCCACTAGGACTTAAAGACAGAAAGAAAGGCTGGCTTTCCTTTCCCTTTTACAACATGCTTTGTTTCCCCTCACTTGTGGCACCCTTTGCTTCTCCATTTTTTCCCCAATAAATGCCTTGCTGCTTTTATGATCTGAATGATTAGTATGACGAGAACCATCTGGGCAAAGTAACTCTGTCATTTTCTAGTTTTAATTTGAACACATGGAGGGGAAATAACTACAAATCTATGGTGTCATCTTGATTGTTTAATTGCGTTAAATGTCAAATTATTAAACATTGATATTTCTAAGTCATTTTTAGTGTACTGAAACACATTGTAAACTTATGTATTTGATGAATAAAATGAAGCTACCCTTTTGTAACTGGCACATTATAAGCACTCAGGAAGTGGTTTTTTTTTTTTTTGTTTGTTTGTTTTGTTTTTTTTTTTAAACTGGGGATTGAACTCAGGCCCTTGCTCTCACCAGGGAAGTGCTTATTCCACTGAGCCATCTCCCCGGCCCCAGGAAGTGTTCATTGGGTAAAAATTCAAATAGTGCACTTTTTCTCTTGCCTGTCAGTCTGCACCACGGTTCAGGTTGGTCACACGTATGACTCTGAAAGCAATAGGTGAGCTTTAAGCTCAGATGGCTGTGTGACCAGCTGCTTACTCTGCTCTGCTCAGTTTCCGCAGTCATTCTTTTTGATTATGAATTAATATTCAATTAGTGTTAGTCACTTTCGTGGCTGTTGTCCTATATACCGGTTGCACACACCTCTACAGTGAACTTCTACTCTTCATAAATATTTTGAAATATAATTCTCCAATTTTCCAATAATTTGCCTCAGGCTCAAGTGTAGACAAATGAGAATTCCAACTTCTTCCAATAACTTTCAGAAGGATCTACTTTTATTCTTTTTATTTAGTTTGAAATAAAATAAAAACAATGTGACACACATATGTAGGCAATACTTTTCCTTTCAAAGTACTTTTCTCTTGACTGATAAATTCTTAAGACAGAGTTTTAAAGGTACCTGAGCTATCTATCTATCTATCTATCTATCTATCTATCTATCTATCTATCTATCTATCTAAATGTTTTGAGTTGTTGAAAATGTATTCCATTGTCTCATAGTTGTCTTTTAACCTGTACTTCATACTACATTATGGATATTATCTGGAGTATATGAAAAACTTCATTCTATGTCTATTAACTTTTTCAAATTTACAAATTTTCCTGTCTGTCTAGTCAGCTTTCCACCTATCCACCCGGCCAGAACCAGCTTTTCTGTGTCAGGCACTACTATGTGCCTAAGGATAAATGTAATTAGTTTAAAACATGTGAATAAAATGAATACCTCTGTGTTCACAAACCAGCCTGAAAAAGTTTTTTTTTTTTTTTTTTGTATCTCTAGAGTGTGTATTTTTTAACAAAATTGTAGCGCTGAGGATTGGACATGCTAAGCGAGCACTATGTAACATTGGTGTTACACCCCCAGCGTTTAAACTACAATTAAATGATACAGAAATAAAGCATGTGAAGTGACAGAAGCCTTAGGAGAATAATGAAAAGTGTAATTTAGTATGATCTATTTTACTAGCATGTGGAGCCCATGTGTGTTGAGGGAACACAGAAATAGAGAATATTTTCTACATAGCTGGCAGTATACTGTGTCAAACATGTTTTAACCTGTATTAAATACATTTAGTTTTTGGGGGGGAAGGTGTTGAACTGAATTGAACTCAGGGCCCTGTGCTTGCGAGGCCGGCGCTGGGCCTCGGGGCTGCATCCAGCTGGGTGCATTTAGCTTTGAGGCTGTGACTCGCCTGAAAGCAACTGCTTTTTTAATGATTATGTTGATAAGAGAGTATTCTAAAAATATTTAAAGAGTGACTTTTTCATAAACATTCAACTGTTTTTTGTGTTCTTCCTAGGAATTAAGGATGTGCTGCAACTTTTAGGCACATTACCTCCCCAGCCACAAAAATTGTGTTGTGTAGGTGGGACAATAATTCACAAAAAGGTTAGGTTAACAAGTGGCAGAGTTGAGATTCGAGTTTGCACATTTGTAATCCTGGAGCTCCTGTTTATAAATTTGTGCGTTTCATTAGCTAATAACATTGGATTTCCAAAACAGAAGAATTGCATAGGTACTCTCCCTTGTATTTTGCTGAGCACTGAATATTAAAAATTGCTATCATTTCATTTGAAAAAGATGACTTGGTACTGAGTAAAGTACGATATCATTTTAGGACAGAGGGAGCTCTTTAAATGGAATAAACCTTGTTTTCTGAACCCTCATTGCAAGGAGCCACACATGCTTCCCATTGTAGGGAGCGCCTGCACCACTTGCTCCGTCCTATACTGCTTTATCCTCCTGCCGGCTGGGAAAGACTTGGTTGAGGTGGGTGATAAAGTGAAACACATCGCAGATGGAAACTTCAGAGTTTTATTTATTTATTTTGTAAGCATCAGATACCACATTCTTAATTTGGTGTGTCTGCTTCTAAATATTATCCCAGGCTCTGAAGAAGATAGTATCTGGGAGATTTTTCTTTACTTTTTAAAAAATGTATTTAGTGCAGGGCCTACAGGGACTACAGGGTCTCACCACACAGATCTGACTCGTAGTGATTCTCCTGTTTTCAGCCGCCCAAGAGCTGAGACTACAGATGCGCGCCGCCCTGCCCAGTCTCAGTCACCATTTCAGCACACCCCAGGGGTGAGGTCGGCGCAGCGTGCTGGGGATTGGACGCTGGCCACCGTGCTCTGCCTAAGCAGATGGAGATTTTTATTTCAACATATACGTTATAGTATGAGGAATTGGTGAACTGCTGTCCAAATTACTGAAGTGAATATTAAATAATGTTTTAAAATTTCCAGGTTTCGTATATTTTTTATGGAATAGTGACTGGGGAAAAATATGACATATTTCTCCTAAAGACAAGAGTTGAGAAAAGCTGGTTTATTAGCTAAGTTAGACTCATTTATGAAAAGATCATGTCTATAATATATACTTACATATTTATATAACAATGTATGCATATATATAACATATATTTATAC
>NW_004524837.1:355576-366043 GCF_000260255.1 Octodon degus | reverse complement strand
TTTTCCCATTAGGCTCCTTTAAATAGTTGAGAAAATGTAGCTTTTGTGTAGTTTAAATGTAGATTAACTTACTCATCTTTGGAAATTAGCTGAAAGTCATGCCTTAAGAACAAGACACCCAGCAAAACCATCAAGCTAGCTTCATCTTCGTCACTCATTTACTTCCCTCACAGTTATTAGCTCCCAAACAGCATTTCTCTACTATTAAGCTGTCAGAGTAATCCACTCACATCAATTAGAATAATTTCCATTTGAGAGGTATAGACATATAGCTTGAAACACTTTTAGAGCAGTCTCAATACATTTCTGGATGCTGATCTGAAAAATATAAACTATAAGTGCTCATGTAGCTAAAATAAAATAGACTCAACTAATTTATGAGTGCCAACAAAAATAAAATGTAAAGATTTTTGTATCGAGCTCTGGTTTGGAGCCAGGTCTCTGATCCCCACGTGGCCCAGGCCCAGAAGTCGTGTTGCTTTAGCAGAGCTTTCTTTCTTTTTTTTTTTTTTTTTCCCCAAACCAAATCGGTAGGACAGTTTCTTTTTCTTTTTTTTTTTAGGACAGTTTCAATAATTAACACATTACATACATTCTTCCTCGTGGTTAGCAGTGCTTTCTGTCTGCAGACACCTATCTGGTGTGTTTAACCGCATTTAACCCCTGCAGTTTGTAGCCTCAGTTTTAACAGGCTACAAATAAATTGTTCTTATCTTAATTTTTTTGCTTTTAAATGTTTTTTTCCTGAAGTTATTACATCGTAGTTCCATCCCATCAGTCAGGTAAATCAGAAAATAAATAACTCCTGGCTTACTTCCATTTAGAGAAACCTCCAAATACTGCAAACGCTTGTGGATGGTTTTAAAGGCAGTCCCTCCAAGGCATACGTAACCATGCAAAAAGGAGTACTTTCTGGAGGAAAGAACAGTAAGGAGAGCATGCTATTAGGGTGTATGTTAGAGACTAATTAAATCTGATTATTTGTAAGAATGATCAAGCAGTTTAGTGATTTGTTGATGACATTTATAAAACGTATACATTGTAAGTAATTTGCACATACTTAAATCTTTTCTAACTCTGAGGTGCACTCTGAGATAAGGTTCCTTCTTTCTCAGCGTGGGCATGGCTTTCCCTTCTTAGGCACTACCCTGGAGATCCTTAGCCTAAGCCCAAGCCAGTATTGGGGGGCTGGAATCTAAATGTTGTTTCTTTTTATTTGATAAAATGTGCAATGATTGGGGCTGGCGGGATGGCTCAGTGGTCTAAAGCACCTACTTAGAACAAGCTTAGCAAAGCACAGGGACCACGGTTCAATCCCCCAGCACCACATGCCAACCAGCCCTGCCCCCTGGTGGGCTGAGTTGACCACACACACACACACACACACACACACACACACACTAAATAAAATATTAAAAAAAGAAATGTGCAATGATTAAATTTTCCATCAGTCTTGCTAGTGTTAAAACTGTGCAACTCACAATGACATGTAATGTATTAATTATTGCTACTCTCCTATGATTTTGTTATGAATTTTTGTTGTACCTTTTTCCATAAAAAAGGTAAAGTAAAATGAAACCACAAATTAAAGAATTTCTTTATGTATGCAGGTAGTGCTAAAAGTTATAACAACAACAGCAACAACAAAATTCATCCTTATCTAAGATCTGAGAGCCTAGGTATATTATTTATTATGTTTTTCTTAAATTCTATGAAGAATGAAAGGTAACGTTCCTGAATTTAAGAGCTGGGTTTTGGTGTACCCTTCCCTTCCCTTCTCTTCCCTTTTTTTTCTTTTTTTTTTTTTTTTTTTTTTTTTTTTTAATGTATTTGGTTGTTACGTGGGTCTTTCTACGTAACTCCGACTCCTGGAGATCCTATTGCTTTCAGCCTCCCCAGTGCAGGGTTTACAATGTGTGCTCCACTACGCCCAGATGCTGGCTGCCTCAGTGGGCCCCGGGGCAGGGCTGGTGTGTCATGTGGTGCCGGGGACTGAACCAGTCCCTGTGCCTGCCTAAACAGACTTTTAGTCCATTGAGCTATCTTGCCGGCCCCTGGCGTATTGTTTTCTACTTGTAGTTCTAATTCTTTTCTTGCCACAAAGCTTTCAGAGAGTTTGCATGTGCGTCTTTCTTTTTACATCTCTGCTGTGTGCTGACTTGTAGCTGGTCACTTCCCAAATGCCTGCGCTGGTCCACACATAGGAGCTCTGGTGAGAAGAGAACAAAGCCACAGACTCACCGGACACCTACGTTCTGCAGGTGTCTGCCTCTCTCCTTCCCTCTCTCCTGTCCGTGGGCCTGCTGCTAAAGGTTGAGCTACCACTGTGGTAACTTTATAATTTTTATTTTTTAGTATGTTTACAGTAATAGTGATTACTTTGTCACTATTTGATACATGCCATAACACATCTTGATTCTTCATTGCCTTCCCTTTCTCTTTCTCTCTCCTTCCCTGTATCTTTTTGTTTTCTTTCTCCCTATTTCCTAGTATCTTTTTTTTCCTATTATCTTAATTTTGTTCTTTTTTATATTTTGAGTTTCTCATACAAGAAGAAAACCCCACATGATATTTAAGCTTTTGTGTCTTATTTCACTTAACATGATGTTCTCAAGGTGCATCCATTGCCTTCCTGTATCTCCTTCAAAGGATGACTGAATGAGGAAAGTGCAGTATATATATACACAATGTTTTCTAGAGAAGAATAAACCTGTGATACCCTTTTTGTTTTAATTCTCTTATGTGTGTGTGTGTGTGGGGGGGGCCAGCTCAGCCCACCAGGGGGCGGGGCTGTCTGGCATGTGGTGCTGGGGGATTGAACCGCGGTCCCTTTGCTTTGCTAAGCTTGTTCTTTTTTTTTTTTTTTTTTTTTTTTTAATTTTTATTTATTTATTTGTGTGTGTGTGTGTGGCCAGCTCAGCCCACCAGGGGGCAGGGCTGGCTGGCATGTGGTGCTGGGGGATTGAACCGCGGTCCCTTTGCTTTTGTTAAGCTTGTTCTAAGTAGGTGCTTTAGACCACTGAACCATCTCACCAGCCCGCTAAGCTTGTTCTAAGTAGGTGCTTTAGACCACTGAGCCATCTCACCAGCCCCAAGATAAAGTTCTTTTAAAACATTTTATCTATTTATTTATTTGGTACAGGGTCTCACTACAGAGTTCACACTTGTAGTGACCCTCCTGTGTCAGCCTCTCAGTGCTGGGATTACAAGCATGCACCACCACACCTGGTTTTAGTGGCTGGCATAGCTGGGGCTGGCATGGCATGTGGTACTGGGGATCGAACCAGGGTCCATTCACTTTCCAGGCAGGCGCTTAGACCACTGAGCTGTTTCCCCAGCCTATAAAGTTCTTGTATTAGCTGTTACTGTAGATAGAAAGAGAGAAAGCAAGCAAGCAAGCAAACTGATGTAATTAAATCTAAAAAGAGGAGTCCTCTGTTTTAGCTCACAAATTTGGAAGTTTCAGTGCATGGTGGGTTGGTCCTTGTAATGAGACAGTGGAGTATGGAGGGACTGTGTGGCCCAATTAGCTCATGACCAGAAATTGAAAGAGAAGAGACTGGGGTCCCCCCCCCTTAATGACATGTACATGCTCATAGTTTAAAAATTCCCACCAAGTAAGGTGCTACCACTTTCCAAAGGCACTGAGGTAAGGCATCAAACCTTTAGCATGGGAGCCTTCAGGGGACATTCCAAATTCAGACCACAGCAGTGGCTGAGACTGTGGTGTGGTTGGCTCAGCATCTGTCCTTCAACATCTGGTAACATCTGACATTCACAAGACAGACTGCTCTAAAGGAAGATTAGCCACCAAATAGTAGACATTGGCTTTCTGTCAGGATTTTCAAGGCAGGAAGTGTACTTTGCTATTTCAGCTTTTGAAGCCAGCTAACATTCTTACAAAAAGTCAATTAATGCATTAAGAATAGCATTGTTTTTTTTTTTTTTTTCAGAATTTATCAGCATTAGATTCCTGAAATGTGCTATAACATTACAGTATGACATTGACTATTATTTCTAATAATTGGCCTTCAGAGTGTTTCAACTCTCAGGTGACCCTTGTGGACATTATTATAGATTTTTTTATGATTAGAGCTTTGATTAGCTTCATTTTATGTCTATTAGTATACAGTATCAGTTATTTCTGGGATATGTCCTTTTTCCAAATATGGCCAGAATCCCAGGAAAATGAAAAAATAGTAAAGAAAATATTGAAGAGTTCTAGAACTTGTGTCTTGGGGATTGAGAGAAGCCATCTTAACTTTTGTTGTATCAATAAGAATTCACTTTTGAGGACTAATTTTATTTATGTAATAAATATAAACAAGTTTCACAATGATTGTACCCTTTAATTAAAAGAGACTTCCATTCTCTTTCATTACTAGGTACCTATATTACTTTTATATGACTGTTATAAAAAATTCCACAAACTTGGTGACCAGGTACAGCAGGAATTTGTTCTCCTACAGTTCTGGAGCACAGAAGTCTACAGTCATGGTCTGTGAAGGTCTGTCTGCTACCTTCTGGAGGCTCCAGAGTAAAGCCTTTTCTGGCCTCATAGGTTCTGGTGGCTCCGGGTGTTTCTTAGTTGGTGGCAGCACTACTCTGATCTGTTTCCACCTCCATATTCTCTTTTCCTCTCAGTGTGTGTCAGAATTCTCCCTGCCTCCTTTAGAGAGATCCGTGTGATCCCAGTTAAGGCTGACCCCATTACTGAGGACAGTGTTCTTAAGGTCAACTAATGTAGGCCAGAGAGCGATCCCTTTTCTCTTCCCTTAACACTTATGTGGGCTCTCTGATGGGGTTTACTAGCCAAAATAATTCAAAGGTGATTGACAACACGAAAATATATAGGTTCATTAAATTTCTATGTAGCTGGAAATTTTTATAAGGCAGTGAAATCTGAAGAAATGACCAAAGCAAGATGATTTTATACCGTTTTACTTTTTTATTTTTATTTTTTGGCGGGGCTAGCTGGCATGTGGTGCTGGGGGATTGAACCACAGTCCCTGTGCTTTGCTAAGCTTGTTCTAAGTAGGTGCTTTAGACCACTGAGCCATCTCCCCAGCCCCCCCCCCCATTTTACTTTTTAGAGATTTTTTTTTATTAGTGCATGTTTGCAGTACGTAATATTTACATAGACAGTAGGAATATGTGCACAACATACCTTGATTCTTTGCATTTTCCCTCCCTTCCCCTTCCTCCTCCCTCCTACATTCCCTATTTTCATTGTTGTAGTTCATGGTTGTGACACACAATTATATTCATTGTGCATACTTGGTACATGTACATGGCACATCTTAATTCTTTGTAGATCTCCTTGCCATCCCATCGTCCATCTCCTGATCATCTTTTTTATTTTTTCTGGTCATCTTATTTGCAAAAGATGTATCTCCCTGTTTATTTTGATCTATATTTTATTTTGCTCTTTATTTATACTTTGTATTTCTTACATGAGAGAAACCATATAGTGTACAAGCTTGCTTGACTAATTTATTTTGCTTAACATCCTTTTCTTTTCTTTCTTTTTCATTTTTTTTTCTTTTCTTTTGTCTTTTTGAGATAGGGTCTTGTGATGCAGTTCAGGCTGGGATTAAATCATGGGATCAGCCTCAAAGTCCCAATGATCCAAGTGCTGGGATTACCCAAGTGCTGGGATTCTCATGCCTGGTAACACTGCTTTCAAGGTGCATCCAGCTTCTAACAAATGACTCAAAGTTATTGATTGTCTTTGCATAGTGTATAGATACATTTTTTTGTTATCCATTTGTCTGCTGATATACATATGGGCTACTGATTTTGTACTGTTTAGACCAGAAAAGAAACAGTAAATCTAAAAAGGAGAATGACAGAACAATTGGATCTCTGGAATAGGATAAATTCACAGCATGGGGTGTGTATATATGTGAGTGTGTGTGTGTGTGTGTGTGTGTGTGTGTGTGTGTGTGTGTAGCTAGTTGATCATAAAGATTACTCTGACAAAATTATTTATTCAGGTTCATTACAACCTATTTACTACTCTGATTATTAAGGCTACTTTTCTGCCATACTATAAGGAGGACATTTTCCCAAAAGAATCATTATGGCTTGCCATACGTTCAAAAGACAAGTGAGCTGGGCATGGTGGCCACGCTTATAATCCCAGCACTCAGGACACTGAGGCAGGAGGCTTCTTGCAAGTTTAAGACAAGCCTGGGCTACAGAGTGAGCTCAAAGCCTGCCTGAACTTCACAGCAAGACCCTGTATCAGAGAGAGAGAGAGAGAGAGAGAGAGAGACAGAGAGAGACAGAGAGAGAGAGACAGAGAGAGAGACAGAGAGAGAGAGAGACAGAGAGAGAGAGAGACAGAGAGAGAAAGAGACAGAGTGAGACAGAGAAACAGAGAGAGAGAGAGAGACAGAGACAGAGACAGAGAGAGAGAGAGAGAGAGAGAGAGAGAGAGAGAGAGAGAGAGAGAGAGGAAAAACAGGTGAAATAATCACTTCAGCAAGTGATAGTTATAGTTCCTCAGGTGATTTCAGCTTGAATAATCAATACAGCAACTTAGCATATTTTGAGATGACATCCCCTTAGCTTCATCAACTACATATACAAAATACCTTCATGTCTTGATTTTTGTCTGAATAACTGACGGTGTTAGACAAGTCAAGTTTGCATATAAAACAGCAACACAGCTCACTCTGTCAACTTGGCGTTCATACACATCTTAACCCTTACTTTTTCTCCAAATAGAGAACAAGGTTATACTTTATAGCATGATGCAGCTTCTTGTGTGTAACCCCGAATAGGCTAATTCTTTTTTCCAGAAGAGAATGCAAAAGTGCTTGATGTTTCTTTTCTTTAATATCCTGTATGCTAAACACAGTGACAGAGTTAACTACTGTTGCTACATCTTATGTATGGACAGTAGGGATAGAAGGAAGAAAAGAAAGGTATATGCTTAGAAGCTTATACACACATCTGTAACAAAAGATTCATAACAATTTGTAGTCTTTACGAATGGAATTTATAACTGTCTTCTTATACTACTCCCTTTGCTCTTCCCCCTCAGGCAGCACAGCTGGTAAGTGTTCTTTGCCGTGGTTCAAGTAACCCAAATCATTATTTTTTTTCTTGGCTATATGTTTTTATTAAGAAATAATGTCACAGTATTTTTTAGATATGAGATACATTTTAATGGTTGGATTCTTAAGATAAGACTAAATTCATCAATAATGGATTGTGTAACTTCAACCCAAATCTTCATTTCTTCAGGGCCCAACCATTAGCAGTCCTACCTGAGTTAACTTTCCCACTGACCTTAATCACAGGATATGAGAGTGTAAGGGATATATAAGCTATCTCCCACATTCCAGAAGTCTCTTCCTTTGTGTAGCTAGCAAGCAAGCAAGCATCTAGGTTGTAGATTGGGGTGAGAACCAAAACAAAAATAACAAGCCTTTATTCAGTTTCTGGAGTCGTGCAAACAAGGGATGCACACTGTTGCTGCCTCCTCAGTGTTCTATTTTCTGTGGATCCAGATTGGCTCTGATGGGGGATTTATTTCACTAATGAGGAATCCCAAGTCAAAGTCTCCCAGGTCTTTATGGCCCTTTGGTTATAAGAAGAACAAGGATTGGGAAAGAACTGAATCAAAGTATCTTAGTTCATACTCAAATAAGGCAACAAATAGATGCAGCTGGATTGGGATGAAGATATGTGTGTAAGCATGACTGGCTTAGAGGGGGAAACCAAAATTGCAGGGCACCCAAGTCTCGTGTGTGAGTGGCAGTGTGTTTGCATGATACCTGCTGGGCAAAACTATGTAAAGGCCTGTGATTGCAACTGAAAGATCACACAGATGGTGTGGGATGGGAACTGAGCTTCCTACTAGTAACAGCCCCGTTTCCTCTTGGTAATCAGGACTGGTCACCCCAGCTATACATAGCTCCTACATTTGTGTATTGGTTCAGAGGCAAAAGAAGTCAGAGTAGCTTACTGTTGGTCTTAACTTCCAGTTCAGCAGAATCACTGTATATTCTTGTGGAAATAGTCTTTCCTTTGCATCTATGACCTTGGGAGAAGGAAGAGTGCAGGATAAGGTTGTGGAAGCAGAAAATAGACATTTGGTAGTGGGATCAGCAGGAATAGCCACGAGGGGGCCCCATTACCCCCCCTGTCATTCTTGAATGCATGTCTTAGGTAGGGGAGGAGCGGCGCATATACTGGATGCCACTTTAGGCCATTTATACTCTTCTGGAGGACACTGTCCTAGTGCTGCAAGATTTCCCACCTTAATGCTCCTGAGTCTTTAGATGCCATTTTTCTATTCAGTCAAGATGACTGCTTCAGGATGATGGGGATGTGGTCTGGCAAGTGAATTTTAGGATTGTGGTTCTACTGCCTCATCTCATTTATGGTGAAGTGAGCTCTTGATTAGGAGGGATGCTGTGCAAAATATGTTGACAGTGATTACATATAGGCCCACTTGGATAACGCAAGATACGTTGCTCTGCTCAAGAGCTTTTTAACTTTAATCTCATCTCTTACCAGATGATAAAGTGCCACTCAGTTCATGGGATTAAAGATGGGTATCTCTCTGGAGGCCATCTTTGGCCTACCACAGTATTTAACTTACTTATAAATTACCGTGAGGCAGTAAGATGAAGAGGGACTAGAGAATAGATTTTTTTTTTCTTTTCAAAGTTTTATTGATAAACAGATAGCAATGGGACAGTTTCAAATCAAATTGGAAGTACAGTTTCAACAAATAATACACTGCATAATTCTTCTTAGTGGTTAATTGCTGTACAAGATGCGGACTTGTGATCCTATTTACAAACACCATTAGAACAAATCATTCTATTCATTAAGAGAATGCAACTATATATCTATCCCAACCATTTTGAATACATAGAGAATAGATATTAAAGAATGTAAAATCTGAAGACATACTAATTTGAAACACAGCTCTAGCATTCATTTGCTGGCTAAATTTTGGCAAGTTGTCTTAAGTTCTTAATCTTTCCTCTGTAAAACAGGGATAAAAATTAAAGCAGTTTGCTCGGAAAAGCTTTGCATAAATCAGGCAGCTGTGGAGGGCCAGGTTGGTGAGATACATGTTTGTTATCTGTATTGTGTCCTTCATAAAGTTCACTGAGTCATCTGACATAAGCACAAGTAGTAAAGACACCCATGAAAATCTTGTTGTATATGTTTGCTCAGAAGGAAATCTGGTGGGAGGGAAAGTATGTTCTATATTTTGTGTTGTTTTATTTTTCAAAGGTATGGAAATTGGAGACAGCTAAACAGAGGAAGTTAAAGAAATAAAGTTCACAGAGGACTATCTATATTCAAACTAATAAAATGCCCTAAAGAATATAATGTGGCTTTTTTGTCTGTTCCCATGACTCATGAATCTATGTTACTTCCTCTGTTACGTAGAGAGAGTTTTTTTGTCCTTTGAATTGAGTCTAGTTTTTATAGTCAGGACTCATTCTTGGCAATATTTCTTTTAAATTAATTTTTTAAAAATTTATTTATTTATTTGTGTGTGTGTGTGTGTGTGTGTGTGTGTGTGTGTGTGTGGACAGCTCAGCCCACCAGGGGGCTTGGCTGGCTGGCGGAACTCGATGGAAGAATGTACCATGAAACTATTTCCGAGGAGGCTCGCCTGCTGGTGATGTCTTCATGAATGCGTTTCCCAGTTGAACTGGGGACCGGAAGTCCTGTTGGGGGCTGTCTAGGGGAAAGGTTTAGGAGGGTTCCTCTTGCAAAGGGCCTAGACCCTCTAGGGAATTCCTCCACCAAGGACTCATCTTTGGAAACTGAAATCCTCCGGTGGAGAGAAAGAGCTACACCAGGGGCTGTCAGGCCGGCCCAGCGGGGTCCCATTGTGGTCCTGAAGAAGAAAGGGTGGAGCAAGTGTGTTTTAGTCGGGGGGGGCCTGGCCTTAGCTCAGTTCTTTAAGTGGCTGCTTCCACCAAGCTGTCCACCTCAGGTTGCTGTAGTTTGATCCCCACAACACTCTAGCCAGCCAAAGCACCCCTGAGGGCATTCGGAGCAAAATAAAAAAAAAAAAAAAAAATCTTCTTCCATTTTTTTCTAGAAAGGACTGGGAGTGGGAGTCCGCAAGTTCAGGGAAAATGTTTTCTCAGGGGCCGGGCGTGGAATACATGGTGAATTGGTGAGGTAGCCAAAGGAATTTGGACCAGAATTTCTATTTTTGCCTCGAGACTGGAGCAGCCTTAGGAAGGCCCAGGTTCTGAAAAGGCCTAGCATTTAGCTGGACTTGCTCCTCTTCGAACTCAGGCTTCAAACTCTTTCAGAGTTCGGAGGGGAGTTCTAAGAGGAGGAAGATGTCTTGTTCTCCTATCATAGAGTCGAAACCATCATTTCTACATGGAACTGTGAATGCCTTCATTAGATTGGCGAATTGGGTCCCCTAGGAGTGAAGGGGAGGGAGAGAGCCTTTCCAATTATGGTGTG
>NW_004524837.1:342570-355341 GCF_000260255.1 Octodon degus | reverse complement strand
GTGTGTGTGTGTCCAGCTCGGCCCACCAGGGGGCGGGGCTGGCTGGCATGTGGTGCTGGGGGATTGAACTGTGGTCCCTGTGCTTTGTTAAGCTTGTTCTAAGTAGGTGCTTTAGACCACTGAGCCATCTCACCAGCCCAAAATTAATTGGGTTTATTTATTTATTTATTTTTTGGTGGAGCCGGGGATTGAACTCAGGCCCTTGCACTTGCCAAGGAAGTGCTTATTCCACTGAGCTATCTCCCCAGCCCCTCGTTGGGATTTTTTTAGATTGTGCTTTTACTCTACCTTTAAAAAAAGTACTTAATAACATATAGACCTTCAACTTGTTATTAAACTGACAGGAATCCTGTTTGTAATGACTTAAACCATAAATTTCTGTCTATGCTATAATTATTTTTTCAGTTTTTGCTTTTTAATCCCAAACTAAGTGTACATCAACACTTTTGGTGCAGTTCGCTCACTGAGTTTTGGTAGTATGCTACTGTATTTCTAGATGCCTTAACTCCATGGTGGTCATTCAGGTAGCTCACAGAGAACTCTGTTGTTAGGATGAACATAATGCTTGAAAATATTAGCACTTAACTTCTATGTAGAGCTTTATGATTTTGAAAATATTTTCACAGTTTGAGTTTCCAAAAACCATAGAAAGTGGATAGCTTAGGCATAGTTAATATGGTTTAGTTTCATCTGTTCATATTTTTTACTTTCTTGAGTAAGTTGTAGGGACTCTGTTTTTGTCATCCTTAGATGCTTGGTATCTAGCATATTGCTAGTTTACAGAAGTAGAGAATGTGTATATAAGTTTATAATCAAATGAAGAGACAAGGAAAATTACTGATAACACACAGAGCATTTCCCAAAGCTTATGTGGCAACCACCCCAAATAACCATGATCACAACTCATGATCTTAGCTTTCTAGCCCAGTGTTTTACTTAAATATGAGATCAGTTTAAGGTTATTTAGATATTTTACGTTGAACAGAATGAGTTAATCCCTAGTGCTATTAAGATTTAACACTTTGTTCATTAAAATAACCAAACCAAGATTCACAAACCTTGAACACCTAACACCATATATATATGGTTGACTTATTGGTAGTTGAAGCATTGTCAGAAGTGAGCAGAAATCAACCAGAGATGATGACCTTATATAATGTACCTAAAGATAAAAGTGGAAGAAGAAATTGTTTGGTTACCAGAAATAACAAACACAATTTGCATGTAAAATGTTGAAGCAAAGTTTTTTTGTGGAATTACTAAAGGCTCTAAGAGAAGAGCAGAAAAGTGGAGGAGAGAGAGGATGACTGGGGCCACATCATGGGGGTACTTCTGTATCTCAAAAGTTTTTCCCTTTGTTTTGGAACAGTGAAGAATTTATTAAATAGTTTGAAAATCTGAAACAGATTATTGCCTTTTTGGCTAAGAAGCATTTTGTTCCTACTGTTTCATTGAGTTGTAGCATGTACAAGGGGAGATTATAAAAGTCAACAATACTTCTGGATTCTTTCAGAGAGGGGGAGGGGTAAGAAAAAGTCTCTCTGAAGATTCTTTAAACAGTTTAACAGTTGGTGGTGGGAGAGACAAGCTTCTGCTGAGCTTTAGTTTGGGTTATGCTGAACTAAAAGGGATGCTGCTTTCCCTTACCCAGGAGCTGTGGAGAACTGTCAAGTCCACATGGAAGTGTGATTGAAAAACATGCTGAGTGTTTCTTTTAAGAAATTATTGCAGTAAGAGACACATTGCCTTGTATCCTACCTCAAAACACTCTCTCTTACTTCATAAACGCAGTTAATGTCATTCCTTTCACTTTCTGAAGCAAGTCCCGAAAGTCCTCTTTTGTGTCTTAAGTAGCTCTGTTGAGACTGCCTCAGTGTCCTGAATTGATTCAAAACATGTGCATTTCATGATTTTAACCTTGGGGCAGAGCCAGAAGCCATGTAGAGCCAGAGCTGGTGCGGGAGGGAGGTGTAGATGTGCTGTCTTTCTGTCGGGTGGCACTAGGGAGCAGCATCACTGTGTTTTGTATATTTTTGGCACCAGGGACCAAACTCGGGACCTTGCGCTTGCCAGGCTGGGGTTTATGCTGCTGAGTTTTGAGATGTGGTTTTGCTGGAAAAGTGGAGGAGACAAAGGTTGACTGGGGCCACATCACGGAGGTGCTTCTGCATCCCAGAAGTTTTTCCTTTTATTTTGAAACAGTGAAGAATTACAGTCCAAGCTGGCCTGGAACTTACTATGTAGCCCAGGCTATCCTCAAACTCTTAGTGATTCTCCTGCTTCAGGCCCCCAGTGCTGAGATTACAGGCATGCTCCTCCATACCTGGTATCATCATTTTAAAAAAAAAATCACACTTAATAGGGTTACCAGGAGAGAGGATTCTAGGAGTGCTTCAGAAAGTGACAAGAATGATGGAAAACTCTTCAAAGTGTAGGGTAGGACCAATGTCTTTTACTGCAGTAATTTTAAAAGATTTAAACGTGCATCATTTATTTTATTTTATTTTTTTTTTATGTATTTGGTACAGGATCTCACTATGTAGCTCAGACTCATGGTGATCCTTCTGTTTTCTGCTTCCCCAGCACTGAGAATACAGGTGCACCCAACCACACCTGGGCTCAGAGATCAGCTCAGCGTGGTCAGGTGGGGCCAGTGTGGCATGTGGTGCCAGGGATTGAAAGCAGTCCCTGCACTTGCCTAAGCAGGCGCTTAGTCCACTGAGCTATCTCACTGGCTCTGCCTCATATATATTTTAATCATACTTTGTAAGTTTTTTGAAATTAAATGGCATGGCCTTAGTGCTTGAACTGAGCTGCAGATACTGGCTTACCTGAAGGGAATCAGCATGTTTGCAAAAGCAGATTCTGTGTGATCCAGGTGCTATAGGTTGCATGTCTTCAGCCATGAGGGAAGAGGCCAAAAACGATGAAGCAAAGCTGACCAGAGGCCAGGAGCTGATTCACTCTCGAACTCTCTCTCTCTCTCTCTCTCTCTCTCTCTCTCTCTCTCTCTCTCTCTCTCTTTTGTGGCTGGCTCAGCCCCCTGGGGGCGGGGCTTGTGTGGCGTGTGGTGCCTGGGATTGAACCACTGTCCCTGCGCACTTGCCTAAACTTGCCTAAGCAGGAGCTTTAGACCGCGAGCTATCTTGCCAGCCCCTGGAAGAATTTTTCATATCTCATTTCATATCTTGTATTCTGTAGTCTCTTTTTCTGCACCTCATGTTCAAGGTATCCTTCCCATCGTTCCCAGCTGTGGCAGTCTTTCTGTACTCTTCAGTGCTGCTTTTAGTGGCCTGAGACAGGTAACTGGAAGGAGTGTTTCTGGTATGGGCACAATGTCACCAGAAGTGGCTTGACCCTGCTGCTGTGTACTGCTGACTGTGTTGCTGGAAGTACACTGTCGAGGCTACAGTCTGGAGGGATGGGGCTGGCCATGGCAGCCAGTTTGGGAGCCGTTACAGATCACCCATGTAGGAGTGTTCAGTAAGGACACGTGGGGTACTCAGTGGGCCCCTGAGCAAGAGTCTCCTGGCTGCTTCCCTCAGTATGGAGTTTAAAACTGTGAGCAATGGCCTGGGGTCAGCACAAGACCAGAGTGGCTGTGCCCTTGTGTGACTGGGGTTTTCCACAGTCCATTTTCACAGCAGTGCAACACCAGCTTCTTCGTCTGCTGTGGCCCTAGAAGACTTTCCTGAGTCACTTCATCACAGAGTATAGGAGGAACATCGCACTGCTCCTGAGGTGGAAGGTCTCCCTGATCCTGAAGTTCTAGAGGCTGGCTGAGGGAGAAGAGGGTGCACTGGTACAAAAGGGCCATGCACCTTTTGGCTGCCAGTAGGAGAGACTCAGCTACAAACTGCTTGAATGGTAAGGAATATTTATGTCATAAAACAAGAAGCCTTGAGGTAGGAGTGATTAATTCAGAAATCAGTACTGATTAATTCAGTGACTCACATCCTCAAGGAGTGCTAGTTGATCCTTCCCACTCAGCTAATTGGCTCCGCTCTGCTGGTGACGATATAGGCACTTTGGCTGTAGGCCTGATGTGTGCATTGGAGAAGAGTGGCTTTTCCTGGCAGGCCTAAACAAATGACTTGCAGGAGAATGGGACTATTACTTTGATGGATTTAGATAATCAGGATTTATTTTAAGCTAAGGAAGTAGTGACCTTTTCTCAGAGGGAAAGTATCTAGCACCCCTCTAAGCAAAGGCAGTGATAGTGGAAATGAGAAGGACTAGGATGCAGGAATGTTGAGGAGGTAGTGTGGAACGAAAGTCAGCAGTAATTTTCATTTATGAATTGAAAGGCTGAGGGTAGACTGGAGAATCACTGGGATAGGTAGTATAGGCTACTAGGAGAGAGTTCTCACTGGGTACACAGGAAGGACTACGATTCAAGGAAGTTAAGGTATAGTGATGCTGAGCGATATCTGATTGTTACTTGGTTTTTTGTTTTTGTTTTTGTTTAGAAGCTAATGGTATAGATGTAGAAGTCATCCACAGAGATGTTACAGTTGAAGAGATGGGGGTAGAGAAGACTTGGAAGGAAAAGAATGTAGAATGAGGATAGAAGAGAGAAAATCTCAACATTTAACAGGTGAGTAGAGGACACTAAGCCAGCAAAAGTTTAGAAGGGATATTCAGATTGATAGGGAGCAAACTAGTACTTTGTAGTTCTAAGTTTTAATCTGCCAATTTATTAAAATTATTAGTTTACCAAGACTTGTTTTAGTTACGATTTTTTTTTTTTTTTTGGTATCACTCTCCAGGCATCTCCCCAATATAATCAGTGGTAGTTATAATAGCTTTTGGGATTTCTGTGAAGTTCTGTTTGGTTTTCATTTTATTTTTCATAGAGTTCTTGGTCTGCTTAAGATTGTATTTGGTTTAGACAAATTGATTATTATCCTGAGGGTGCTATGTTATACAGACAAAATTTCAAGGAGGTAAGGGTTTGGTTTGCAATATCTGTTATTGCTGAGACCCAGAGATGAAGACTGAGATAGTGAATCATAAAGCTGAATGAATGATATTTAAGAATTTAGGAAAACTTGGGTTATTAAAAAAGCAAGTAGTGTCAGTGAAGTGGTGGAGGCTGAAATCATAATAATAGTTATGGAATGAATTACAACTGAGGTCATTAAACACTGACCTATTCTTTTGACTTTGGTGGTAAAAGAAAGAAAAACAGAAAGTGTAATTGATTTATGGGTTTGAAAGAAATTGTGTTGTTGGTAGCTATGTTTCTGGATTGGTGGAAGTGTAAGGTAAAGAAATGGGAGTAAAGAGAGTTTTGAAGACATTCGGTGTGGCAGGGGAATGACTGGGTGTGCATGGGAGAGAAGGGATGGAACCAAGAAAGGGAGATGACTGACTCAGATGAGAAGGAAGTGGGTAGAGGTTCAGAGAAGTGTTAGGGGGAAATGAAGAATCTTCTTAGGAAAAAAAGGTCAAGTCCTGTGTCAAGGGGTAATGATGTGTCTGGAAGCTCATGAGTAATGGGCCAGTCTTGGGTCAGCTCCTGTGACCAAGACAGAAAGTCATCTAGGGGGAATACAAGAACTGGCAGGACCACATTTCTCTCCAGCCACTTAGAACTGCTACTGACAAGAATTGATTGGCTGCGTTTACCTTAGGAGAGGTTTATTTTTTGTTTTTGGTGCTGGGGATTGAACCCAGGGCTTCCAGCTTGCGAGGCAAGCGTTCTCCTGCTGAGTCAAATCCCCAGCCCCCGGATGGTTTACCTTGTGTTGGGTTTCAAAAAAGTTCTGTGGTACTCCTGAAGGTGCTACTACAAAGCACATGTTTTCAGATGAAATAGGAAGGAAAAATTACTTAAAATGGTCAAGGGACAAGATGAAATGAGACTGAAATGTCCAGTTAAAGGCAAAAACCAGAGTCAGTAATAATGAAAACTGACATGTAAGGGTAGGATGATATGGTCATAGAGAGGAATTTTGTCTTAGGTGGGTGAAAACAGATTATTATTATTATTATTATTATTATTATTATTTATGGTCTGTAAGAACTGGCTTCCAAGCAAGGACTTGCTGGGTATGGATTAATTTGGAGGACTAGCTAGGTACAAATTGATTGTTTATTCTTAACAGGTAAACTTGAAGGAGTAATATATGTTAGGTTTAATGTAATATCAGGATGAAATCAGAAATGCTTAGTTTTAGGAGCTCTATAACCAAAATCATAATGTAGTTTGTAAAGTAGGGTACTTGTAGGAGATGGCATCCTAAGCCAAAAGAGCAGCTCTAGCATAGTATCCTACTCACCTTGGAAGTGGGAGAGACTGAGGCAGAAATCAACTCAGCTTGACCCCTGCCTGCTATGTATGCTATAGTGATGGGGGAAAGCTGCGCCAGGTCTCCCCATTTACCTAAATTGCCCGTCCTCCACTCCTTCGCCTGTCTTGTTAAAACTTCACAAACATGGAAGACAAGGGAAGAAGCAGGACCAATTAAAAAGTAAGAGCCAAACCATGTGCCCATCCGTAGCCATAAATCTCTTTTTTTTTTTTTTTCCCAGTGTAAGAACATTTTAAAGCTTTATTTCATAAAACACTTTGGAGTTCCTTGTAACAGTATATCAAAAGTGAAATGTACACGTTGATGTTATACTCCACATTAAGTCCAAAGTTCCCATTTGGTAAGAGATCAAGTTGCAGGATACAAGTACTAAAAAATCAAACTATAAGTAGTATTTTAAACAAAAAAAAAAAAAAAGCTCGTTTTTAGCACTTAAGTGAAACGAAGCTTTAATCAAAAAAGACTTTAATTCCACAGTGTGTTTAAATCTCAGTGCCAGACTATGACCCCTTGCGTAGGTAGGTACAACCTTCCAGGCCTGGTTGCCATAGCAACCTAGAAACCTGTATAAGCTAAAGGGGGATGAAGAACTAGGCTCACGAATCTTGGGGTGTGCATCGGACACCAGCTAATTAATAAAGACTGTTATTCCTATCATTCGGTATCCCATGGACAATAAATCCTGATGTTACAATCTGAGATAGTTGTAACTTATGATATAAATGCTGTCATTTTAATAGAGTTATTTAAGGTACTGTGCAGTGTGAGTCAAGACAAGTAAATCAGAATCATATTTTTGTTACTTAAAACATTTTGTACAAATGTTTAGTACATACTATTTAATTAAAAAGTGTGATATTTTTCCACATTTTCAAAATTTTTAAATGATTTTAAAGTGAAGTTAGACTTAAAAAAATAACTTTAGAAGTGAAGTAGTTTTATGACTGTTTTTCTCTTCAGGAACTTTTCTTTGACTTCCTCAGTCTTGGCTTGAGAGACATGATTGAGCTCTGTATGAATTTAATGTGACTCTTGATTGTTTAGAAGCTAATGGTCCCCTTCCTTGTGTTTAGAAGCATGAATATTGGCCAGGGGAGAAGGGATTTTAATCCTGTTCCTAACCCTCACATACCTTTTTCATGGAGCTAATATAATTTACATGTACTTTTCTAACAAACTGCTTTTTCTTTAACTGTTCTAAATTGAATTAATGTAATCTCTGTTTTGGAAGTTTAATTATGGCATTATTTGCATAAATAAGAGAATTGGTTGTAACATATAGCTGAGTCACCTGTTAAAAATAAAACCCTCTCTTTGTCTTAAGATTGTGTCTGAAATCTAACAGAATGTAATGTGCTGGATAGTTTGTTTTAATAGGTTGCTCAAACTTGTTTACTTGGTTCTTTAACCTACACCCTCGTAATCACACCCATCTTCCTTCCACTAGGTTTCACGAAGCCATAGTTGAAGTGCCAGACACTATCAACTGATAAGATAAGAAGCACATGGTTCATTGCCATAAGTCCGGGGTCCCTACTGGGCCTACTGACGCACGCAGCCCTCCCCTGATGTCAAAGGGCTGATAAGTAGCACATTGGCTTCTTTCCTACACTCTGTGCCAAAGCCAGGAGTGGGGGAGGGGCGGGGTGCAGCAGCAGACTCTGTTTGAAAAAACAGCTCTATTGATATTAACCCCTCACAAAACATCGATTGCTTTTCTTGACTGTAGGCCAGATTCCTGTTTAAATGGCTTAGTGTTATCTGTGAATAACTTGGCAGAAATGTTTGTTAGCAAAAGTATGTTTAATTCATTATACATATTTCATGATTTGTTTTTGCTTGTAAGGCTTCGCTTTGTTATTTTTTCATGAGAATGTAAGTTGGCAGATGTGATGAAAGGGTTAGTTTAGTAGGTCTCATGCAAAGAAACTTTTACTCCCATTTGCACTCTTAAATGACCTCTTAATAAATCTATTAGGAGGGAGAAAGTCTGTTTGCACCCTAGGACTGTCAGCATCACTTAACATTGGGTAAGCTGTTTGCTTCCACATTCTTACTGGCATCTGTACTGAAATTCAGAGACGTGTTCGAGTCCTGAGACTGAACTGTTCCAAGGGTGGTGGCAATCTGCTGGTACATATGCCAAATATAATCACTCTATTGGTTAAAAGAAAAAATGAAGACATCAGAACAGACTCTACAGCCAACTTGTCAATATAGTGATGAGGTGTAAGTAGTGTACCTTTTGTAAAATGTCTGCCTAACTTTTTTTTTTTAAATGTTTCTTTTATTTCTTTTTTTTTTATGGTCAGCTCAGCCCACCCTGTGGGCGGGGCTGGCATAGCATGTGGTGCTGGGGATTGAACCGAGGTCCCTGCATGCTTGCCTAAGTAGGCGCTTTAGACCACTGAGCTATCTCACCAGCCCTGTCTGCCTAACTTTTAATGGCTCATTATGAGATCCTAAAAATGTGTATTACCTCAAACCTATAATTTCACGGCTGCCTTGTTAAAAAGGGGAGCACAAAATGCATATATCAGAATTAAAATCCGAAAATCTACATAGCCAGCACATATGTAACAATTATTAGTGCTGTTAATATCAGCTCAGGTTAGTGAAACTTAGCAGGTTTTTATTATCATGTAAACTTTAAATTTCAAACTACATATTCATTGAATAAAATTAGGCATGAGAATGATAGATTATAGTGGCAAACACATGCACACAATTAGAACTAGAAAAAATGAGGAAGTAATGAGGAATGTATAGTTTGTAAATGGAAAAGCTAAGAATGTTTAATATTTTCATTATCAAGGGAGCAAAAATAAAAGTGTTTTGGGAATTTTGAAATGTCACTGAATTCTTAAACTGTCATCTTTGAGTTACAGTATTTTATGAGGCTGTCTTTATAACAACATAGTCATGTGTCTTTTGTTGTTTTAAAATTCTTACATGTTAATAATAGCTTATACTTGATGAAAACTTTCCCGCAATCTATATATTTGTTACTTATTTAATTCTTAAAATAATTCTGTGAAGTGTAGATATTATTATTTTCATTTTCCAGATGAGTAAATTAGGCACAGACATGTTAAGTAGCTTGCTCTCATAATTCAGTAAATGGTAGAGAAACCTGGCAGTCTTTTCTTTTCTTTTTTTTTTAAATTATTTTTATTGAGAAACAGCAGTGAGACAGTTTCAAAACCGATTAATAGGACAGTTTCAATAATTAATACATTGCATATTGTTATCTTCTTAATGGTTATTCATAGTACAAGATGCAGATGTGATAATCCTGTCCAAATACTATGAGTACAAATCTGGCAGTCTTTTCTTAATAATTAAAATTTTGTGTTGTAAGTTGCATGATGCTAGAGTGACCAGAGAAATAATACTGCTTTTCTTCAGCCATTGTTAATTCACTATCAGTAAGTAATTATTAGAGAAGGGAATTGGAGTTTTATTGTCTTTTTTTTTTTAATTTTAGGGAAGGGTCTACAGGGTCTCACTACTAGATTGTACTCATAGTGATCCGCCTGTTTACAGCCTTCCAAGAGCTGGGATTACAGGCACGTGCCACCACACCCAGTCTCAATTGATGTCTCAGCTTGCCCCGCATGGGGAGAGGGGGGTGCTGGCACGGCAGGCCTGGGGATTGAACCCCGGCCCCTGCGCCTGCTTGTAGGTGCTTTAATACACTAAGCTATTTGGCTGGCCCCAGGAATTGGAGTTTTAGAGCTAATGGGTGACATACACGAAACTTTTAAGAAAGCAAAAATACTGTGTTTATATTGTTTTCCCAATATATGGCTAAGTAAATATAATTCTTCTGTGCTTTACTGCTTCTATACAGTAAATGCACTTTAGAAATGTGCCAAATGTCTATGCATTTATTCCTATGCAAAACATTTCTTGGTCTCTAGGGAAAATTTGGTTTCCTACTTGTTAAGGAAGAACTAGCAGCTTTTTAGGGTGGAGGGATGAGATGTTTGACAGCAGTGCAGCAGGGTGACTGTGAGATAAATGACCTGAAGTGGCTCAGCAGGAGCAGATGGAGAGGCGCTTGGGGTACTGGCAGCTCAACTTAAAACAGCGTGGCATGACTGTTTTATGACTGGCATAGAGTGAGCAACTGGTACTGAGCACTTAGGAGTGGGGACTTTTTTGAAAGTATAACCAGCTAGCCTAACAAATAAAATATAATGCTTTCAAATCATTTCACATTGTGTTAAGATGGCTAAAAGTTACACGGTAAAGAGCAATCTTTTGAAGCACAGGTTGTGAAGCGAACTTACACTCCTACATTAGCCCTCTGACCGTTCATTCAGCTATAATTATCTGTAGAAGCAATATCCAATCTTTTAAGCATAGGAATGTTTTTGTCATCTGAGTATTTAGGATTTTGTGTATATAATTTGTTACTTCAGTGGACAGGACTTGAGTTCCTAGATTTTCCAACAGAATTTTATGTCATGTACTATTCCATGTTTTCATAAGTATCATCACAGAGCTAATAAAAATTAGTGAAAACAACTTTTGCTAGGTACACAAGGCGGGAAGACAGCAAACTTTTATGGCCTCGTGGTGCTTGTCTGCTAACAAACAGCTGGAGTCATAACAAACAGGTGGATTGAGTATAACATGATTGTGTTGTAGCTTGAATCAAAATAAAGTACTGGAAGCAATGAAGCACTTCAGTATGATGATGGTTTCATTCATTTATTCAGTTCTGAAACATCTGTTGAAAGTGCAGTGGATCTCCATCTGTGGATTCTGTTTTTGCAAATTTGCCTACTTATTTAACTTTATTTGTAAACTTTGCATCAATACTTGCTACGATTTAACCGTCATTTGGGGAACATGCATGTGCAGAGAATGTAACAACTAGTTGACAAAAATTTTGTCTCTGGAAGCATTCAAGGTCCTAACCTGGTATTTCAACAGGAGACAATGGTTTTGTATTTGCTAATTCAGTGTTTATGCAGATTTTATAGAATATCACTACTGCTGAAAATAATTGACTGAAATTACCAGGGTTTCGGTAAAAGGATGGGTAAGATGTGGTTTTGCCTTCAAAGATGCTGCTAATGGTGGAGTGAGGCCTTGAGTCACTGTGTAAGACATTGATATAGGTCTTTGAGCAGATTCTGAAGACTGTTTTGGTGGTAAGATGCAAACTGATGAACTTTATTAAAGTGGAAACTTCTATCATAAATGAAATGATTTTTGAAAGCATCATTTGTCTTAAAATATGCAGTTTCTTTTTTTGGTGGTAACAAAAAATAATATAAATTGTAAAATTCAAGTTGGTGTTTCCTGAAAATTACATGGTAAAATGTTATTGCATTAATTCATACTCAGGTTAATCATTGTAGTGGATTTCTAATAGATGGTCAACTTATTACACCCAGCTGAATTAAACTAGTGTGGTAATGGGTGTGGGAGGCCCACCTGAGAATTGTTGCCAGCAGCATATAAAGGCAGAACAGAAGAAGCTGCCAAATGCTGTTAGGGATGCTGTTAGGAGAAGCTGTTGGAGCTGTTGGAGCTGTTGGAAGCAGTTAGTTTTCTTGAGCTGTTCCCTGGAGGGCCTTGCCATGCTAGCTTTCCTGATGAACTTTGGAGGAGCTTGGACCCTCGTCTTGAGCATTGTTTTTTGGCACTGGAGGGGAAGATGGTGCACTGCTCAGCCTCATGGAGAAGCTTGTCACTTTGGCTTTCCTGATGGGAACTCAGCTTTCCTCATCACTGGAGGAGCTGAGGACCTCACTGTTGCTGACGATGGCTATGTAGCTTACTTTGAGTATTGCTTCCTAGCTCCAGTTCAGATCCCTCAGCCTGCTAGCACAGATCCTTCATCCTGCTGGCATAGACTTTCTAGCTTCCACCACTGACTCTTGGGCCATTCCAGCACGGATCTGAGAAGCAGGCCTGCATGAGACTTAGTTGTGGGTGTTAGACCTCTGGTTGGACTATGAGAGGCATCATTATGAGCTCTAGGTTTTCATCTGGACTTATGCAAAATATTAGGACCCAGGCCCTCAGTTGGATTCTTCAGTATTTAATGTATGGATAGATCTCCTGCACTTGTTCTATATGATTCTTGGGTGATTCATTATGAAATAATATAAAATGTGTCCTGTACTATATTATTTGCCTTGCAAAAACCCCAAACCCCAGCAATCATGATTGCTTTTCCTAGGGTTGAACTAAATTCAGGCATTAGTCACACTGTGGTCTTACAAGTTTCAGATATCAGGTCAGATTGACAGGCCTAATTTTTTTTTTTTAGTTTTTTTAAAATTAATTTTGTTGAAAAACAAATAACAATGAGATAGTTTCAAAACAGGTTAGTAGGACAGTCACAATAATTAATATATTGCATATTGTTGTCTTCATAGTATTTATTCATGCAGACATGATATCCTGTCCAAACACTATTAGTACAAATCTT
>NW_004524837.1:305488-342175 GCF_000260255.1 Octodon degus | reverse complement strand
ATGTGGTGCTGGGGGATTGAACCGCTGTCCCTGTGCTTTGCTAAGCTTGTTCTAAGTAGGTGCTTTAGACCACTGAGCCATCTCACCAGCCCCTGGCTCAGTATATTAATATGGCTTTACTTTTTATACCTTGTTATTATACTTTTCTGCTGCATGGTTAAGACCAGATAAAGCAAGACCTGTATAATAAGAAATGTAACTTTTGTATCTTACAAGCTTAGTCAAATCCCCTCAGGATTTACCCTGAAACCCTGTACCACAGTTTGTAGATTCTTTGTCAGTGTCAGCCATGTGAATGAGTCACAGCCATTGCTTGACCAATTTGCTCTCTGTGAAAGCAATGTTTTCTCTCTAGGTGACTCTCTTTAGGCACATTACACCTCATCAGTCACTTTCCTCTGTGGCCCCATAATCTCTTTGATCAGAAAATTTGGGACATGACTGAGTTGCAGAATGTTACAGTACAGGTTCTCTTATGACAGACCTAATTTTTACTTGTTCATTTCTTTTAGATAATAGTTTCAGTTATTAAAAAGATTCACTCTACTATGTAAACAATGTTAGAAATAAGAATAAGAGTTTCAGAAAGGAAAATATCAGCTAAATTGCATTTCTTCAAAGCTCATGTGCTCAACTGCTGACATTTAGCACTTACTTAGGGGACTATATGGAGATTTAAGGCCTTTAAAGAGTTTATGTTAAAATGAAGCTCACAGTGGGTTTTTAATCCAGCATGACTGTGGTAATAGCAGCTCTAGCAAACTAATATTTTCCTTTCTGAAAATCAGTATGAGTTCAAATTGCTTGTCACTTTCCATCTAACTTTTCTTGGCTATCTGTTGTTTGAAACGAATCATTTGTGTGCAGCTCAAGTTGGAAAGTCCCTTCTGCTAATTTTTTCCTCCCGAGAAATCAAAACATTTGGCACTTTCCTTTTTTTCCTTTTCTGAAACAGCAAACAACAAATGTGGGTTTATGCAACTGGATGCAATTCCGCTTTTCCTTCCTTTTCCAATGTTCAGTGATGGTGCCTTCATATGAGAAAATCTCTAGATCGAGAAGCAAAACCAGAATGTGGGAGTATGGACTAAAACATTTCCTCTAAAGCATTGTTCCTTGGTTAAAAAAATTAGAGACAAGACTAAAGAAGAGGTAATCAGTCAACTGGCACAGAAGAACACTTCATGTAATGTCAAGAGACGTGAAGAAGCAAACAGTTTGATGGAGTGAATGGTGTCTTTTCCACCACTGTGAAGAGAAGCTCACAAGGAAAAGTACTGCATAGGAAACATGAAAGGATGGTAGGGTCGAAGAAGTCCCAGGCAATCAAAACTCAGTTGAAATTGAGGATGTTACAAAGAGTACAAAGTCATTTACACACCTATAATATTCAAATAATGGAATTTAACAAAAAAAAGGGTATACAGGTGAATGTCCATTTTGTATCTGTGTATTCAGGGTGGTTAGGATAGATATATAGTTACATTCTGTTAATGAATAGAATGATTTGTTCTAATGGTGTTTGTAAATAGGATATCATGTCTGCATCTTGTACAGCAATTAACCACTAAGAAGAATGTATGCAGTGTGTTAATTATTGAAACTGTCCTACCGATTTGATTTGAAACTGTCTCATTGCTATTTGTTTATCAATAAAATTATGGCAAAAAAAAATAAAGACTTCATCAAAAAAAAAAAAGTCAAAGGTGATGGCAATATATTTGAAGAATAAGTGTGTTGGCTGGGTAATCTTAAACTGTTTTAAAAAGAGTGGCAGGACTAGTTTAGGGTATACCAGGTTATATCCAAGTAACACAAATAGGGTTGGGCTGACAGTCCTTACCCACTAGGCCAATGATGGATATAGACCTGTGTAGTCTTTGGAAGGGAAGTGTAGAAATGTGGTCTGGCTGGAAGAAGGTTTGTTTTAGGTTTCAGAAAATATCATAGATCTGAGTTAAACATCTGTAATTTTAATGTGTTCCTCAAAAAACATAAATTGGGAAGTTAATACTCAATATAAGTATTGGGAAGTGGGGCCAGATAGGAGATATGTAAATCATGAGGGTCCACTGCCCTGTACTGATTAGTGAAGGTTCAAGATCTTGCTGTCTTCTTGATCTTCCAATATGGCAAAAGGTCCTTGTCAGGTGGATGGTCCTTAATTATGAACTTCCCAACATTCAGAATTTGGAGCCATGAAGTTTTGTTCATTGTAAGTTGTTAGGTTAGTGGTGTCCTATTACAGCAGCATCAAATGGGCTAAGACAACTTTTGTGAATGTGTAAGCAAAATCAGTGGGTGAATGGTATCTACCGTGCCACAGTATCTCCCATTATGTTTGAGTTTTGTCCATGTATCTCATAAGGAGAAGAGTAATAATCCTGTATTTCTCAAGGAGCAACAAGCAGTACAAGACTTCTAGGATCTCTTTTTGTAAATGTGCTCATCCCTTTCCTAAGGGCTCATGTAAAATAGTTCTAATTCAGTGAATGCACATTTTATTTCTTGAGCTAGCCTGCCTCGCAGTGTGTTCTCCTGATGATCCTCTGTGTTTTCTATTTAATATTAATCCTTTAAGGAAATGTGGGCTGCAGAAGTATTAAGACCAATATTATCTTCAAAGAAAAATCAAGATTAGTATGGGTCACTCACAAGTGAGTGGCTCAGATCCTTTTAAAAAAATTTGTCTGCTCTGTGATAAAAAAGCATGATTTCAGCTTCACATTCTAAATGTAGTCATCCATGTAGTGCCAACCACTGGTGGTAACAAGGCTTTGACAAATAAGAGAGTGTAAGTTTGCCAAGTTGTATGTATTACTTAAAGGGCTCTTTCTAATAATACATTTTAATTAGGCATCAGCTATATGAAGAGTAAACTAATATTTGAAAGAGGTTTGCAGATTAATTTTGGAGATAAAGAGGCCTTTGCCACAAATCTTTGCTTTACTTTATTCAGGTATGCAAGAGTTTTTTTGTAAGAAACACAGGGAAGGAATACAATGCAACAATAGACAAGGACATTTTCGAGCTGTTCCATTGTCCACAGCTATTTTATGCTTTTTTTTTTTTTTTTAATGTGGAAAGCAGACCTCCACCACCTGGGACCAGAATTTGCATATTCCTTCCAAGCCAATAGGTTAGTTTCTGACAGAGGCACTAGTTCTCTGTCCATGTAGCTCACGAGGAGAAGAGTATTAATCCTGTATTTCTCAAGGAGCAACAAGCAGTACGAGACTTGTAGGATCTCTTTTTGTAAATGTGCCCATCCCATTCCTAAGGGCTCAACCCTTGTGATTCAGTCATCCCCGCAGTCTGTACTTTGAATGTTATCACATCAAGGATTAGGTTTCACTGTGAATTTGGGGAGAACACAAACTTCAAATCACAGGCGAGATTTAGAAGTAGTGAACTTGAGATTAGTTTTCTAGTACACTGGCAAATCTGGAAAATGTTCTTTAACTGACAGAACCCTACAACACTCTTGCAAGAGAAGAAAAATTCTCTTCTGCCTTTGCTCCCAGGACAGAGGAGAGCAGTACTGCACGGCTATCCATTTCCACTGTGCATTTCGGTACTCTAAGGGAACAAAGTGTCTTAAGTAAGAAGGCAAAGAGATTTTTAGGCACATTTACTCTATAAATAGTGATCCTCCTGTTTTCAGCCTCCCAAGTGCTGGGATTACAGGTATGCACCACCTTGTCCAGTCTCAGTTGGCATCTCGGCTTGCCCTGGGGCGAGGGCGTGGCCGGCATGGCACAGTTGGGGATTGAACCTCCTCTGCTGTGCTCTGCCTAAACAGGTGCTCTAGTCCGCTAAGCTATCTGGTCGGCCCTTGGGTTTTAGAACTTTTTCCCCTTTAGTAATTGTTTGATCCGGAACAAAGTTATCTACTTGTGATGGTTGATTGATTGATTGCATCAACTTGAGTAAGAAAAGCTTAACTAAATTGGCTCAACAATCCACATCCTAAGGCATAGTAGCCCCACCCTATGGTGGGTTGTCTGAATGGTGAATGGGGAAGGACCCAGTTGCTTCTGTTCTTTGGAAGAGCTCCAGTCTTTGCCTTCAGCTTGAAAATTCAGCTTCTGACACAGATCCTTCAGTCTTCTGGCAGACTCTTCAGCTTTCCATTGCAGAGCCATAGGCCTCCTGATACGGACTCATACAGAAACGGACAGCAGTGAGCTGCAGACCTTAAATCCTTCAGTCTCCAGGGTGTATACACCCTCTGCACTCTTCCACATCTGACTCTGTGGATGGCTACCATTAGCCAATCTTGTATCATATACATTTATGATCTTGTATTATATCTGTTTCTCTAGTAAACACTGACTGATAAACTACACCTCAGTTCTCTAACTGCAGGAGATGGAGGGAAGGAGGAAGGCAGAGGAATGAAGATGGGAAGAAAGGGAGGAAGAAAGGAATGTTACGGAGGAGGAGGACTAAATGTGAAGATGAGTGTATGTAACAGCATAGGTTAGAAACTGGCACTTTTGAAGAGCTATCTAAATGTTATCTATTATAATTTATGATAACACTGAAATGTTTTTGTACTGTACCTCTGATACAGAATTTAGCAATCAGTGTTTTCTGTTTTTTATCCTGGAATTAGAAAAAAATTCTAAGATGGTCATTTGAGAACAAAAACCATTTTTTAAATATTGTTTGCCATTCCTACGCATGCTGAACACATAGAAGTATGAAAACACTTACTAATTGGTTGCCTGCTTTGCTAGTACAGTAGATAAGCCTTTCATTGAGAGAGTGCTGCTGTATTTGTAAGTAGCACTGCTCTTACATTTTCCTGTCTGCTTGCTCAGATCAGTCTGGTTATGTTGGTAAATCATCTGTAACACATCAAGACAGTCTACAATAAAAAGGCTGGAGAAGTAGTTTGATTACAGTAGTGTATGTGATGTTGTAATTCATTGATCAGTTAAGCTATCATTTTTCTTTTTTTTTTTTTAAAGAATGGAATAAGGAATTTTTTTTTTTTTTTCCTCCTTGAATGCCTTCAGGGCACTTGGGCATGGCTGGAGTGTTGTGGGGATCGAACTACAGCAAACTGAGGCTGCCAGCATTGTGGAAGCAGCCACTTAAAGAACTGAGCTAGGGCTGGGCCCCCTCATTTTTCTTAAGAACTAAATAAAAGATAGATGATAGAAAACAGGGAGATAGACATTGTGGGATGGGAAGGAAGGGATCCAGGGATAGAGGAAGATGGGAAGGAAAGGCAAAAGAAGGAAAATTGAAGAGGAGAGCAAGATGCCTTACATTATACCAATTCTCTACAGTGACTTTATTATGTATTTGAAACATGCACTACAGTAACATATTGCATAACAGTGTTTTGGACAATGTTATGGTTTGTGTCTCGATGCCCCCCCCAAAGCCTTATGCAGTCATGGGGTAGGCTTCTAGAGTTTGTGATTAATTCATAATCTAATGCTGGGGTTATGGGTGTGAGTGCTACACCTGTCCTGGGCAGGTGGTGGTGGATAACCTGAATGCAATATAAGGGGGGGAAGAGGCTTGCTCTCTGTTGCTCTGCCACAACTGCTCCTGCCTTTTTGTTCTTGCTGTTTTGCTGCTTTCTGCCACCATGAACTGCTGCCCTCTGCCATGTGCCACTCTACTTTGAAGCCAGCCAAGTATGAGCTGAAACTTCCACAAAGTGTGGAAGTAACCAGGACAGTCAATACTGACTGTGTGTGTGTGTGTGTGTGTGTGTGTGTGTGTGTGTGTGTGTGTGTATAGTAGTCTCATAGATTATAATGGAGAAGAAAAATTCCTGTCACATCACCTAGTCACATCTAGGCTGCTGATTATTCTCGTGTGTTGATACCAGTGCTACCACTCATATAAAAAGACAGCACCTATAATTTTGTACAATATGTAATACTTGAGAATAAGCAGCCATGTTACTGGTTTCTGTGTTTACTATTGTTATTTTAGAGTATTTCCCTTCTACTTAATAAGAAATGTTTACTATTAAACAGCATGTTGTATTACATTGGTGGCAGCCCCATACATCCTGTGTTCATCTCCCCCGTAGCTGCCTCGAGAGGTGGTCCCATCCAGTATTAATGTAGGTCACTTCAGCTTGTCAGGGTGCACTCTATGATGTTCCCTTGAAGAGGAAATTGCCTCACAACACATTTTTAGAAAGCAGCCTGCTGTTCAGCAGTATAGGACTGTAAATAATGTCAGTATTTATTTAGCACTTTACAAATATATTATAGGCATTATTTTATGACAACCTCAAAATCTTTTTAAATTTTAGGCTTTAGATATTGGTCTTTACAAAGTATTTCCTTGAAAATGAGTTTGTTTTTATGGTGGAAATGGTTAGGAAAATAAATTTGATTTGTAGTTATTCATTTTACAGGCAACTTTCTACTACATTCTATAAATTAAGGTGCAGTCTTCTAAGTTTAGTTTATTATTTATGTCCTTTTGTTAGTTTTGTTTCTTGTGTGAGTGGTTGTATTGGGGATAGAATCGAGGGCCTTTGTAGTGCCTTACACCCCCACCCCTCTATATTTTTATTAAGAGACAGAGTCTTGTTTAATTGCTGTGTTTCCCATGCTGGGTTCAAACTCGGAATCTTCCTGTCTCAGCCTCCTAGCTACTAGGATTATAGATGTACTGGGGTGAATAGACCCTGATGGTCTTTACATTTATTTATATTGGATTCGTTGAAGTTTTTGTGGTAGTGTGGCAATGTGCTGATCATATCACTAGGGTTTTTTTTAGGTATTTAGTACAGGTTCTACAATGTCTTACTATACAGATCGGACTCATAGTGATCCTTCCTGTTTTTCAGCCTCCCAAGCACTGGAATTACAGGCATGCGTCACCACACCCAGTCTCAATCACCATCTCAGGGATTGAAATGGAGGCGAGGCCAGCACAACAGGCTAAGGTCACATCCCGGGCCCCTGAGTCTGCCTAAGCAGGTGCTTTAATCTGCTGAGCTATCTGGCCAGCCCATCAGTAGGGTTTTGATTCATCTTAATCTGATCCAGTTATAGAAACTCCAGTTGGCATTCTGGCCCTAGCCATTCAAGGTCACTGAGGACTCAGGACATAAGAGAACCTGTACTGTAACATCCTGTAACTTAGTCATGTCCCAAATTTTCTGATCAAAGGGATTATGGGGCCACAGAGAAAAGTGATTGATGAGGTATAATGTGCCTAAGGAGAGTCACCTAGAGAGAAAACATTGTCTCAGGCTTTCACAGAGAGCAAATTGGTCAAGCAATGGCTGTGACTCATTCACATGGCTGACACTGACAAAGAATCTACAAACTGCGGTACAGGGTTTCAGGGTAAATCCTGAGGGAATTTGACTGACATTGTCAGATACAAAACTTACAAGAATTTGGTCTTAACCATGCAGCAGAAAAGTATAATAATAAGGTATTAAAAAGTAAAGCCATATTAATATATTGAGCTGTAAAAAGCTCAAGTCAACAACTTGCGACATTGCCAGTCCTATGGATAACCCACTACTGTTATGGACTGCTGGACTATCTTGGATTATTTTGCTGAATTCACACACCTACAATATTTGAATGGCAACGAAATACTCATCTCTGACAAAACTAAACAAGAAAGGGGGGTATAAATGAAGGACCATTGTGTAGTGAAAAAAATGTATATATGTATTTACAAAATAGGATAGATATACAGCTACTTTTTCTTAATTCAATGAGAAGAAAGATTTGTACTAATAGTGTTTGGAAAGGATACCATAGCTGCATCTTGTACTATGAATAACCACTATGAAGACAACAATATGCATTGCATTAATTATTGTAACTGTCCTACTAACCTGTTTTGAAACTGTCTCATTGCTACTTGATTCTCAATAAAATTAATAAAGAATCAGCAACAATAAAAAATAGATTTTAAAAAACCCCTCCAGTTGGCTTGTTTGCATGTGGAGATATGCTTTTTCACACTCCAAGATAGTGTTATTTATTTTTTTATTGGTATGTGTTTGTAGTACATCGGATGATGGTTCATTGTGGCGAGCTAGGGAATATGCACGACATATGTCAATTCTGTGTGTGTTTTTTAAACCTTTTCCCTTTCTCTTCTTTTTCCTCTCTACATCTCTGTCTTTTACTTTGCATTTTATTCATATTTTGAGATATTTCAGATTGTATGTCTGATTCATTTCACTTAATATTATGGTCTCAAGGTGCATCCATTTTCCTATAGATTGCTGAAGTTTAACCTTTATGGCAGAGTAGTAATTCACTGTGTATAAATAATACATTTTGTTTGTCCTTTCTGATGGCATAGAGGACACTTCCAACCTCTAGCTATTGTGAACTGTGCTGCTATATACATAGATATACTTGTATCACTGTGATATGCTGTCTTTAACATTTTCAGAATATGCCTAAAGATAAGGCTGAGTCATATGGAATTTCTAGTTTTACTTTTTTGAGGAATCTGCTTGTTGATTTCTATGGTGATTGTACCAGTTTACAATCCCACCAGTAGTGAAGAGTACTCATTCTTCCTGAAGTGAGATAGAATCTCAGTTTTATACTAATTTGCATTTCTCAAATAGCCAGTGATGTTGAACATTTTTTGCACATATTTATTAGCTATTTTTACTTTTTCATCTAAGAAGTGTCAGTTCATTTCAGATCCCCATCTTTTCATTGGATATTTTATTTGAGGGCCTAACTTTTTGAGTTCTTTATATGTTCTAGACATTAGTCCTTTGTGTGAAGAGTAGCTAGAAAATTATTTTTTCTCATTTTGTAGATTGTTTCTTCATTCTGTTGATTTTTTTCCTCTGCTGTGAAGAAGGTTTCAGTTTGATATAATCTCATTTGTTCATTCTTGATATTATTTCTTGTGCAACAGTGTTCTGTGCAGAAAGTCCTTACCTAAGGCTAGTTGTCAAGAGTTCTACTTATTTTATCTTCTAGCAGATTGTATCTCTGTCGTAATATTTAGATCTCTGACACATTTTGATTTTAGTTTAGTGTATGGTGAAAGATACAGGTTTAGGTTCAATCCTTGGCATGTGGATAAAGTGATATTACCAGGTTGTATATTAGGTTACTGGTTAAAATTTTAAGAAATGGCCAGAAAATTTCCACAGTGACTGTATTTTTGTTTTGTTTTCTTTTACATTCACTTTAGCAAGGGATGTGTCTTAGACACTTTGCTTCCTACTGGAACAAAATTTCAGGCATAGAGGACTTTTATGAGGAGATAAAGCACTTCGGTAGAGGTTCCAGTCCATAGTGTCCTCGCTTCTAAGCAGGGTGGCATGGTGGGCTGGAGTGGCAGAGGGTTGCTCATAGCACGGTGGAGGGAAGCGGAGGGAGGATGAATGGAAGGAAGGGTGGGGTCAGCCCACTGAGGTTAGCTTACCCACCTGATCCAGCCACCTCCCAAGAGCCCAGCCTCCAAGGACTTGAGACTTTGAGGACATCAAGATGGAAGCCACAACCATCCCAGAATTCCAATAGTTGCATATCTTTGCCTGAAGTTTTGTTGTTAATGATAATTGTAGTGGCATATCTTTATGATATTAATTTGTATTTACTTAGAGGATAATGGTATGGGTAATATTTGCATGCACATATTCACCACCTTTGTGTCCTCTGCTGCAGTGTCTCTTGAAGTCTTGTTTATTTTTTTCTAATTAAGATTTTTTTTCTGTTAACTTTGAAAGTGCCTTACATATTCTGAATGAAAGTCCTCTATTGTCTATGTATGTGTTTTGCTGATGAGTTTCCACAGTCTACGTTGTCATTTCTGTGTGCCCTCAGAAAAATTTCTATTCTCTGTTCATGGGTGAAGGATTCTGTCTGTGTCTGTTAGGTCCACCATACTTGGTACATAGTGTTTCTCAAGCCTCCTGTTTTTTAATTGATCTTTTGTTTAGTTTTTTAAATATATTATTAAAATTAAGGTGCTAACATCTAAAAATTTAAAAAAAGTTTTTTAAAAATGAAATCTGTAGCTAGTATTATGGCTCAGTAGAAGACAACTTGCCTGGCAAGTGCAAGGGCCTGAGTTCAATCCCTGGTTCCAATGTCCATTTCTCCATTCAGTTATGCCAGTGGTTGCTTCATACATCTTGGGGCTCTCTTAAATTTGCAAGTTTAAAATTGATACATATTTGTGATGGATGACCATATAATATACACTCTTTGGATAACAATATGTATTTGACTTATAATAATATCAAACTTTTTTCTGATACTGCCTTTCTTTTTCATGCATTTTTAGCCTCTTTAATTTTCCAAGTATATTTTTATATTAATACAGAGGTTTATATACGATGAATACAATTTGTGGGTTTTTTTATTTCCCAGTACCAGTGGTTGAACTCAGGACCCTGTGTTTTCCAGGCAGGTTCTTATTCTGCTGAGCTGTCTCCCTGGCCCCCGCAATACATGGTTTTAATTGGTGATTCATGTCTATATCTATTAAAAAGAAACTATTTAAAGAATGGAATTTATAATAAAGATAAATAAGACAAATAAATAATTTGTGTTATTATTGTAACATTTTGCTTCAAAATTCTTCATAGACAAAACAAAAAAGGAAAACAATATGTTTTCTAATTCTCATTATCTTACTTTTAAAATAATAGACCTTTGTGTTTAGAGTGCTTTTAGGAAACTACAGGGATGGTCCATGTGTGCCTTGTTTTATATTCCTGGTCTCTCCTGTTATGGATGTCTACCAATGATACATTGGTTACATTTGGTGTACTTAATATTGATACCTTGCTGTCATTCAAGTGTGTCTTCAAAAGTCTTGTATGTGAGAGTCTGGGTCTCTAGTGTGGCAGTGCTGAGAGGTAGTGGAGCCTTTAAGAGATGAGGTCTAGAGGAAGTCTTTATGTCGTTGGGAGCACTGCCCTGGGGAGGGATTAATGAAGTTCTTCTGGACCTGGTTACTTTTAGCAAAAGCAAGTTGTTTAAAAAAGAGCAAGCCAGGCCTGTAAAGCTCCCTTACTTTCTATCTTGCCATGTAACTGTACTCTTCTTTTTATCTGATCTCCCTCCATGATGCCCTCTTTCTGGTTGTTATATAAGTAAAAGGCCCTTACCAGAGTGTGTGCTGATAAAGCTGCCTTCTTTGTACGTTCATCTTCCAAACTGTGAGCTAAGGAAGCCTCTTTCTTTCCTAGAGTACCTGGGTTCAGGCATTCAGTGATAGCACCAGAAAACACCAAGCAATTGCCGCTTTGAGTTACCGTAGTTTACAGTAGGATTCACTGTTGATGTTGTACATTCTGTGAGTATGGAGAAAAGCATACTCATCTACCATTATAGTACCTTGGAGAACATTTTCACCATTCTCAAATTCCTGTGTGTTCTGGATTTTTATTTTTTCTAACCCGCAGTTCATGGAAACCACTGATGTTTTTGCTTTTCCCATAATTTTACCTTTCCCCAGAATAGCATATCCTGTAGTATGTACACTTTTAGATTGATTCCTTTTACTTATTAATATGCTGTTACACTTCCTCCATGTGTTTTCCTAGTTTGGTGGTTTATTTATTTATTTATGAATAATATTGTGCAGTATGGATGTTTATTTGTTCACCTATAGAGGGACATCTTGATTGCTTCCAAGTTTTGAAAATTATGATTAAAGCTGCTATAAATAGCTGTGAAAAAAATTTTTTTTGTGGACATGTTGTCAGCCATTTTTGGATAAACACCAGAGTGTGAATGCTGGACTGTATTATAAGAGTATGTTTAGTTTTGTAAACAAAACAAAACTGAACCGCTGATTCGTCTTTGAGTATACCATTTCACATTGCCAGCAGCACCTATCAAAGGTTCAGGTAGCTGCGCATTCTTGTCAGCATTTGGTGTTGTCAGTATTCTGAATTGTACATATTCTCACAGGTGTGCGGTGGTATCTTATTGGTGCTTTAATTTGCATCCTTGCACAGGTCCTTGATGACCTGCAATGTGGAGCATCTTTTCATCTGCTCATTTGTCGTCTTCTATTTTAGTATGATGTCTGTCAGGTCCTATGCCTTTTTGTATAATGATGTTATTTATTTTCTTATTATTGAGCTTTAATAGTTCCTTGCATATTTTGCTTAATCATTTATCTGAAATAGGCATTCACATTTTTTTTTCTAGTTTCTGGTTTGTCTTTTTGTTCTGATAGTGCATTTTACAGAGAAGAAATTATTAATTATAATGAAGTTCAGCTTACTAATTCTTCATTTAATGGATTATTCTTTTGTTCCTACAAATAAAATTCCAACAACAAATCCAAGGTCTTCTGGAATTTCTCCTGTGATATCTTTAGGAAATTGTATATGGTTATTGTTCTGCTTTTAGGTTTATGATCTGTTCTACATTAGGCTTTGTGAGTTGTGTAAATCACGTATCTGGCTTCATTTTTTTCTTTTGCATGTGATTGTCTTAACTGTTCCAATACCATTTTTTATAAAAGACTAGCTGTGCTCTATTGTATTGCCTTTGTTCCTTGGTCAAATATCTGTTGATTATATATTTATATCTGTCTATGGACTCTATATTCTGTTTCATTGTATTTGTGTCATTCCCAAGAACAAAGCTGCCTTGATTATTGTATCTTTCTAGTATGTCTTGGAGTTGTGTTGTCAGTCTTCTAATTTGTTGTTCTCCTGAGTGCTGTGTTTTCTGTTCCAGATGTTTTTACACTCCATATAAACTTCAGGATAAGTTTATTGATACTCACAAAATTATTTTCTGGGATTTTGATTTATATTAGTGATGCAGATCAAAAATGGAAAGAACTTGTTATCTTTTTTTTTTTTTTTTTCCAGAACTGGGGATCGAACTCAGATCCTTGCCCTTGCTGGGGAAGTGCTTGTTCTACTGAGCTATCTCCCTGGCCCTAGAACTTGTTATCTTGATTGTAATATCTTCCTACAGGTGGGCATAGTGCATCCATCTACTTAACTTAATTCTTTGATTTCTTTCATCAGAGCTTTGTTGTTTTCCAATATAAATCTTGTACTTTTTAATATTTATACTTAAGTATTTAATTTCTTTGATTGCTAGCGTAAAATGTATTAAATTTCAAATTCTATATGTTTATTCCTAGTATATAGAAAAAGAAGGTTGACTTGTATTTTAACGTTGTATCCTACAATCCTACTATAATTGCTTTTTAGTTCCAGGACATTTTTTTATGGGCTTCTGCAGCTTTTCTATAAATCATGTCAGCTGTGAACAGATGGCTTTGTTTATCCCTCCCTTCTTTCCCATATTACATCTTTGCACTGACTTCTCTAATCTATTTCTAGAAATTATTTTGTAAACTACTTCTCTAAAAAAGCAGTCCTTTGTGGTTCATGAAGTTTCTGTTACTTGAAAATTATTTAGCTAGTGTGTTAATAAAAACTTTCATTGTGTATCTAGAGCCAAAAATAGGAAAGAAAAAGAAGTGGAGTGGGAGGAATTGAGGGAAACAAGGAAGAAGAAAAAAAGATAAAAGGAAGGAAGATAGAAAGGAGGACTGGAAGGGAGGAATAAAGTAAGGTGGAAAAAACATTCTACCTGTCTTTTCGTATGGGCCTGAGTTGGGGCAGTCAATCAGTGCTTATGATAGGTCTCTCTTCCCCGCCCCCTTTTAAAAATAAACCTCTACTTTAGCCTTCACCTCCTCCTTTCACTGAACCTAAAAATCAGTTAGAGAAAATGAGAATTCAGGGTTTTCTTGAACATGTACTCTTCCTGGGCATGTACATGGCTTTTTACATTTCATAGTTCTGTCAGTGCTCTAAGTCTTACAATCTTTCTTCCCAACTTTCCTTCCCAGAGTCTCAGTGTCTTCTGTTTTCTTCATCTGTAGTCTTTTGCTTTGGGGAGCAATAGGTTAATTCTTGTGTCTTGTGTACTTTTCTAAATGTTTTCCTGTTAGCCATTTATTTGCTTGATGTCAGTTCTTCAAGTTGCCCCTAGGTAGGTTTAAAGAAAGCCATAATTCTTTGAGAATAAGATCAGCTCTGTTTCCTCTAAAATCAGAGACTAAGTCTCATACTGGGAACAAGGGCTGTCATCTTCAAGATTGCTGGTCAGTCTCAGATGGTTGTGGTGGGCAAGAGAGAATTAAAAAGCTGCAGAAATCTTTTGCTGTATGCCACCTGCCCTTCTTCTTCAATCAGTGTTTGCCTGTTCGCTGAAACCATTTGCTTGTTTTCCAGAGTTACAACAAAGTTGAGCATGAGGATTTCTGCTTGCATCTTTGCTTTTATGTTTCTGCAGAAGGATGTGTCCCTTAAATTCCCTAAAATGCCCGTTTTTCTCCTTTTATTTTTTATTTTTTTCCTCCTTTTATTTTTTATTTTTTTCCAGAACCGGGGATTGAACTCAGAACGTTGTGCTTGCCAGGGAAGCGCTAATTCCTCTGAACCATTTCCCCAGCCCTTTCTCCTTTTATTTAATCAGTCTAATACATGTTTTTGAAATTTGGCCAGAATTAACTTGTGCTTATTATCTTAAGTTCGGTTGTATTGCAGTGAGAATCACTGTTAATTCTCACCCCAAGCACTTCTTACATTATCTAGGAGTTGAAAACATTTCATTATTCAAATAACGTAAGGCTTGTTCAAAACATAACCTTTGCGCAGTCTTTCGAACCAAAGTGTTTATGGCAGTCTAGCAGTACATTATAGTCTTGGGGATCAGAAATGTGTTTATTGCCAAAATAACACTATGGAACCTGCATGATATCTGAAAGCTACTCATAGGGTAAGAAAGGCCAAGTGGGGTTTTGGAGGTGTGAGGTAGAGAAACAGACTCAGAATTTTTTGATAAATAACGGACTACCTGGGTTTCTAGTATTCTAGTACACCTCCTTTAGTCTCTTCCTGTTGATTTCCTCATTTGTAAGCCAAGGAATTAAGTGATTTCTATAATTCTTTCTTCTCATTATATTAGTTCTTAGGTACAATATGTTTATATATGTCTTTGAACTTTGAAATTGTGCTAATATGGTATTCTCAGAATTTCTATACAGATTGATTTTGGGCTTTGGAGAGATTCAATAAAATGATTGTTACCGTCCCCAGTGGTGGGGCTGGCACAGCATGCCGGGGATCGAACCTGGCAGCTGCGCTCTGCCTAAGCAGGTGCTTTAGTCTGTGGAGCTATCAGGCTGGCCCCCTTAATCTATTTCTTTCACTAAAAATATTGGAGAATAGTAGTCAGTCTTCAAAAAGGCTGAGTTTATCTGTTGCAATTTCTATCTTATAACTAGAGAATAAAATGTTTGCATTAAGAAATATATTAGATGCCAAACAAGTTTCTAGTCACTTAACCATTCTTGCATGGGTCTATAAATAAAGGAAACAAATACCAAAATGCTACATAAAGCTTCATCTTTTGGGGCTGGGGAGATAGCTCAGACATGTAAGTGCCTGCCTGGCAAGTGCAAGGACTTGGGTTTGATCCCCCCAATACAGCATATTGTGCCGGCCCCAGTACTCGTGCACACCGAGCTGGTCACCGCGACCTGCTGTGGTGGTGCATGCCTGCAATCTCAGTGCTGGGGAGACAGAGGCAGGAGGATCACTAAGAATCCAAGCTCTGTAGTGAGAGCTGTACCAAATAAATAAATTTTAAAAATTAAAAAAAAAACTCATTTTTTTTCTTCGGAGATCAAACTCAGGACCTTGCGCTTGCGGAGCAGGCCTTTATGTCACTGAGCTGTCTCCCCTGTTATTAAGTAATTAGAAATAATGAACTAACCAATGAGAAGTGTACAGTATACTCAAAAGTGAATGACAGAGTTCTTTCGTCAAGGTGAGGGCTCACCCGCTTTGTATGACCAGGTAAGGTGGTAATAACACATCTGCTGCAGTCGTAACTCGCTCCCGGGAATAGAGTGTTCCAGGGCAGGTGGTCAGAAGCGCTTTTTTTCAATTACAAATTCTGAATTGGATTGTTGTAAGATTTTAAAAAAAATTCTGAGTAATCTCAGTTTTATCCAAAAGATGTTTCAACAACACTTTCATTTTATCTCATCAGAATTGGCAGAAGGGGTTTTGTAGTTCTGGTTTTCATGCTTGCAGTTGTACAGGCTTAAGGACGAGAAGCAGGCTTATGCATTTGGGCGTCCCTACCACTAGCCTCCAGACTTTGTGCAGTGCTGTACGAACACCAGCTCTCATGTTTCTGGATTCTATCAATGATTGCTTTGAGAAGTAATTCAGATCTTCTCAGAAGACTTGTCCTTGAAATTCACTACTTAACATTTTTGTGTTATATACTACCTTATAGGATATAAATTAGATTTGCAGTTTTCTTTCAAGATTCTTTGAGGAGAAAAATATAAGTCCAAGATTTCATAGTTAAGAGACTTTTAAGACTCTAGTTTGACTCTTTGACTAAAATCACAAAGAGTGCTTCCTTCTGTTTAAACACTATGAATCTTTGGGGGAGGAGGAGGGTGTAAGCCAGGGAGAGGGGAGTTTGTCTACATATGTGTGTACTTGTGTCTGTCTTCATTTGTATCATTATTATGGCTACCATTTTTAAGTCAGATTGTGTATATTTTGCACACATTATTAGTAATTTTAGTGAAAACCTTGAATTAGTCATTTCATAGATTAGAAAATAGGTTCAGAAGGCTATACAGCTTTTTAGGTCATCTGGCCTATTGGTAACAATACCAAGATTTGAAATGTCTTATTTCAAAACACATGTGGGCTGGCGAGAGCTCAGGGGACTAAAGCACCTGCTTAGGCAAGCGTAGGTAAGTGCAGGGACTGCAGTTCGAGTCCTGGCACCACATGCCTAGCCAGTCGGGCCCACAGGGCGGGCTGAGCTGGCCAGTGTCCAGGCATGGTGGTGCCCATCTAAATCCTAGTGCTGGGGAGGCTGAAAACAGGAGGACTGCTATGATCCTGAGCTGCATAACGAGACTTTGTAACAACCAGATACATTTAAAAAACAAACAACCCCACATGTGTGTGCACATGTGTATAATTAGTATACACTTAGTTTTTTTGGACTAAATGTATCTGGCAAACTCACTTTGAATATTACTTTTTGACTTAAATGTCTTATGGATTTTGTTCTTCACATTTAAACTGATGTGTTGGAGCTATTGGTAGCATTGTATTCCTACAAGAATAGTTTTGCCCAATTTTCTGCACAGCAGTATCCCATTTATGAGATGACTTGCTGATTTGCAAGTGTCTGGCAGGCCTTGGGTTAAATTAAAGACAAACTGACCCCATTGTGGGAAAGGACTTTGGTCTACCTAATTCTATGCAGCTGAGAAATGAGGACTACATAGCAATAAAATAATTTATTCAGGATGTTGAGGAATAGAGGAATACACTCTGTCTAATGACTTTATAAAATCTTTTAGGACTGGAGATGTAGCTTAATGTTACGGCAATTGCATAGCATGTGTGAGTCCCTGGGTTCAGTCTTCAGGACCACCACCACCACCACCACACAAAACTAATCTTAAATATTGTTTGGGTTGGTGTGGCAAATATTTCCTACAAGTTTCTGCCCAGTGCTCCTAAAGTCAGGGCAAAGATAAAACTCTTGGGGCACTGTCTATAACTTGACTAATTTTCCACTTCTCCAACCCCAACCCAGAATAGGTGTTGACATTCTGAGAATTCCATCTATCTATCTATCTATCTATCTATCTATCTATCTATCTATCTATCTATCTATGTATCTATGTATCTCTATCTCTATCTCTATCTCTATCTCTATATCTATATCTATATTTCACTGTTAGTATTCATCCAGAACACATTCTTGTGTTTCCAAGGTCATTTGTGTCCAATTTGGGAATCACAAATTTCCTTAGTTGACCTGTGCGAGTTGGCTAAACTCTTAGTGTTATTTGAAGGAAAATAAAATATAATCCGTTAGTAAGTTTTTTAAAATTGCAATATGAAAAATATTTATTTATTTATTTTTGTGGTACCAGGGATCAAACTCAGGACCTTGCACTTGCCAGGCAGGTGCTTATGCCACTGAGCTATGTCCTTGGCCCCCAAAATTTATATATTCAAATATTTGAGTACCTCTGTGCACAATACAGTTTTAGGTTTTATACAGAAGTGAGTTTTACCTTAAGAACCTGCTCTCATGAAGTTGACTGGAATAGAAAAAAAAATCATTTATACAGCTTCTTATGGTGTAAGGGCTACACTATACCACTCACGAACTGGTTCTATGCAGGGGCAGCCTCTGAGGAAGGCATATTTGAGCTGAAACTGGAGAAGGGGAAGTGAAGAGACCTTATTAAATTTAAGGGATGAGCATTTCAGGAGAAGCAAATGAAGTGCAAAGGCACTTTGCAGGCAGGGATATGGAGTATGGTGAGGGTGGCTTAAAGCTGAGGCAGGGGACAGTAGGAAACAGGTAAGCGTACCAACGTAATAGGTCATTTGTACACATCACGCTGAATAAATGTGCAATTAAAAGCACTTTCTTATGAGCTTCTTAGACTTTTAAGACTTACAAGGACATGTTTGATCATAGGTTGAGGTTATACCTAGAACATTGTAGGACAGTAAGGGTTTGTGCGTGAATATTTATAGGATATACGTGTGTGTGTGTGTGTGTGTATGTGTGTATTACTTGTTCTTTAGTATAGAGATCCTGTTTTATTAAAGAACTGTTGTTCTTTTTCCCTTGTGAGAGTTCTGCATGTAGTGAGGACTAAAGCTTTACTAAATTGTACTGTTTGAGACTAAGAACACCATTTTCCTGAAGAAACCATTGTTTGGAGTTCTCAGGTACACAAGGATCTGTGGCATTACAGCATAATGAGTAAGAGCTCAACTCTGAGTCAGCTTCGCCCACCCCTTTGCTGTGAGATTTAACTTCTACCTCAGTGTTCTCATCTGGACAGTGGAAATGAACAGAGCGACGGTGTTTAGAGTGATCATACAACACGTAGAGTGCGGAGCCAGTAATTCACAGTTAGCTGAATTTACCCAGGGGCTGTGAGTTGTCCTGCTTACTCTTTTCCTTCGCTTTCTTTTATCAGGCTCCTTTTTCTCTTCATTTTGTTTCTTCCCCCTTCATATCTTTTCAAACTTGATTGGTGGTTAAGCTTTGCGCAGTGTTCATCAGCTTGTGATTCTGACAGTTTGTCTTTACTTTGTGATTTGCTGTGGCTTTTGGTTGTGTTTTGGTTCCTGTACCACTGTACTTCCTGAAGGAGGATGGAGACATTAGGGTTGTGCTTTTCTTGTCCACCTGAGTCTTTGCTGTGGGCGGTGGTTCGTTCCCTCCCCATCTGATAGTGAGAGGAACATCAGGCTGTGCGTGGCTGGGTTCTTTTCCTTTTGAGTCCTGCTTCAGTAAGGTGTGGATTTTCCTGGAAAGCAACAAGTCAGCCACATGCTGCTCAGTGAGATGCGAGTGGCGGTGCTCGTTTTTTGTTTTTCCATCAAAATTCTGATGATGTGGAATTCTGATACTTTCTTGTGCTCCTTGGTTTCTATACTGCTAGGAGTTAAAAAATACATGGCTTAAATTTATTTATTTATAATGTCAAATGAAATTAATATCTAGACCATTTTACTAAACATACATCTATCTTATGAATTAAGCTTTCCATGCACTTGATTGCTGGAACATTTATGCTTTACAAGATCTGTAAGGTCTACACTACATGAGAAGTTCTGCTTTTTAGTCAATTAAAAGTAAGTCCTGGAGCTAGGGGAATAGCCCAGCTGTGGCTGCCTAACAAGCCCAAGTTCTGAATTTAATCCTTGTTCAGAGAGAGAGAGAGAGAGAGAGAGAGAGAGAGAGAGAGAGAGAGAGAGAGAGAGAGATTATTGTTACATTCTCTGGGTGTTATAAGAGCTAGAGGTGACCTCCTAGGGCTTTCCTGATGGCATAGTGTGTTTGCTTAGAATTGTGCTCCTTCTGCCTCCACAGTTCTGGTGGCTGTATAACTCCCATGTTTTTGTGCTAATGTGTGATTTGGGAAAGTAGAGGTTATGTTTCTACTGAACAAAATTTTTTTCATAACTGACATCTGTTCACAGACTTTGCTAAGCTGGTTAAAAAATACACAGTTATGTTCCTCATTATTTAAGTAGGCTTATAATAAAAGTAATTCAATGTTCAAAGGCTCATTAGTTTTCTGTTGCTTTCTACCAAAGGACCACAAATTTAGTGACTTGACACCCACACGTTTTCTCGCAGTTCTGTAGACCAACAGTCTGGCCCTGTGTGACTGATTCTGAGACTGAATCAGTGTTGGCCATACTGAGATCTCATCTGGAGGCGCTGGTGAAGCTGTCCTTCCAAATGCATGCTTGTCATTGGTTGAATTCAGGTTGAAAGATTGAGGCTTCCATTTACTTTCGGGCTGCCAGCTGGGTTCTCTTTCAACTCCCAGAGTCCGACTGCATTTCTTGGCACATGGCTGCCCATCTTCAAATCAGTAATGGCTATTCAAATTCTTTTTAGTCTTTGAATTGCACACTTCTATTATCAGCCAGAGAAAACTGTTCTTAAAGTTCTCATATGATTAGGTCAGGTCTAGTTGGATAATCTAAACTGGAAGTTTAGCGTATCCTATCACGGGAGTAGAATACATCTTCATCATAGTCCAGGGGACTATGCAGGGTGTTGACACCAGGGAAAATCATGGCAGGACTCTAGGAGTTTCGTAACCACAGAAAGTGATTCTGTCTTAGCATGTCTGTGGTTTTAAATCTTGATGATACTTATAAAAAGGACATTAATTTTAAAGGATTATGGTATAATTCAGTTGAAAAGCATACTCAGTTGTTTTGACGTTTTGAGAATGACTTCAAATCTTTTAAGTGGGACAGTGTGTGATACAATTTTCTTTTGTGATTTAATAAATAATATAGAACAAAGATGGAAATTGACATTTTGTTTGTTACAAAAATGTTGCTATGTAGTGGTTTTTAGGGAATCCCTTCCATTTGTAAACTTTTATAGATCTGAGTGACTTCTAAGTGTATTATTCTACCCTTAAAATTTTTGTATTCATATCTATTAGTTATATATATTAAATATATTTGCAGTGGGGACTTGGTAGCTCTGTATTTTTGAAATAACCACTCAAGAATTACTTAGTATTTTGTCAGATACTTAGTATCAGATCTTTGTGTGTTTGTTTTTTCTCTTCTTTCTGTTCCTTTTCTAATACTGGGATTGAATGTAAGGCCTTTCCCCTGAACTATACCCAAACCCTCTTCTCACTTTTTATCTTAAGATAGAGTCTCTGAAGGTAAGTTGCTAAATTGCCCAGGCTAAGTACGAATGTGAGCTCTTCCTGCTTTAGCCTTCCAGGTTTCTGGAATTATAGTGATGTGCTACCATGTCTAGCTAGAACTTTCCATGTGTTATGACTGTATGGGGTAGCTACTATTGTTGGGCCCATCTTTTGTTTATAAAAACAATGAAGCTTAGAGGATTATGTGCCTTTCTTAGAGAAAATAGCTTGTATTTGAGTATGCATTGGGTGACTCAGTGTCTTGAATCTGTATTAGGTTCCAATAGAATTGGAAGTGGATTCGTCCACGTTAGCTGTAGAGATAGAACACTGAATCCTTTACCTGGCATAACCTAAACTTGAGCATCTGTCTCAATTTCAGATTTCTCTGGGGATGTGTGTGGTTGTTTGAGTCTTAGAAAGGGTAAGTTTTTGTGGGTTTAAGTTTACTATTAATAGGTCTTCTAAAAAAAATCACTGTTTTCAAGTTTATGTTTGAGGAGCTTGAATTTGTAGTTAGATTTTTCTTTTTTTAAAAACTTACATTCATGTCCTCAGCTAAGGGAAAGAATATAATTTTACTTTGATTTAGAAATACAATAGTATGGAATTTATCTTCTGATGAATGAAAATTCTGAACATTGAAAACCGTGTCTATGCTGCAGCTAAGATGCCCCTCAAATTGCTAATTTACATGGGATAGCTCTGTAGGTCAGAACTTTGGCAGTATATTCAACCAAGATTCATTAAATAACTGAACTCTAGTTTATAGACAAATCCTTTGTCAATGGAAATGTACTTAATTAGAAGGGAATTACTTAAGTAGTATATACAAAGCAAGGGTAATTATTAAAAGGCATTTATATTGCTCCCTGATTTTCTTCTTTGGTTGTAAAGAATAGTATCAGTGTTTTTAGAGCTTAATAAAACCCAAAAGAGTGGGGCCAGGAAAATAGTTCAGTATAATAAGTGCCTGCCTGGCAAGCACAGGGTCCTGAGTTCAATCCCTGATACCACACACACACACACACACACACACAACATTTTATCTATTCATTTGTGTTATAACATTAGAGCCATTTTAATAATAATGAAACCATTTATATGTCATGTGCAAATTTCTGTTCCTCCTATGTAAAAGGACTGCTGTTTAAAATAAAAAAGAAATGAAAATTAGAGCCCTTATTTGATGAGTGGTTAGAAGAAAGTGCTTAATAACACCTTATTGTTATAAGTTTTTATATAATAAAGTGTGACATAAAATATACAGCATCATATTTGCAGATATGGTACAGTTATAGACAGATTAATGGATATCAAAATTAGGAAATCGTATCCAAAAGGTAAAGATACTCATTTCCCATCAAATACTAGGTATATTAGCTCTTTGGGGAGCAAATAGGAAAGTGGAGTTTGAACTAGGATAAAGAAAAGATTCTCATGAGGCACATACAGTAATAGGATTTAAGCTGGAGTAGCAGTCTACTGAATAGACCCTTTGCTCAGGCTCTTGGTTTAATCATGGGATTTCTGATTAGTAATTTATTTATTTTATTTTATTTTTTGTCAGGGATCGAGGCTAATTAATAATTTATAAAACTGGGTATGTTTTTCTGGCCAAAACCTCCATACCATTGTACCCTCAGGCTTCTGTGAAATCATAGAAGACAAAGAATTATAGCACTCATTGATTAATTCAGTTAGTGATGATGGCCCCCCAGTTAGGGTGACCAAAATGATTCCTGAAGTTTGGTGGTTTGCTAGGAAGACTCACGCAATTTGGCAAATGGCTGTGCTCATGGCTAAGATTTATTACCGCCAAAGAATACAACAACATGATCAGCAAAAAGAGAAAGTGCACTGGGAGAAGTCCAGGGGAGATCTGGTGCAGTCTTCCCAGCAGTCCTCTTGTATTGCAGTACCAAAGGATGTGCTCCGTTTGGGTAGGAACGACTCATGACAGCAGATGTGGAGTGGATCTGTCGGGGAAGCATGTTAAAGCTTGAGTATCCAGGCCTTTTATAGGGTTCTGTTCATGTAGGTGTCCCCTGCCTTGCAAGATCCAGAAAAGCAGTGATGGGCCACACTGTTTACGCTGTGCCTGTGGACTGGACTGGATATACCTTTTGTGAGAACGTTCAGGCCTGCTAGGTTAATTCTTTTCTGTAGAGCCTGATCTTGTGCTCTGTGTACTACAGTCAATAGCACATCAGTTGGCTACTTTGTGAGTTTTATTGTGTCATTGGAAAGGCTGAAGATTAATAACTGCCTACAAAATAGGAGCTTTCAACCTGTGATGAGTGAGATGACAGATAAAAGCAAGTGTAGCTCATCAGGGCAGTCAGGATAGACTTGTGTGCAGTAAAAAGCTTTCCACTTAAGTTGGATTTAAACTGGCTGCAAATCTCACTTAGCCCAGGGAGGAGTGGAGAAGACTCAGCAAAGACTGTGAATAGGGAAAGGACTTGACATACTGGAGGAGAATATGAAAGAAGCAATCAAGGAAGTGGTCCTTTGTACTGATCCCTCCTCACCATTGTCAAATTGGATTTATTTTCAGGCCTAGCCTTGTCATTCCAGGGGGCATTTTATTGCAGAGATTTCTGCTTTTATTTGAGCTTTGAGATTTAACAGCTAGGTTTTTAATTTTATAATTTGAGGTAAAATGTGTGAAGTATAATTTCAAGTTAGAGGTGGAACTGAACAATAGCAATCCTATAAACGGAGATGGCAGGACTTTATGAGCTTTTAGGCTTGTATCTTTTTCCTATCCTAATTGTTACTCCTGTTTCTAATGGAAAAATACTGTAATCCAACTGCCTAACATCTCTGTGCTTCCTTTGCTTATTTCATATTTGGTATTATGGTTCATGTTTTCTCACATACTTATTGAGAATGTACTGAGTACCACATATATAAGGGTCTGAGGCTTAACTGAATTAATATGTGCGGTATGTGTGGCATAGAATTGGATAGAGCATATAGAAAACATTCCAGTAAGGAAACCTGTTATTAAATATTATCATTTGTTAATAAACACTATTAACTGTCTTTTTGTTAAGGTAGGATGTTAAATTTTGGAGTATAGACGCCAGGAAAGGAAATAATGTTCTCAGTAAAGTATAGAAAATGGGAATTTTTAGGTTATGAAAACAGATTTAACTGATTTTGAACTTAACCCTCTGCTAATTTTTGTATATCTTTCGATGAATAAGGAATAGATTGCATTGACCACATACATGTTTCTAGATATGTAATGTAAAAAATACATAAATTAACAAGAATAATGTCTTAGTGACTGGTTGGCCTTGCTTGGTTTGACACAAGTTACTTTTGATTGACAAATATTATTATTATTGTATTTAATGTATTTGGTACAAAGTTTCACTATGCAGCTTGGACTCATAGTGATCCTCCTGTTTCAGCCTCGCCAGCACTGGGATTATAGGCATGCACCACTACGCCCAGACTCAGTGGTCTTTGGGCAGCCACAGCATGTGGTGCCAGGAATTGAACCTTGGCCCTTGCACTTGCCTAAGCAGATGCTTAGTCTGCTGAGCTATCTCGCCGGCCCTGATTAACAGATCATATGTTAAGATGTTAAAAAGAATTCATGTATCCTGCAGTATACATACTAAGCAAATGTAGTTTTTCTGTTATATAATTTGGAATTGTTTCTTGAAACTGTGAAGAAGAATTTTAAAGTAGATTTGAATGTGCACTTACTGCTTCTTTAAAACTGTGAGAATATCTCAGACTCATAGAAAAGAAGCTGCCGAAAAGCTTGTGTCTGTAAAGGGAGCCTGTTGCAGCTACAGATTTGCTTCTTAAGGCATCTGTTTGAAGTTTAGCTGTTAACTGGTTTCCTATATTTTACATTTGTTTTCTGAGTATATATGTGGAAAAAAACAAACCCAAAATACCTTAACCTGAGTTTAAAAAATATTACTGATTCCTGCGTATTAATTTTGCACATTAATGGGTTTCATTGTGCTATGTACATACATGATTTGATCGTGTTCACCTTCCTGTTACACTGTCTTACCTTCCTTTCCCAAGCCCCTTCCCTTTCCCCAATAGTTCCCTGCTCTCTTCATAGTGTCTCAACCTAACTGCATAATCCTCAAATGAGTGAAAATATTTATCATCTATTTAATTGTCCAATTGCAGTATGCATGAATTATTAACTCTACCCCTAGTTTGATAGCATTATCAACTAGCGTGCAAAGCCTATGTACAGCTTCTTTCATTTGGTTTTGTAGATTTCACTTAATTTCAAAATAATATAGGTAGAACTTATTCCTCACCTCATCGAGAAAAATTTGTTTTTCCAAATTTGTAATATAGATTTAGTGTGGATTTTTTTCTTTCAAGTCTGATGTTCGGAAATTTAGAATCTGTATATATTAAAGTTTACTTTTCTGTTGTGGGTTTTGCTGCCAAGTATACAGTGCCATTTATTCAGCATTACAGCATTGTGTTTTTTTTTTTTTTTTTTTTTTTTTTTGTTTTTTGTTTTTTGTTTTTTGCGGAACCGGGGATTGAACTCAGGCCCTTGCGCTTGCCAGGGAAGCACTTATCCTACTAAGCCATCTCCCCGGCCCCCAAACATTATAGTATTATACATAATAGTCTTGCCACCCTAGGATCTCCTGTGCTTCTCTAGCCTTGGATCTTGGCAAGTATTGATCTTCCTACTGTTTGTAGTCACCTTTCATAGAATGTTGTATAGTTAGAGTTTCATAATATGTGACCTTTTCAGCTGCTTATTTTTTCTTAATAATAGCATTTAGGATGTACTCATATCAGACCTGAGGCATATGGTTCATTAGTAGAGTGATTGCTTAATACATATGAGGCCCTGGATTCTGTCTCTAGTTCTGTTGTAATCAGGGGTTACAAGAAAATAGATTTCATATAGGACACATAATGTATAGGATTATTTTATAATATTCACCCAAAAAGCCAAATGCAAAAGAGTACAAGAGATATGTCCATGTACTAGAAATGCAAAGAATACAGATGAGGGCTTGGATTCTACAGCAATATCCTGCATGAGTTCAGATGAAGACCTATAGCCTATGGGAATATCCTGTATGAGTCCAACTGGGGGACTAGAGCCTGTGACAGTGTCTCATGCAAATCTTCACTGGGAAGCTTAAAGGTCAATGGTAGAAGTTAGAAAGTCTGCACCAGTGGGATCAAGGATCTGTACCAGCAGGCTAAGGGATTTGCACTGGAGCCAGGAACTGAAGTTCAAGGTAAAGACCAGTGAGGACCAGAAGAGCTCCCCCAAAGAGAACTGCAACTATCTTCAGTAACAGCGAGGACCCGAGTTCCTCTGATGATGAGAACAGCTAAGTTCATGTCAGGAAAACCAGCATGACAAGCTTTCCCAGGAGAGTTGGGCCTTCCATTCCCAGAACCATGCTGATTCAGTTCAGCTGGATATTCTGAGTCGACTGTTAGTTAATTTGCCACAAACTTAAAAAAACAAAAACAAAAACAAGCAAACAAACAAACAAACAAAAAAACAAACCAAACTCAAAGCTCATTCAAGTCTTTTCATGGATCATTAACTTATTTATTTTTATTACTAAATAATATTTAGTTATATAACTATGTTACTATAACTAGTGAATTATAGAAGGACAATTTGATGAGTCTAGATTTGGGATGATTATGAATAAAACTACCCTTAAACCTTTATCACATGGACATGACTCTTCATGTCATTTTTTTTTTTGTCTCCGAATGCCCCGAGGGGTGGTTTGGCTGGCTGGAGTGTTGTGGGGATCGAACTCCAGCAACCTGAGGCTGATAGCTTTGCCGAAGCTGCCTCTTCATGTCATTTTGATAAATGCTGAGTATCAAAGTATTGTGTGGTTGTTGGGTCACACAGAAAGGATACATTCCGCTGTATGATTAACTGTGGAATTGTTTTCCAAAGCAACTGTACCATTTTGCACTACCAGTAACAAGGGAGAGTTGATTTTGCTGTACATTCATGCCAACAACTTAAACTGTCGGCGCTTTGGACATCAGCCACTGTAGTGTGTAGATGTGTATAGATGAATCTTACTTTTGTTTAAACATCAATTCACTAATGACAAGTATCTTTGCGTGCTTATTTTCCATATCTATATTTTCTTTGTGAAGTGTGTGTTCAAATCTTTGGCCCATTTTTTGTTTTCTTACTGTTGAATTTTAAGTGTTTACTGCACATGTTGAATAAGAATCATTTGTATGATTTATACTGTAACTTAGCTAATAAAATTTTATGATAATGTGTTGAAATGAAATGGGGTGGCAAAGAGGGATGAGTCAGTTATGTCTTTATGTTTCCAACCTGGGTTTCTGGATAATTTTTGAGAAACACAATAGTGAAAGGAAAATGAAGACTTAAAGTCACTGAGAAGTTGACTCCTTTAATTTGGAGTCCTCATGCTTCACCTTGAGAGACTGAAGAACATCCATGGCATAAGAGATAAAATGTGCTGAGTCAGTTTCAAGTTGGCTGTCTTAATCATGGATGGTTGACCAGAAAGCAGAACTCAGGAACAGTTAGATAAGAACTAAAGCAATGTTTTAACAAATCAGGTGTGGAATGTGTTCCACTGTGTAGGACATAATGACAAGAACTCGACATTTATGTTGTCTTGTTAAAGATCAGGCTTGTCATTGGCTTCGTTCAACAACCTGTGCTTTTTGTATTTGGAAACTAAGGGCTTTCTTAGGCGAACTCATTCTTACTTTAATGAGTCTCTTGTCTAGCATTTTGTGGAATTTCTTGAATTGCATCTTACACCATCAGAGTTTCTCTACCCTGGGTAAATATATATGAGCGCCATTTTTCTTTTCTCTAATATAGGATATGTGTATATGTTGAAATTGATTAAATATTAATTTCATTGAAATAAATATTTGTCTTTTCAGTTATAGCACTCTGTTGTAGAATCTTAACAGTTGTGACTTCAGTTTCTAGTCGAATTAATTAACACATATGGATTCAGTGTGTTGTCTGTTTGGTAAAACATACAGCCTACTGTTTGAGCCATAAAGTTTTACTTCCTTTCCTTTTATATAACTCAAGGCATAATTTCCATTGCCTTTGCCACCTAACCATCTATACAGATGGTAATTTATTGAAATCATTCACAGAGAAGATACAGTAATAAAAATAATTATCACTAAGAAAAATATATCTCACTCATGTTCAATATTTTTATTTTGAAAACAATTTTACATGTTTGATATGACAATGTATAAAGTTATTTTCAAAATTTTATGTATATTTAACAGTTATTAGGCTGAACATTTATAATTTTAGTGAAATTGAATATATAAGTAGCATAACAATAAGTGCCTAGATTATTCTGATCTGCACATTAAATATTCTGTTGGGTTTAATGGTCCTAAGAAAAAGAAATTATTTGTATTTTAAGGCAAGAAAATATAAGTTACTTCATTTATTCATTAAGTACATGTTTAGTACCTACTATGGCCCAGTGCCACGCTCTATTTACTTTGATTGTTCATTCATGCTCACCATTAGCAGTGTGTCTCCCCTCATGACACTTTCAATAGTGATTCATGGATGTGTCTGTCTTATTTTATTTATTTATTTTTTTATGTATTTAGTATAGAGCCTACAGGGTCCCACTACAGAGATTGGATTTGCAGTGATCCTCCTGTTTTCAGCCTCTCAAGTGCTGAGATTACAGGGGTGTGCCACCGCCCAGTCTCAGTCACCATCTCAGGACCGGGGGGGGGGGGGGGGCGGGGGCGGGGCTGGCCCTGCGTCTGCCTCGCGATGCAACTGGTCCTATGGGCATCTTTCTGATCACTTGCTTTTGGTGTTGACTCTGTGATAACTACTTTCCATCAAATAAATATTTTGAAGGCTTAGTCAACAAAATAGAGTATAACATTAGTTCATAGATAGCTCACCACTTTACTGTTAGAAAACATCAATGTCACATGGTGTGTGATATTTCTCAGTTAAAATTGCCAAGGTTTTGACTTTATTCTTTTTTTTATTATTGTGGTAAAATATATTTTAACTAATATATATATATATATATACACACACACACACACATTATTGTATTTCAGTGCCAGTAGTTATAGCCACAATATTGGGCAATCATCCAAACATTTGTCTTAATGCTAAACAGCAACTGTACTCAGCAAGCACAATCTCCCCACGGTAGCTCCCTCCAGCCGGACCTTAGCACCATGTGTTGTGATTTCATATATTTCATGTACATCACACGTCATAAACGTATTCTTTTTTTCCGCAGGCTTGACAGATGAAAAGGTGAAGGCATACCTATCTCTTCATCCCCAGGTGTTAGATGAGTTTGTGTCCGAAAGTGTTAGTACAGAGACTGTAGAGAAATGGCTGAAGAGGAAAAACAACAAACTTGAAGGTAAGAGCTCATTCAGACGATTGTGGCCTAATTTTAAACCAATTTTTTTCTGGCTCAAACCAAAAGAACATTTAATCCATTCTAGAAAGCAAAGTATAAAATAGACTATACTTACATTTGTGTTGTTTACCTTGCCCAGCTCCCTGCACAGTAAAATGGCAGCCAGCCGGTCACGGCAACGTGTGCTCTTCCCGCACAATGCCCTGCCTCAGAGCCTGCCGATGTGGCCTAGCTTAGCCCCCGCATCACACTGCCGAGAAGGAAGTAGTAAAGGACAACTCTTACTTGTTAGACTATGGTTATCTTAAAAATTGAATAATCACATTATCCAAACAGTGAGTGCTTAACAAGTTTGTTGAATGAGTGAAAGCAGAAAGTAACCAGATGGATTTTAAAATACACATAGTTGAACATGCCTAAGCCCAAAATTTGAAGCTTAAAATGCTCCAAAATCTGAAACTGTTTTTAAATTTTATTTTATACTCTTGTATTAGGCATGTTCAACTGGCAAAGTCTATGCAAATACTGCAAAATTCAAAACAACACAAAACAAAACTCTGAAATCTAAAAACAGTCTGGTCTCAAGTGTTTCAGATACAGGACATCTATAATGCATCATTCTTTCCCTCCCAGAAGTTGCTTTGATTTCTTTATTTGTTTTTATCCTAGTACTAGGAATTGAATGGAAGGGTCTTTTCTCTGACCCAAATAGTCACCCCTTTTTAAAAAATGTTTTATATTTGTGACAGGGTCTCACTAAGTTGTTAAGTTTTCCAGGCTGGCTCAAATTCAAAATTCTCATGTTAGGCTTCCCAAAGTGCTGGCATTATAGGATTGAGCAACCAAGCCCAGCTCAAGAAGATTAAAATGAGTACAGGAGAGAGATTAACATGAAAATACTCTGGTATCAGCATAGCGTAACTAATTGTAATGACATTTATAACACTTGTTCTTTTCTGCTTCAAATCTAGTGCTAACTCATTAGTTAATCATTGTTCATTCATCGAAAATGTTTACAAAGTCCTCTACTGTTTATCAAGTATATTTGTTAGGGGGAGGAGTGCAAAAATAGCTGATGCACACCGTTAATGCCATCAAGTTGCTGTTGCAGTTACTGTCTGATGGTTCTATCAAGAACAGATACATGTTTGACACCTAGTACTGCTTTCATCTTTTGGCAATTTCACCATCTGCAAATAACTGTACCCAACTTTCACTACTATAATTGTTACAGTTTGTGCCTAGATGTTGCGCCTCATGCAGTCACCAGGTGGGTGTCTTGAGTTAGTGATGACTTCTTGGCCTAATGCTGAGATTACAGGTGTGAGTGCTGCACCCGCACTGCACCCGCGCCGGGGCAGGAAGCCCACGTGCAGTAAAAGAGAGTGAGAGAGGCTTGCTCTGTGCCTCCCTTTTTGGTTTTGCTGCTTTTGCTGATTTTCCTGCTGCCACGATTTGTTGCCCTCCGTGTTGGAGCCAGCAGAGAATGGACTGAAAGTTCCATAAATTGTAAGCTAAAATGAACTTTTCTTTAATTTTGGGTGTCAGGTATTTCATCCCAGCAATGAGAGAAAAGACAATAACCAAATATGAGAAAGGTCTTACAAAGTACAATTTCTCTATGAACACAGAATATTGATGCATTATCAATTTTTCTGTAGTTTAAATGAACTATGTCAGGTGTTCTCTGAATTTTAAGCATTTTTATGAGACCCAAACAGTAAGTACTCCATAAAACACTGAATGAACACTGAAAACCAACTCCAAACAATACGAAGGTTGACCATTTTCAAAGCAAATAGTTTTGTACATTTTAAATAATCACACCTTTCATTTGTGTATAAATTCAAATTGCATGTATGATCTTTCTTTAGGCGGAATTTATCCTTACATAAATTTCTTTTCTTTTTTTTTCTACTATAGGGAAGGGTCTACAGGGTATTTAGGGTCTCACTACTAGCTTGGACTTAGTGATTCTTCTGTTTACAGCCTCAAAAGTGCTGGGATTATAGGCACCCACCACCACACCCAGTCTCAACTGCCATCTTAACATGCCCTGGGGATGGGGCGGGCATAGCAGGCCGGGGAATGGAACCCTGGCCCCTGCACCTGCTTGCAGGCACTTTAATCTGCTGAGCGATTTGGCCAGGCCAAAAGTTGAGGATTTTTTTTTTTTTTTAAATCTGGCTCATGCTGCCTTAAGTGTGGGTCTGGTAAGGTGCTTGGGGCTGGGTATTGAACCACAGTCCCCTGCCCTTGATGGGGCTTGGCCATGCAGGCGCCTAAACAACTAAGCTAAGCCAAAAGCCCCCATTACACAAATTTCTATTTCTGCAGTATAGATCATTTTCATATAAAGCTGATTTACTGGCAGTTACAAAATAAAACTTAATAATTGTTACTACTAAAAAATATAATATTGTGTGAATTGGTTTCCAGCATAGTGTTTTTTATTTTCTTTTTCTAAATGATTCAAAATGCAGTAATCTCGACAGACTTTTCTCATGTTCAATAAACTATTCACCAACTTCTCTTGGCCACTTTCTGTTCCTGTGTCTGTGCATGGGAACTGAAATACACCTGAGACTTCTTTCAACTAAGTGTTTTCACTTAGTTGAAAGAAGTGTTTTCACTTAGTTTTTTTCAACTAAGTCAACCCCTCAAATAGTCTTTAGTGATAGGACTTGGAAGGACAATAAGGAACAGATGAGGGGAACAGGGAACTTTAAGAAATAGAAAAGCAGAGAGTGAGGGAATAAAAGTTTTATTTTTATATGGCTCTTGAGAGAGTCAGATTACAGACCTGTGTTGAAATTAAGTAGCCTATCACAAGATAGATTCACTGGATAAGTTCTCTATAAAATGAGGTAACAAGGGTTTTACTAGAATGCACAGTACCATTAAAGATTTGCTTTTATACCCTTCTACTACAAACTGCATGTGCTTCTCCTTGCTACCGTGCATTCTGCCTTGTGGGCACATCTGGGTCTGTCCACATCACTGCAAAGTAATGTTGACTCCCAGCCACCCACGCTTCTTTTCATTCTGTCCCCACCCGTCTCTAGTCCTCTGCAGGATCAAGTATCTATTTCTTGAGGACAAACTGGTTTGGTTTGGGTTTAGTGGGAGAGGAGTGAGAACAACTGAGAAAACAAAATAAAACAGGGTTTGAGGTGCATGTTGCTACTATTAATATTCATTTAACTCTTTGTTCTATGTATAAGATAGTTTCAAGTGTTATTTGACAAAAGGAGAAAATAGAGACTAGGGAGATAGAGAATGGTATATAAATATTTAGGAAAATGAGTAACTTTTACGGTAAAACAAAAATAATTGGGAAAAATTTTCATTTTCTAAGACCTAAACTAGATTTCTTATCCCACAGCTAACATATATTCTTGTACTATATTATTATCCTTCATTAAACAGCAAGTTAAAATTTACATCATTATCTAACACATGCCTTCAGGAAAGTTTAGCCACACTTTAGACACCGGTAAACATTTCAAACTGGTTTCAAATGTTTTAAGTTTGAAATAATGGAAATATACAATGTAAAGTTTTGCTCTTGGTATTAAATGTTGTGTTTGCTTTGAGAAGAAAATGCCTGCCTTTGATTTATCTCTGCTTGTCTGCTTAATGCACACATTCATGCATAAACATTTACACATATCACATACTTTAAAATTACTGCACTTACTTTAAACATTATACATTTCAGTGTGACAGTTCTTTTTAAAAGATTTACCTCTTAAATTTTTTTAAATTATCTCTTTCCCCTAGAAATATTAGGTAAGAAAGTTACATAAACTTCCTGAGTGAGGAAAATTTTCTGTTCTTTTAGAAGCAGAGCATTTCATTTTTTATTTATTTTTTATTTTTTTAAAACATTTATTTATTTATTTATTTATTTATTTAGTGTGTGTGTGTGGCCAGCTCAGCCCACCAGGGGGCAGGGCTGGTTGGCATGTGGTGCTGGGGGATCGAACCGCGGTCCCTGTGCTTTGCAAAGCTTGTTCCAAGTAGGTGCTTTAGACCACTGAGCCATCTCACCAGCCCAGCAGAGCATTTTAAAGCAGGCAGTCACATTTGAGCTACATAGCATGTTTGTTGTACTAATAAAATAGTCTCTACAGTATTGTGTTTGTTTTTAATATAATTGATTATAATGTCATTCTTACATAATCAAAATCACGTATGAAATTAATTGGCACTATAAAAATAGTCATAAAAGTGGGAAATTTGGTCACTGTAAGCCTACAAAAGCCTAAGTACTACAATATTCAAGTAAAATATAATTATATTTGTTCAATTTGAGGGGAAATTTATTTGATCATATAAACTTTTTTAGCCTGCATCTTTACATAAATATAATTGTTTTGGTATTAAAAATGAATGTGTTAAAAGGGCTAGGCTTCCAGTGGTCTTTTCTTTTTATTGCTTTCATAGTATTTTTTTATCTAAATGTATGACATTTTGTTTGTAGTTGAGAAATGAATTACCTTTGAAAATTGACCTCTGAAAGAAAAAATAAAATTCATCTCTGATCCTAAATACCACACACAGCCAATTTTTTTCAGTTTCGACGTTTTTATTGAGGTGATACAAACTTCCATTTATAGATAGCTTTTGTAATTAGAGTTCTTCACTCCAATTTTCATTGAAAAAGATAAAACAGAATTTGATTACAAATACTAGAAAAATAACAGTAATGATTGCTGTACATACTGTCATCTTCAGAGTAGCTGCTCAGAGTACCAGACATGGACGTAAAAATTCTCCCAGCGATGTTAACACAAACCTTCATTTTCAGTGAATTAAGAGCCAGTAATATTATAGCTAACTTATATTTTTCTTTTTTCTTCCTTCCTTTTCCAACCTTTTTCCTCATAAACAATTTCTTCCCACTTCACAATATCTTCTCTACATTTTAGATCCTATTTACTCTTTCAATTTCTCATATCAAGAAGACAATGCATGTATGAGCCTGATTCATTTCACTCATGAGGATGGTTTCAAGTTGCATTCATTTATCCGTAAAAGTCTCAAGTTTATCCTTCTTTATGGCTGAGTTATACTCTATTGTATAAACAGACCACATCTTTTTCATGATTCTTTGCTTGATAGGCATTTGGATCTTTCCCAAGATTTAGGTATTGCAAACTGTACTTCTACATGTGTGCAGATATATCACTGTGGTGTGATGGTTTTGATGGTTTCAGGAAGATACACCAAGAAGGGTAACAGCAGGATCAAATGGAACCTTCAATCCTAATTTTTTAAGGAATCTCTGAACTGATCTCCACATTGGTTTCCCAGTCTGCACTCCCACTAACAGTGGAGCATGGTTCCTTTTACCCCACAGCGCCTCCAGCATTGGTTATTGGTTGATTTTTTTGAGGATAGCCATTCTTTCTCAGCTGAGATAGAATCTCAGTGTGGTTTAATTTGCATCTTTCAAATAACTAATGATGTTGAACATATATTTATTTGCAATTTGTATTTCTTCATCTGTGAAGTGTGTTTTCATCTCACATACCCATTTTTGCATTGGGTCTTTGGAATTGGGAGGTCTGATCTTTTTCAATTCTTTGTATGTTCTATAGAAGTCATTTTTCTAAGGGACAATTGGCCAATTTTTTTTTCCTACTCTGTGGTTGTCTTTTCACTCTGTTGGTGATTTCTTTTGATGTGTAAAAGCCTTCCAATAAGATGAGATCTAGGTTTTTGATTCTTTGAAATATTTCCCATGAATTCGGGAAAGATAGCTTCATTAATAAATGGTGATGGGAAAAATGGCTTTCCAGGTAATGAAGATTAAAATTAGACCCACGTCTATTGACATGCACTAAACTACAGTCAAAATGGATCTAAGATCTAAATATTAAAACAGAAACACTATGTCTACTGGAAGATGAAGTGGGTAGAAATCTTAGACATAGGTGTAGGCAGAATTGAAGTTACATTTTCATATAGACCTTTCATACTTATTATTACTATTATTATTAATTTTGTTGATGGAAACTAGAAAATGTGTTCATACCTTGATTTGAATTCTAAGTAGAGATGAGTCTACCATGTGGTAATTAGAAGAGAGGTAAAATTGATATTAACTTAACTGCAAAGATTAACTTTATATATTTTGGTAGTTCTGCTAATTGTGTTCTTTAGATTATTTTTATTTTTAAGTACTTAATACAGGGTCTCCAGGGTCTCACTATACAGAATGGATTCATAGTGATTCTTCTGTTTTCAGCCTCCCAAGACCTGGGATCACAGGTGCATGACACCATGCCCAGTCTTAATCACTGCTTCAGTACGCCCAGGGGGCAGGGCTGGCATGGCATCCTGGGGATTAAACTCCAGTCCCTGTGTTTGTCTAAGCAGGCACTTTAATCTGCTGAGCTGTCTGGCCAGCCTGTTAATTGTGTTTGTATTATCATATATATGTATCTTTTAAAATAACTTAAAAACTCTTTTATGTATTTATTTATTTAGTGCAGGGTCTTACTATGTTCCTCCTGTCTCAGCCTCAACAGTGCTGGGATTACAGGTGTGGGCCATCATGTCCAGGGTCGGGGCTAATTCGATGTCCAGGATTCCAGGGCCAGTATGGCATGCATTGACAGGGATTGAACCTGGGTCCTTGCACTTGCCAGGCAAGTACTTAGACTGTTAAGCAATTTTCCCAGTCCATGTATTTTTTAATGTATTATTTTTGAGAGTATTTGGACATTAATCACATGCTAGCTCCATAGAAGCCCAACCACATTTGTTGAAATTTTCATAATTTTAAAGATTTTATAAGATCATCATAAATGTTAAGAGTTTATGAACATTTCAAATATGCTTATACCTTTGTTAGAGACTAGATTGATTTTTTTTTTTGGCGGAACCAGGGATTGAACTCAGGCCCTTGCTCTTTCCAGGGAAGCACTTAGTCCACTGAGCCATCTCCCTAGACCCACTAGATTGATTTCTGAAGCCGTTTTTATAGTATCTGTGA
>NW_004524837.1:300963-305284 GCF_000260255.1 Octodon degus | reverse complement strand
TTAATCAAAATTTATATTTCTTAATTATGTATGTTATAGAACAACATTTGTTACAAATAATTGTATTTATTTAATATCTTCATCATTTAAAATTGTTTCACATAACTTCAAATTTAAAAAAATAATTAAAAACTTGAACAACATAAATGGCCTAACAATTTCTCAGATTTTATTTTAAATCTCTCTTAAAAACTTCCTGAGAATTTAAGAGTGATCTAAATTATTTGATCTACTGTTGATGGCTCCGTTGCTTTTCTCTCATTGCTGGGACAAAATATCCTAGACCCAGGATTAAGGAAGGAAAGGTTTATTTAGCTCATACTTTGTGAAGTTTTCAGTCTATAATCAGCTGGTTCCAATGCAGGGTGACACATGGGCAACAGTTCATGGCAGCAGCAAAACAAGAACAAAAAGGCAGGAGCAGTATCAAAGCAGCAGCAGCAGCAGCAGCAGCAGCAGCAGCAGCAGCAGCAGCAGCAGATGGCAAGCCTCTCTCCCTTCTTTATATCGAATTCCAGCTATGCTTGGGTGGGGTGTAGCACTCACACCCATAATTCCAACATTGGATCATACATTAATCACAAATTCTATGACTACATGAGGCTTTGGAGGGACCATGAGACACAAACCATAACATTCTGCCCCTGGCACTCCATCATGTACATTCCATTATATAAGACATTAAGTCCATCTCTAAGAGTTGCCAAAGTCCTCTAACAGTTTCAGCATTGTTGAAAAGTCCAAGTCCTATGTTTCTTCCAAGATGCAAGCTAAGCTCTTAGCTCTGATCCTTTACATAAATGAACAGTTAAACACTTTCAACATTCAATGGTACAAGAAAAACCTTACTATTCCAAAAGGTATAAACAAGGGGATACAAAGCATTGGGACCAAGGCAACTCCAAAATCCAGCAGGGCAAACATTGTCATATTGTTCTATGTGGAACATCCAAAGCAATCTGTGATAAATTGTGAGCTACATGTGGCTTCAGCTCTGTAGTACTCTTGGTGGTTGTAGCTCCCCTGGCTTCTTTCTTAGGCCTGCTTTGCTCCTTCCTTGCAGTTTTCCTTAGATGATCCATGTTCATGACTTTTACAAATTTCAGGGGTCCCCACTGCACTTTAGGCATCTCATTCACAGCTTCACACACACTGCCCTCTCACATATATGGAACTTCAAAGCACAACTTTTTGTTGCAAACTTGTGCAAGACATGAATACCTTGAGTATTTCCAAGTTGAGCAGATGAATGTTCCTATTTGTTTGAGTGTAATTTAAAACCTAATAATAAATCATTGAATATATTTAATGAAAATTGTACAGTACATTGAGTAACTCAGTTTCATGGAGTGGGCTCATGCATAACACTATTTTTTTTTAGCTTTTATAGAGAAATTGATACAACTAGAGATCATTCTCATAAGTGAAATAAACCAGACTCACATGTGTAGACATCATGTTGTCTACCTAGTGTAAGAAACTGAAAGAGTAAATAAGATCCAAAAGGTACAGAAGATATAGTGAAAGGGAAAGAGACTGCTGAAAAAGAAAGAGAGAAAGAAAGAAAAGAAAGGAAGAAAGAGGGAGAGAAAGAAGGAAAGAAAGAAAACTGGAATGGGGGAAAAGAAAACGTGAAAAAAAGATTTACATACACGTAAGATAGCTAAGATAATTGCACTACTAATTTCTGTTCATTGGAAAGACAGTGCTTGTATCTTGCATGTGTGTAATCTGAGCCACAACTTTGAAGACAACAATATTCAATACAATAACCCTTTTTAATTTCATATCATCTTTTAAATTTATTTGTTTATCTTTTCTCTTAGAAAAAGAAATTTAGGTTGATTACCATGGAACTTTGTGGATGAAATTCATAGCTCTTAGTTTACCAACCAAAACTTTAAAAGCCGAATGTGGTGGGGGATGGTGGCACATACATCTCGTCCCCACACTTGGGAGGCTGAGGCTAGAGGATCATTATAAGTTCGAAAACATTCTGGGTTACAAAGTGAGCTCAAGGCCAGCCTGAGCTGCATAGTTAGACCCTGTCTTTAAAAAGACCAAAAAAAAAAAAAAAAAAAAAAGGGTGGGGGAAGCAGCCAAATAGTTCAGCAGACTACAGAGCCTGCTTAGACGCTTAGACAGGCACAGGGATCTAGGGTTCGATCTCCAGTGTGCCTTGCCTACCCTGCCCTTGGGGCATGCTGAGACAGTGACTGAGACTGAGCATGGTGGCGCGTGTCTGTAATCCCAGGGTTTGGGAGGCTGAAAACAGGAAGATCACTATAGGTACAATCTGTGTAGTGAGACCTTGTAGACCTTGTACTGAAATACATTAAAAAAAAAAAAAATGCTTTGTGAGCTACACACTCAACGTGCACACCTTTCATTCAGTTCCCACAAAGTGCTAATACAAGGTATTGTTTCATTCTCTCAACAACAGTAAACATGAAAGTGTCCTGCAACACATGTTGGGTGGCTTTCTGAGCAGACATCTTTACATTTGGGGTTCTCCCCTTCACTTTTACCTGACTAACTTGATTTAACTACCTTTTTGAGTCTGTCACCTGATGTCTAAAAGCATCCTTCATAGAACACATGTAAAGATTAGTGTCTGGCAAATGTTAATAATCACAAAATGGCTACTGAATATACTTTTAATACTGATTTTTTTTTTTTTTTTTTTTTGGCAGTACTGGGGATTGAACTTGGGACCTTGCACTTGCCAAACAAGTGATTATTCTACTGAGCTATCTCCCTGGCCCTAAAACTGATTTTTGAAAGCAACTGACTCTATGTTTTCCTGGAGTACATTTCTACAAATTTTTACATACACATACATTCACATAACTACCATACTCAGAATGTAGAATACATCTTCCCGAAGTCTTCTTAAAGCTGCACACACTCGCTGTCTAAAGAAGTCCTGGCAGTAACCAGTCTGTTCTCGGTCACTGGGTTTTTGTCTTTTCCAGAATCTCAGACAGTGGAGTCACCCAGTATTTAACATTCGTGAGCCTGTTTGTGTCTGCTCGCCTCTTACTTTTGTGCTTTATCTGGATTATGGCCTGCACTAGCCATTTGTTTCTTCTCATTTCTGAGCAGCCCTCTATCATACAGATATACCATGATTTATTCCATCCCCTGCTAAAGTATATCTGAATTGTTAGATTTTAGGGAAAGTAAGAGTAATATTACTTAATACTATGTTAAATTATTTCTTACAATGAGAGATTTTTGTTCTTGTGAAGTGGCTGGGTCATAGTTGCTTTTACTAACGTTTTGCTAATATTTTTGTATGTTACCTGGTCTGTGATGAGACTGGAGAGACACACTAAATCTTGTCTCTGACAGAAATCTGGAAATCTTCTGAGTTTGCTTAAGATTTATCATGTAGTCCTAGCCCAGGTCCGGTGAGTGTGTGGAGAGCTTCCTGCTACCCTGCACCCGCGGGACCAGTCCCAGCCCAGGTGCAGCGTGGGGCGGACCCTCTCCCACCACCTCGGGCCACCCCTCCCGCCAAGTAGGAATTTCTGCCGACTTCCAGGAACCCCCAGACCCAGTCCTAGCCCAGGTCCTGTGAGTGTGTGGAGAGCTTCCTGCTAACCTGGGCCGGCGGGACCAGTCCCAGCCCAGGCGCAGCGTGGGCTGGACCCTCTCCCACCCCCTCGGGCCGCGCCCCATCACTCCGCAGTACCTCCCCCACCCCGCCCTCCGAGAAGGAATTTCTGCCGAGTTCCGGGAACCCCCAGACCCAGTCCTAGCCCAGGTCCAGTGAGTGAGTGAAGAGCTTCTTGCTAACCTGCGCCGATGGGACCAGTCCCAGCCCAGGCGCAGCGTGGGCCAGACCCTCTTCTACCCCCTCGGGCCACCCCCCACCACTCCACCTTACCTCCCCCCTCCCTCCCGCCGAGTAGGAATTTCTGCCAAGTTCCAAGTTCCGTGAACCCCAGACCCTGTCCTAGCCCAGGTCCGCAGTGGGAAGGAGCTGAGCACAGCAGCCAGACCTAAGCCAGACGCAGCTGGATAAGTCCAAACTCTGTAGAACTCCACCTGAACTTTAGTACGTGTGAAGGTTATAACTACAGCAAAGATCTACAACAAAGAGCAGAAGACAGTGCTACACAAAATGATGAGAAGGAACAAAATGCAACCTCAGAACCCAGCCCACCTGTAGCAAGTGCAGAGGACACCCAACACAGAACAAATTGGAAATCACACAGCTGAAATCAGTGAATCAACAGCTTCTGAAATAAAACACCTGCAGAAAGATATAGAAGACCTCAGATTGGAAATGAAAAAAGAAATCCCTGAATTAATA
>NW_004524837.1:226279-294553 GCF_000260255.1 Octodon degus | reverse complement strand
CACTAAGAAGAATATATACAGTGTATTATTTGTTGAAACTGTACTTCCGATTTGATTTGAAACTGTCTCATTGCTATCTGTTTATCAATAAAACTTTTAAAAAAAGGATTTATCATGAGATGTGCTCATACTCATGAGAAGTATCCCCATGTCCTACTTTTATTTATAAGGTATGTTTTCTTTACCAGTTTTCACATTCTAAGAATGAATCATTTGGTCCAATTGTGTGGCATTCATTTATTCAGGCTTTAATGCAGTGTTTGACATAAGGTGGTACAGAAATATTTATCAAAGACTCAGTAAATAAAAAATTCAAAAGCACTTCAGTGTCTCAAGTGAAATTAGTTCTGATTCATGGTAAAGCAGTAATGTAAGGTTGTAGTTTTATGCATGTGGTATTAAAATGCTGTTTTATAGGTTAGATGGAAACCAGTCTTAGAGTAGTCATATTTCAAGTTACCATGGAAAATGCCTTAAGGTGTGTTGTCTAAAGGTGGGCTTTATTTTATTCTTCAACAGCCTTGTTTCTGAGGATAAGGACATAAGAAAGAGAATCATTACATTTGTAAAATAAAACAGCGTTTCTGCTTATTTGTTAAAGTTTTCCCCTAGTGGTTTATTTGATTATCTGGTAGAGGTGAATATGTGACCTTGTTTGAAACCCTGGAAATTCCAATGATGATCCCATTTTTCCACCTGCTCCTAGAAATGACTTTCAGAGCCGTGAGAGCTGCACATAATAGTTCCTAGCTTCCCAGTAAGTGAGGTGGTAGGCCCCTGTTTTAAGTGCTTTCATGTTATCAGCAGAAATACTTCTTTGTGAATACAGTAATTGAAGTGTCTTTGGTCTGGGTGTGGAAAAGCAGGCATGAGAGGGTCTCATTTAGATGTGTGTGTGTGCGTTATATCTCTGGTAATAATGTGGCTTAATTCTAAGGAGAGGACTTGGAGATGACACTTACAAACAAGTCTTTTAAAGTTTAATTGAAGGAGAGGTAGAAGGGGTACCTGGAGAGAGAGAGAGTCTTGTTTAAAATAAGAGAAGACATTCATTACATGTGGATGGAAGGTGTTTTAGGAGACAGAAAAATTACTGATGCAAGAGAAATGTGAGACTGCTGGAATAGTCTTTGATCAAGAGGAAAGAGAATGTTGTGCCAATTGGAGGGGCTGGCCTTAAGTAGGAGGGAACTCACTAGTACACAGGTGAATACAATGGTCGGGGCAGGTGTGCTGATCTGGAGAGAGCAGCCATGTTCCAGGATTATTTTAAACTGGCAGTGTATATGGTGAGATCAGGGAAGAGGTATTGAAAGTTAGAGGAAAAAGCAAAAGATTGGGAATGTACCTTAAATGTTGGACTGCTGCCCCTAGAGAGCCAAGGTTTACACTTTCCACTGGTCCCCAGGCAGCCTGACTGTAGTAAGGAAGTCAGGCTGCAAGGAAGCCAGAGTTTAAGTTGGGTGAGTCTGGAGGAAATCTACAGAACCAGAAGTATTGAGGAGAGAAGGGCTACACTCAACCATGGAGCGTAAGCTGGATAAGTAGGGTGGGAATGATAGGACAAAGGGGCAGAAGAAGGGATGGAAGCTGACTGGGTCTGCACAGGATATGAAGGCCATACTCACCTCAGTAACGGTTGTGCCCATACCATAGCAAAATGCTGAAATCTCATTGAACACTATAGGCTGCATTATACTTCTTGGGTGCCCCTCTCTCCCCAGCCCCTCCAGGTCCAGCAGGATTCTAGAAACCCAGCCAGAGCCAAGTTGGTGTGGGCAGGAGCTTTGTCAGAGAATTCCCATGGGATCAAAGCCTGCTGAAAAAAAAAAAAAAAAAAAAAAAAAAAAACAAAAAGGAAGGGAAAGCAGCTTGCCTTGTGGAGGAAGGTGAGCAGGGAGTGAGTTCTCCGCAGAGCTCAGCCTGCTGCATGCATTGTAGTGGATGTCCATCCTGGTTTGAGGACACTGGCCCACAGGTCTGCATGCTTTCATTGCAGGCAGGGCCTGAAGGGATGTGGAAGTAGGCGATCTTGAGAGGGGACTAAGCTTGCCTTCAGCACTCTCAGCCACTAGGGGAACAGTTCCTTCCTTCTTCAGAGTACCTGGGGTATACCTCAGCACTCACACCGAAAGGGAAGCAACGACGTCATTAAAAAAGTTTCTGAATCCATATGTCAGCCAATCTTTAAGAAACTAATAAGCTGCCAAATTTTGTTGTAATATCAAAGAATATATAAGCCTCACATGGCTTAAAAGGATAATGTCAAAGGAAAGTCTTATGAGATACAGTATTCCATTATTTTCCAACTGCATGTTTTGCGCTCAGATGTTCAAAAAATATTACAAAAGATTAAATTAAAAATGGTTAGAGAGTCAACTTTTTAAAATTAAGCAAGGGGCCAGCCAGCAGACTAAAGGACCTGCTTAGGTAGAGTGCAGCGGCTAGGTTTGATCCCCATTGTGCCATGCCGGCCCCGCCCCTGGGGTACCCGGAGACTAGGCATGGTGGCACACTCCTGTAATCCCAGCACTTGGGAGACTGAACACAGGAGAGTCCCATCTATGTAGTGAGACCCTGTAGATCCTGTACTAAATCCATTTTTTAAAAAAAGCCAAATTTAAAAAATATTTTTAAAAATAATACAATGCTTCTCACAGTTTTGTTTTTGGCAGTAGCAATTTAAATTTAAAAAATATGCTACATATAGTGGGCTCATAATTTTAAAAAATTAAATACACTTTTTGAATATGCAGTTTATATTTCTGTTGACCTGATTATCCATGCTATTACTTGTGCAACACATGAATTAATGCTACTTGGAGTTCTCAATTTTAAATATATCCAGGGACAAAAAGTTTGGAAAGCAGTGCAGCGTAAGAGTCATCTAGGTCTCTTATGGCTGTTTTTTAATGAAACATGAAACTCTTTTTAAGAAAATGTGGTCTTAGCCAAAATTATGAATATTTTTTATGTAAGGTATGTTCTAGAGTTGTTTCCAATGTAGGTATTAATATCGTTTCTTCAATTTTATGACAGTAGCATTTTATTATTTTCTGACAGTGTTGAGCACACAGAACATGACAGGACATTTCTGTTAATTGAAGGCCATTTCAGTAAATTGGCGATACGTATTTATTAACTCATATTCTTTAACATTCCCCTCTTAGCTGACATATTTTGAATGTATCTAAAAGAATATGTGACATAGGTCAAGAGAGAATGTTTGGACAGTTACTATTAATAAGCATATAAGCTTTAGTATTTTTGTTTTTAGAAAACAGGAAAACAATCACTATATAATCAGTGCACAGTGATATCAGTCATGATCAGTACTCCCTAATTTTTATGAAAACAGTCTATAAGATAATACTTCTAAAAGTCTCGGACTGGGGAGATGGCTCAGTGGAATAAGCGCTTCCCTGGCAAGCACAAAGGTTCCGCCAAAAATAAAAGTCTCAATCATAATTAATCCACTCATCATCAAATCTTATAAATACATTTCTTATAAACACAATTTTTCAGTATCTTACATTTTCATAATTTTGTTAATAAGATACTTGAATGTTAGCAGGATCCCTCACTCATTATACATCATTTTGACTTCATAAAATGAAGAGACATCAATTGTGTTGTATATTCTGAAGAATCGTATTACTCAACTGATATCAAAGTTGTTAGGTTGAAGTCGATGTTGATTTTATGTCGTAGAAATCAACAGATTTTACTAGTTAGTGTTTAATGTCTTTTTTACTCTTGGGGAGCTGAAATGTACTAATGCTACATTTAAATCCTGGCACTGTTATTAATTACAAGCTACCAAGTCACCAAACAGGACTTAAAAGGAGATAAACAGAGGTAGATAGTATCATGGTATTATGTAATATTTGAGCCATGCAGAAATAATAGATATAGCTTCAAGAGCTTAGATAATTGGTAAATGATTATATAATGATTAAAGAGTGGTGTGTTTTCAGGGCTTGCTACCTTTTCAATATAACCTATGCAATTTTAAGTTTATATAATTTAAGTTTCAGTAATGGTTATACTGGGCTGGCCATAGTGGCACACGCCTGTAATCCCAGGACTCAGGAATCAGGCCAGCTTGGGGTACAAAGCGAGTTCAGCGCCAGCCTGATCTGCATCACGAAACTCTGTCTCAAAAAAAAAAAAAAAAGAAAAAAAAAAGAAAAGTAATGTTACACTTAACAACCAGCTCAGGAAATTCCTGAAAATTTAATAATTAGCTCTTGCAAGCTTGTTCAAGATAGTTCCAAGGCATCGTTTACACCCTTTATGCCATGGAGATGGACAAGTGCTACAGGTCAGAGCATAGTTTCCCCTGAGAGACTCTTGTAAAACATTTATCAGCCTGCAGTTTCAGCTCTGTGATGATTCAGAGGACCTTCCAAAATAAAAAACAGTTTTAAGTGCTCAGTGATTTGGGTCACAGATTCCAAAGTGACATGCAAATGCCTGTACCTTGCACCTTCTGCTTACAGAAGTGGCAAACCTATGCATGCATGGGTGTTGTTTTTCTTTTAAGAGAAAAGTTGTTAATGGATGAATTGTTTTTCTAAACTAACATCTCAGTATTCAGGTTTAAGTGGAGTTTTGGCACTTTGCAGTAAATAGAAGGTTTTGGGTTGTGCTTTGAGCCCTCATCTCTAAATGCTTTACCATCACCATAAAGTTAACACACATCTACCTGGTAGCATGTTCAGGTGCTGGAAGGAGTGCATCCACCATCAGAGAGCATGTGCCATTCTTTACTCTAGATGACATGAAAACTGCTTTCATTGGAATTTTGGTAGAAAGGACATTGCCACACAAAGAGACCCAGGAGGAATTTATTTTACCTAGTCAGGCAATTATGTTATAAATGGGAGAATGAATCTTCCTGAAGAATCCTTAAGGATCATTCCAATATAGCAGTAAAGGTTATGATATTAAAGAGTTTAAGTCCCAATTCTAGAGAGGAAAGTACAGCATGTCCAGAGCACACCAAGCCACAGTGTGGTTGGAATTCTAGGAGTTTCAGTTTGTGCATTTTTTATTTTGGAATACTTTCCTGATGGCTAAGCCTAATTCCAAATTTGGAAGTTTAAAATTCTTTAAAATCTGAATTTCTGATATTCAAAAGATTTTTATACTTGTGATTTGAGGTTTTGCAAGGCAAATAACACAATACAGGATACCTTTTATAATATTATTTCATAATGAATTACCCAAAGAATCATATACAAGGAGTGCAGGAAATGTGTCCACACATAAAAGACCGAAGAATCCAGCTGAAGGCCTGGAATCTAATATCCTGCATGAGTCGAGCTGGAGGCCTAGAGCCTGCAACAATCTCTCATGCAGGCCTGCTTCATGGATCTGTGCTGGAAAGGCCCAAAGCTTAGTGGTGGAAGGTAGGAAGTCTGTGTCAGTGGGACGAAGGATCTGTGCTAGCATACTGAGGGATCTGAACTGGAGCTGGGAAGCAATGTTCAAGATAAGCACCAGAGCTCACTGAAAGGTACCATAGCCATCCTCAGCAACAGTGAGGTCCTGAGCTCCTCCAGTAATGAGGAAAGCTGAGGTCCCATCAGGAAAGCCAACATGACGAGCTTCTCCAGGAGGGTGAGCAGTGTACCATTTTACCCTCCAGAGCCAGAAGCAATATTTAAGATGAGGACCAGAGCTCCTCCAAAATGAACTGTAACCATTCTCAGCAACAACAAAGGTCCCAAGCTCCTCTTCCAGCAAGAACAGCCAAGTTCATCAGGAAAGCAGCATGACAAGGTCACCCAGCAGAACAGCCCAGGAGAACACGTGACTTGTAACAGCTCTAGCAGAATCTCCAAACAGCACCCCTAACAACTTCCAAATAGCTTCTTAGTTCTGCCTCTTATGCTTCTGGCAACAATCCTCAGGTGGCCTACCACATCCAGCACCATGCTAGTTCAAATCAGCTGGATGTAACAAGTTGATCCCCAGTTATCCCCATAGCTATCCACTATGATACTGTTTAGGATTTCAGATTAAGGATGCTCAAACTCTTTGGTGCTAGTATTCTAATGGTACTACTGAGTAGAATTTATCACTGGAATACAAAGTTTGTTTTATGGAAGTCAATTACTGTAATAAAAGTGCACACAAAAAGAACTCCAAATGAACATCTCAACTCTACAGAAAAAGCACTTGATGGGCCCTATGCCAATTCATGAATAAAAAGTTATAGCAATGTAAAAGAGAAATTTGTAACTTGACTAAAGAAGCAAAACTCTCCAAATTTGAATGGAAGAATTCAGATCATTTTACTCAAAAATGACATGTTCCTATAAGTAGAAAATTCTAAATATACCTCCACCACACACACCTCTTTTAAAACCAATGAAATAAATGAGCACAGTCTCAGGAGTTATGATTAGTATACAAAACTCAGTTGTATTCCTATATATAAAAAATGAAGTGCCTGACTAAAATAATTAGCAGTCACAAAACATTTTGATGAAGTACAAAACATTACTGATAGAAATTAAAGAAAATCTAACTCTGTATAAAGACAGATTTCATGTTAGTGAATGGTATAATTAAATATTGTCATGACAGCAATTCTCTCAGTAATCTATAAATTCAGTACAGTCCTTAAAACTAAGCAGATTTTTCTGTGGAAACTGAGTAGCTAATTGCAAAATGCATAAGGAAATCTAAAAGACCTAGGAGAGTGAGGGTAATCGTTGAAAAAGAACTTGAATTACATGATTGAAAACTTCCTGTGCAGACATTTTTCTGTAGATCATTTGGTAGTGGCACAAAGATAGGTGTGCAGATCAGTTAAACAGAATTGAAAGTCGAGAAACAAATTCTCATGGTAAGCTTATTTCAGCAAAAATGTTAAAGCAGTTTCACTTGAGGAAAGGAGAATTGGTAAAGCACAATGGAGTGTCTTCATTTAGATAGATGCACCAAAGAAATACAGAAATAGATACAAACTATAAATAGAAATAAACAAAACAAAAAAATAGTAAGACCCTTCCCTCACATCATAAAATGAGATTAATTCAGTGTAGGTCATGTACCTAACTGGAAGAACTGAACTCTAATATACCTAGGGAAAACATGAAAAATGATGTTGAGTAGAGAAAAATTCTTCTTTTTTTTCTTTAATGTATTTGGTACAGGGTCTACTGGGCCTACAGGGTCTCACTACGTAGATCAGACTCATAGTGATCGTCGTGTTTTCAGCCTCCCAAGCACTGGGATTACAGGCCCGCGCCACCACACACAGTCTCAGTCACTGTCTCAGTGCACCCCATGGGTGGGGCTGGCACGGCACACCAGGGATCAAACCCCAGCTGCTGCGCTCTGCCTAAGCAGGCACTTTAGTCTACTGAACTATCTGGCTGAACCTTGAAAAATTCTTAATCATTCCCATGTTAGTCACTTTCTTATCACTGGGACAAATAGTTTACTAGGTTCACAGTTTCTGCTGGATTCAGCCCAAATGAAGAATGTTCAACCCAGAGAAGCCAGGAAACAGCAAGAGCCATAGACGGAGATACACCCTTCCAGATCACATCCCCAGTGACCCACCTCCACCAGGTCTTGACTCCTAATAGTAATTCTGGTACTGTGCTCATCAGTGGATGAATCAATGACAAATATAATGATATAATGACCCCATAACTAGTCAGCTTCCAAATACATGAATGTTGGGATACATTTTAAATCTAGATCCTAACACTACCAAAAGCCTAACCTATAATTTTTAAAAAAATTGTTAGACTGATCTCTACTATGGACATGTGTCCAGAATTTATAAAGGATTCTAAAAGAAAAGAGGCAATATAGCCCAATTTTTAAGAAGGCAAAATATTTTAATATTGTCCTCTTGCCAGTGAAGTTTTTAACCTTACTAGATATTAGGAAATACAGTGAGATGCCAGAGTTATACATTTTAAGTATAATAAAATAGTCAAGTATGATGAGGATGTGGCTGAACTGTATTGTGTGTGTATGCTTTCATTTTGTGAAAGCAAAATGATACAGATACTTTGGGAAACAATTTATCAGTGTCTTAAAATGTATAGTGACCATATGCCTTGTCATTTTCTGTCCTGAGAATCTATCCCAAAGAGAGGGAACCATGTCCAAATTAAGAAACATATGTGAATTTTCCTAGCAGCATTTTTCTGTATGGATAGTCTCAAATTGGAAAGAATTAAAATATAGATGAGCTAGTGATGTCTCTATGTAATAAAAGTGATGTAAGTGGATGCCACTTCGGTATTTCACTAGGTGATACAGCATAGATAAACCTCAGTAACTTGTGAAGTAAAAGAAACCAGATATGGTTGATTATGTCCTGTGTGATTCCACTTATATGATAATGTCTAGTAAAAGATCGGAAAAGAGGGAAGTTCCCTACCGATGGCTGTACTATGGTGAAAGCAGCAGGGATGATGAGCTAATTGACTGGAAGGAACTATCCCAGCTAATGATGGAAGTGACCTAAACCCTAAACAGTGTCACAGTTTCATAACTGCACACTTACTAATACTGAATTGTACACATATGGTGGATCAGCTCTGTGTATGTAAATTAGGTCCTAAGAAAGATGCTAAGAAAACACAAGGAGCCATCACTCCCTACCTTGATGGTAGCTAGAAACACACTCAGTCTACCGGGGGCTGTCCAGGATGGGGAGTGCCTTGAACTCTCAGGTGTTGCTTAAGGAAAAATGAGATAGAATAACCAAAATGAGATATAATATTGGTAAAATAATTTGACAGTCCCTGGAAAATTAAAAGACCCTACCATGTGCCATTGCTCTCTCTCTCTCTCTCTCTCTCTCTCTCTCTCTCTCTCTCTCGCTCTCGCTCTCGCTCTCGCTCTCGCTCTCGCTCTCGCTCTCTCTCTCCCCTTTCTGATATATTTACTTAAGATGAATGAAAGATTATGTGAGCATGAATGCTTGTATAGGAATCAAACTGGAAGCTTATTCCAATCACACAACACTCAGCTTGTGTGTCACATGAAAGAGACACTACAAGCATTGGTGGTAGATGTCTTCTCCAAGTGGAGGGTCGATCAACAAAATGTGATATGTCCATTCAACTGGGTGTTAATTTCTTCTTCTTCTTTTTCTTTTTCTTCTTCTTCTTTTTCTTCTTCTGCTTCTGCTTCTACTTCTGCTCCTTCTCGTCCTCCTCCTCGTCCTCCTCGTCCTCCTCTTCCTCCTCTTCCTCCTCCTCCTCCTCCTTTTTTTTATATTTAGGACAGGGTCTACCGGGTTTACGGGGTCTCACTGTATAGATCAGATGCGTAGTGATTCTCATGTTTACAGCTTCCCAAGTGCTGGGATTACAGACTTGCACCACCATGCCCATCTCAATTGCTGTCTCCACGTGCCCCGGAGATGGGCCTGGCAGGGCAGGCCCAGTGATGGAACCCAGCCCCTATGTCTGCCTAAGCAGTCGCTTTAATCCGCTGAGCTATTTGACTGGCCCTAATCATTAATTAAAAGAATAAAGTATTAGTATAGGCAAAGCACTGAAGTATTGCAAAACAATTACCCCACCTAAAAGAGACCAGGATCCCAGTAAAAGAAATGTAGCATATTTGCTATAGGTTTTACCTGTATGATTACCTGGGTTTTGGTATCTTCTACGAAAAAACAAAGTTTTTGAGAAATTAGAGCATATATAATCAAAGCATGAACACTTGAGCTAACAGGTAAATGTATAAACTGTATGAGGCTAGCAGTCGTCACCCACTGGTTCTTAGATTCTTTTATTCAAGGAGTTTGACAGTTTGTTATATGTTCCTCTAGCTTTAGTTATAATTATCTCTAAATTGTGAGAACTTATGAAAACCAGATTAATACCTTATTTTTATTGCCAATGCTTTTAAGTAACCTAAGTACAGTTGGCATATTTTCCTAGTTACACCTTGTGAGAAAAGTGACATCAGCAAGTTAGTTTTTACTTGTATGTTTTTGAACTCAAAACTTATCCGTAATAAGAGAATAGGGAAACACTTCTGCCTTTTAATTGAAAAGCACCTGTAAATATCATCTGATATCATAAAACTTTCTTTTAAAAATGTCTAATAATAATAAAAAAGATTAAACCTCACATGTAAGAGATCTCTGCTAATGGACTCACAAAAGTTTCTGACTAGTCTTTTTATAAGTACAAATTTTAAAAGGTTATTACATCCCAGATCCTTCTGCTGATGTCTCAATAGCTGTTCAAAATATAAGATAGCAAATCAATGGTATGTGAGATGCTGAGGTCCCCAGACCCTATCTTTATCATCTTTGTGTAAGTCATTACTGTTTACTTTATAAAAATCATTTTTGATTGTATTCATAATTATCCTGTTGATGTTATTATTTGGCCTATGCATGTATAATTGTTTCTTTGGCTTGTCTCACCCAGATTTAAAGTTATTCTGCCTACCCAAGATAAAAATGTGTAATGTCTATTGAGGGCTTTTAGACAGAACCTCTGGAGATTGTCTCTGACTGCCAGTTCACAACTATGAACCCTTTCAGCCTGAAGAAACCAAAGTGGTCATCACCCATGGTTCCCTCATAGCAGTTCAGGTTACTTCTTCAGAGGGGAAAATGTTTTAGACAGCTAAATTAGATAAAAATATTATAGGCAGTCAGACAGGGCTAGAGAGATGATATGGAAGACAAGGTGATTTTGCAACTTTGGAAGATACGGACCCTCCCCACTGCTGTGGGCCAGACCTCAAGACAAAGATTAAACAGATGTAGCCACATACTTCCCTAGGAACAGGCCTTGGTGATATTCTACATAGATATCAATCACCTTAAAAGGGCCCTAATGAGTCACTAACCCAACCCCCAACAGGAAGAGACCCTGTTCTGTATTCCTGCCTGCTTGCTACATGATTTGCTTCCCCGTTTGATTCCAATTTAATCAATTTTACCTGAGCAATGGTGCTTGTAATCTCATTGGTTGATCATAGTTTTGCTCCACCTTATGCCTCGCTCCACCTAAGCGAGTTCCCATGTTTTCTACCACCTTAGACCCACCTCACTGCATGGTTTCACTCTATAAAAATCCCTAAAGTGACAGATTCCTGGGGAACAGTTGCTGGAGTCCCCCCTCTTCCTACCCCTCTCTTGGGCAGGAGCTTTCTTTCCCCCAATAAATATATTCTGCTCATGAAAAGAGACCAGGCAGGAAAAGAAGACTTTTCAGTGTTGTTTGTACAAAACCCCAGATGATGTGTATCATCTGTAATGACTAAAAGCAGATTGACAGTTGCTTGGGAGTGGAAATTACTAGTGATTATAGAGGTTTTTGGAAACTTTTTGGTATGATTTACATTAAGTTATTCTAATTGTGACAATGGGCATGTGTGTATTCATATATCTAATCATATTAAGGGATTCACAGTTTATTCTATATCAATTATGCATCATTGAAACTTCTTTGAAATAAGTAATTACATCTTAAAGTACTAGCTTTCAGTTTGAGGTACATCTCTTCTGGTTTTAGATTAATTTTTTTGAATAATTAGTCAAGGCTCTGCAGGTCACTACCTTGTGTCTCTGGAGGTTCTGGGCAAGGTCAGTTATTGAACCCTCTGAAAATTGTCCCTGAATCTTCAGTGAAAAATATATACTCTAATCTGGACAGTGGAAGAAGGAAGAGTTTGGCACAATGTTTTCCAAACTCGCACATTTACAAATGTTTGCTGTACTTCGCCGTGAAGTTCATTCTTCAGTGACTTGTGCCACATCCATTGCAACTAAGAAGACTGTCCAAGGCCCTCCATTCCCTGATACCATTTTTGAACGAGAATCTAAAATATGGTGCACACAATTACCATCTGTTACCTGTGGCTCTGGAGAGAGGGAAAGGTGTTTATTTGTGAGATATAGAAGGCAGAAAATATTTTGACTTCCTGAGTGCTTACAGTGCCATCAGCCAAGGGCACTGTCACTCCAAGATTGTGAATGCTCTGAAGAGTCATGTGGACAAGCTGACCTTAACATCCTGGGCTTTCTATAATATACAAGGAGTACATTACTAAGCTTTTCAAGTATCACAAAGTTCTTCCTATGAACACAAGAGTGGAGGCCAACGAGACGGCCTGTAAATTGCTCAGTGGTGGGGCTATACCATAAAGGACATTCAGAAATACAAAGCAAAGATTGGTTTTGCAGCTGGAAATTTTGGGGGTAGAACCTTGTCTGCCAGCTCCAGTTCTACAGACCTGAGCAGTTATGAAGGATTTGGGTCCTTCATGCCAGGTTTTGAAATCATCTCATATAATGATCTGCCTGCACTTGAGCATGCTCTGCAGGGTCCGAATGTTGCTGCCTTCATGGTAGAACTAATTCAGGGTGAAGCAGGTGTTGTTGTTCCTGATCCAGGGTACCTCTACTGAGGTAGAGATTTTAGGATATACTAGGCCTGGCATAGTTCTTCTTGGAAAGGCCCTTTGGGGGGGCTTATACCCTGTGTCCATAGTGCTATGTGATGATGACATAATGCTGACCATTAAGCCAGGGGAGCATGGGTCTACCTATGGTGGCAATCCACTGGGCTGTCGTGTGACTGTTGCAGTCCTGGAGGTTTTAAAAGAAGAAAAGCTTAATGAGAATGCCGAGAAAATGGGTATTATCTTGAGAAATGAACTCATGAAGCTGCCCTCTGACATTGTAACTGCTGTAAGAGGAAAAGGACTGCTAAATGCTATTGTTATTAGAGAAACCAGAGATTATGATGCTTAGAAGGTGTGTCTGTGGCTGCTCGATAATGGGCTTCTGGCTAAGCCCATCCATGGCCACATCATCAGGCTGGCCCTTCACTCATGATCAAGGAGGGCGAGATCCAGGAGGCTGTGGAAATCATTAACAAGACCATCCTGTCATTCTGAGGGTAGGCACAGTTCATCGGTCCCTGGGAGTTGGCTGGAAAGAGGTGTCCTGTGAAGCTCTGCTCTGAAAGGGTGCACATTATACCCCATCATGTCTTCAGAGGCTTTTAAAAAATATATGTGTATTTTTTTCAATTGATAAGAGTGACATTTGTGAACACGTAGTTGGCTGTGTGAAAAAACTAAGATTGAATGGGGAGCTGGGGCTATAGCTTGGCAGCACAAGTGCCTGACTGGCAAGCATAAGGTCCTGAGTTTGATTCCTAGTACCAAAAATAAATAAATAAATAAATAAATAAATAAATAAATGCACAAATGGTAGCAAAGTTAAAAAAAAAAGAATGGATACATTCTTTATGTGACTATGTATTTTTCCTAAAGTGAAACACTTACGTCTTATCTAAATAATCAAGTCCTTCAGTATATTTGACATACTTTCTTATAAATTTCCTTGCTGGTATAAATGTTTTATATTTGAAAAAGTTATCTGGGATATTATGTTAAAGACTTGCTTAATCTTATATATTAATAATTGTTGAGGAATCATTATTGGGTAAGAATATATAAAATAGTAGTGTTTTTAGTGTTAATGGTCATAATTAACCATTAACAAAATGCAAGTTAAAAACCCAATAAAAATTATCACATTGCCCTTGGAAAGGCTAAAATAGAAATCAGTAGCATTGCCAAATGCTGGTGATGATGCCGAGAAGCTGGAACTGTCATTTATTTTTGATGGGACTGTAAAATGATAGAGCCACTCTACAAAAAAAAAATTATTTTAATTTTGGCCAACACCAAAATGTATTCTACAGATTAACATTAACATTAAATGTATTCTAAACATTAACATATTTTGAATTAAAAATATGTTCCTAAAACAAAAACAAAAAAAAATATGTTCCTACTTAATTGTTTTAAATAACTTGAAATTTGTAAAACAAAATGTTTACTTTTAACATTTCTTTAAGTTTAAAATAAAACTTATGTTTAACATGTCAAAAAAAGTAGTCAAGTGGTTTGTTTTTATATACATGCCCTTTATTTGAAGTTAAGGTCTAAAGGAAATATTTTATTTGAGATGGTTTTCAACAAAGCATCAAATTTGTTGATAAGACCACTTAAAAATTTAAAATTTTCAAAGCCTTTTTAAAGTCCAAACAAGTAAAATATTTGAATTGCACTAAGGACCCTCCAAATAATAGAGCTAATTATTAGCATTTGCTGATTTATAGTTAAGTGCTTAATTGGAAAGTAAAGTGGAAAAGACAAAGCCAAAATAGCACTGTAATCATTCAGCTGCAATTCTGCTTTTTGTGGTTTAGCTTGAGTCGTGCTGTGCCTCGCTGGTGGGAGATGCTCTGAGGACTGATCTGTGCAGAGTCTGCCAAGGAACTTGCTAAACCAGGGCTTGGTATGATTGGACACTAATGCCTGTGTGTCTAATAATGAGCCTCTTGACTCCCGCACTCAGCTAATGTGTAATTGCCTCATTTCTTTCTGAATGTTTAAATAAAAAAGCCTGTCCAAAGGTTTCCTAATTTTTTCTTCTCATATCATTGGTGCATGTCTGTCTTGTCTCTGAGGTGTTGCTCAGCAACTCATTGCTCAGTGACATTTTTCCTTCACACCTCCAAATGATCATTACATGCGGGCATCTGAAGCACTGAACTTTCTAAAATGCATAGCTATATAGCTCAGAACATTGAAATGTCCATTTGAAATGTTTATTAATTTATAGTTATTTTATTAGCTCTTTATGAAAATTTGTTTTTTTTTCCTTGTGATGCTAAAGATTAAGTTCCAGGGCCTTGGCATGCTAGACAAGTGCTCTACCACTGAGCTATGTGCCCAGCCTGAAAATACATTTAATAATTTAGAAGAATATGCAATGGCACATAATAGATTAATTCTTTGACTTATACCAGAGGTTTAAGTTTTCTTCATAAGTAGTTTTATTTTCATTATATATACAAGCAAATTCGTTTTATTCTATATTTTGGTGCTGTGGTGAATGTAAAGTTTTTGAATTAAAGTAATTGAATTCATTGAAGAAAGGTACATCTTTTGACTTTTTTCTTTTTTTTTTCTTTTCAAAGTTTTATTGATAAACATATAGCAATGAGACAGTTTCAAATCAAATCGAAAGTACAGTTTCAACAAATAATACACTGCATACATTCTTCTCAGTGGTTAATTGCTGTACAAGATGCAGACTTGTGATCCTACTTACAAACACCATTAGAAAAAATCATTCTATTCATTAAGAGAATGCAACTATATATCTATCCCAACCACTTTGAATACACAGATACAAAATGGACATTCATAGTTATACCCCAATTTTTTTAAGTTCCGTTGTTGAATATTATAGGTGTGTAAACTCAGCAAAATATTCTAAAAGAGTCCAGAAGCCCATAATATCATTGGGTCTTCTGTTTAACTGGCAATGTCAGAAATTATTGACCTGAGTCCCCCAACTTTTTTCAAGGTGAGAATTAAGGGCTTATCAATGAATATTCATATTCATTATACTAAATTTACTTACCTTGCTTGTATTCTTTGATAGAAATTATTTGCTCTAACTTGTGATTAGCTATTGTATACACAATCATTCTTTCAGTAGATACTGAGCTGCCCACTATGCATTTGACAGTTTCAGGCACTGAAGATAAAAAAATTTTACAAATGAAGAACATTTTTCTCTCCTAAACTTTTACTGTGTTATGGAAGGGGGAAATAGTAATGTATTATGTTTGAGGTTATAATAAGTATAAAGACTGTAAAAGTCAGTGTAAGGGACAGAAAAATGTGTGGAAAGGTTGTAATAATTTTTTTAGGATGTTATAATTTTTATAGAATATACATGGCATAGAGCTTACTCTGTTGACTTTGAGTATCATAGAATTATGTGAGAGGGCCAGGGAGAAAGCTCAGTAGAATAAGTGCTTGCCTGGCAAGTGCAGGGCCCTGAGTTCAATCCTCAGGACTGTGAAAAAAAAAAAAAGAATTAATTATGTGAGTGATACTTTGCATGGTAGAAAATCTGATGAACTTTATTTAGCACTTCAATAGAAACACATATATGTATATGCAATAAAAAATAAAAGATACTATGCTGAAATTTAAATTCAAGGGACATATTTGGGCAGTTGAAGGTTGTATGCAAAAATTTATATCAAAATTTTTAAACTTTGTATTCACTTAAGCCTATCACATCTAGTTCTTCTTGAAGACAAAATACAGCAAATGACAACTTGTTTTTGTTTTTGTTCCATTTTTTTTTATTTTTGATTTTTTTTTATTTTAGCAAAGGGTCTACAGGGTGCTCAGGGTCTCACTACTAGATCAGACTCATAGTGATCCACCTGTTTACAGCCTCCCAAGAGCTGGGATTACAGACCCATGCCACCACGCCCAGTCTCAATTGCCATCTCAGCATGCCCCAAGGGAGGGGCTGGCACAGCTGGTCTGGGGATCAAATCCTGGCCCCTGCGTCTGCTTGCAGGCACTTTAATCTGCTGAGCTATTAAGCTGGCCCTGTATTTGTTTATCTGTTTTTTGACAAATGACAAAGTGGATATGGGTTCAAAATTGCAATTTTATTTTATTTATTTTATTTTCTAAAGAGGGTGCAGATTAGAATTAAAACAAAAAATTACAACCGATACAAATTTTCACTTAACAAAGCAATATGAACTTCACAGTATTTCTTGTAATTATAGTATTTTCTTCCAATTACTCATATTACCATATATATGCATGTAAAATGGTAACAAGAAAAAAAGAAATAAATGTATAAGAAATTAATAAAAGAAAAAGTACAAACAGTTGAAAAAAGGAGATAAAACAAATTAAGCATCTGCTCCTTTCCTTAGACCAGTAGAAATGAGCAGCAGAGTTGTCCAAAGCATCCTGCTTACATAAATCTTTTTCCCCTACTCCCTTTCATATCCTTCTCCTCAACTCAGTAACTCTTTCCTTTTGAATAAGTTAATTCCCTTTTCCCAGTTTCTGTTGTACCCATTAGATTCCATTTTTCTCTTTCAGGTTCTTACACTAAGGAGACAATATAATGTTTGCACATGAGGGTTCTCTAGTTGAATCCATTCACTGACAAAAAACAGTAACTGAATAATTCTCCATTCTGTAAAAATACCATATTTTCTCTGTTCATCCATTGGTTGATGGGCATCTGGGTTGTTTCCAGGATTTAGCTGTTACAAATTGCACTGCTATGAACATGGGTTCACATGTGTCATTGTGGAATGAGATTTTCAGTTCTTCTGGAAAAATATCCTGGAGGGGAATAACTGTCTTGAATGGGATCTCCAATCCTAATTTTTAAAAGAATCTCAACATTGATATCTGTAGTGGTTGTACCGGTCTGCACTCCCACCAACAGTGGAGTGGCGAAGGATTGCTTTTTCTCCACAGCCCCTCCAGCATTTGTTATTGGCTGACTTCTTTATGTTAGCCATTCTTCTGGGATGAAATGGAATGTCACTGTTGTTTAATTTGCATTTCTAGAATGACCAATGATGTTGAACATTTTTTCACGTCTTTACTTGCCATTTGTATTTCTTCCTCTGAGAAGTATATATTCATCTCAGAGCCCCATTTTTGGATTGGGTCTTTGAGTTGGGGGGGCTGATTTTTAAAAATTCTTTATATATTCTAGATAGAAGGCCTTTGTTGGATTGTGATACCTTCTGCCTTTCCTTCTGGATAGTCAGTTACAATTGTTTCACTATTTGTGGGTTTTCTTTTTACTCTGTTGAAGATTTGAAGTGCAGAAACTTTTCAAAAAAATGAGATCCCAGTTGTTGATTCTTTGATATATTTCCCATGCAGTTCAGGTTTTGTTCATGATCTCTCTACCTACCCCTATGTCTTTAAGATTTCTATCTATATATTTGGCCAGAAGATTTAGTGTTTCTGTTGTAATATTTAAATCTTTGATCCATTCTGACTGTAGTTTTGTGCATGGTGATAGTCATGGGTCTAGTTTTAGACACTGGCATGTGGAAATCCAGTTTTTCCATCATCAGTTATTAAAGAGGCTACCTTTCTTCCAGAGAGCATGTTGGCCTGATTTAATAAAGACAAGGTGGCTGAGTGTGTTTTCAATTGTGTCTGCATCTTCTAATCTGTTCCACTGATTCTCAGGTCTGTCTCTATGCCAGTACCATACTGATTTTTTGTGCTTGCCAGGGAAGCACTTATTCTACTGAGCCATCTCCCCAGTCCAACGCTGATTTTTTTTTTTAAAGTAGCTTTATACTATAATTTCAGGTCAGGGATTGTGATACCTCATGCCTTTCCTTTGTTTCCCAGAAATGCTTTTGATACTATGTGTCTCTTCTGGTTACAAATATTTTTTTTTTTTTTTTGGCTGAACCAGGGATTGAACTCAGGCCCTTGCACTTGCCAGGGAAGCACTTATTCCACTGAGCCATCTCCCTGGTCCCTACAAATAAATTTGAGGAAAGTTTTACCTAGCTCTATGAGTTATCCTGATGGTATTGTAATGAGGATTGCATTGAATGTGTATAACAGTAATGGGAGTATGGCCATTTTCACAATGTTGGTTCTTCCTATCCAGGAGCATGGAATATCTTTCCATTTTCTCAAATCCTCTTCAACCTCTTTTCTCCGAGTACTGTAATTTTATTTTCATGTATTTAGTACACGGTCTACAGGGTCTCACTAGGTAATGATCCTCCTGTTTTTTTCAACCTATCAAGCACTGGTATTATAGGCATGTGCCACCACACCCAGTCTCATGGCATGGCTTGTGGTGCCATAATTTTCAATGCATAAATATTTTACATCCTTTGTGAGGCTGATTCCTAAATATTTCATTTTTTAGATGTTATTATGAAAAGTGTTTTCCTAATTTCTGTCTCAGTACATTCATTTTTTTGTGTACAAAATTGCTACTGACTTTTGGGTGTTAACTTTGTATCCTACTACATTGCTGAATTTGGTGATAAAGTCTACAAGATTGTTGGTGGAGTTTTGGAGGTCCTGTATGTAGATTACCATGTTATCTGCAAATAATGATAATTTCATTTATTCTTTTCCAATCCATTTTTCTTTTATTTTTCTCTCTTGTCTAATTGCTCTGGCTAATGTTTCCAGAACTATATTGAATAGGAGTGGAGACAGTGGACATCCTTGTCTTGTTCCTGATTTTAAAGTGAAGGCTTTCAGTTTTTGCCCGTTTACTATGATGTTGGCTGTTGGTTTCTCATAGATGGCTTTTATCAGGTTGAGATATAGACCATCTAGTCCAATTATCTGTAGGTTATTTTTTAATCATCAATGTGTGTTGTTGGAATTTGTCAAATGCTTTTTTTTTTTTTTTGGTGTCTATTGAGATGATCATGTGTCTTTTGTTCTTGGTTCTATTGATGTCGTGTATTACATGTATGGATTTGTGTATGTTGAACCGTATCTGCATTCTTGGGATGAATCCTAACTGGTCATGATGTATAGTCTTCTTAATGATACGCTACATTCTATTTGCTAGTTCTTTATTTTTTTTATTTTTATTTTTTTTGCTAGTTCTTTATTGATGATTTTGACATCTATATTCATTAGAGAGATTGGCTTGAGTTGTCTTTTTTAGTTGGCTCTTTCTCTGGTTCTGGAATCAGAGTAACACTTGCCCCCAGGACTGAGTTTGGGAGAATTTCTTCCCTTTCTTTTTCATTAAAAAGTTTGAGAAAAGTTGGCATTAAATCTTATCTAAATTTCTTGTAGAATTCTGCTGTGAATTCTTTGGGACCTGGGCTTTTCTTCATTGGTAGGTTTTTTAAAATTATATTTTCCATTTTGTTTCTCGTAATTGGGTTATTCAGAGTTTGTATATCTTCTTGACTCAGCTTTGGCATTTCATATGTATCTAGGAAACTGTCCATTTCCTCTGTGTTTTCTATCCAGTGAGAGTTAAGATTTTGGAAGTAGGTATAGTAGGTATTGATGTTCTTCTGAATTTTTCTAGGGTCAGTAGTGATTTTACCCTTTTCATTCTTTATTGGATGAACTTGTGTTCTTTCTTCCTTTTTTTTTTTTTGATTAGGTTGGCTAGGGATTTATCACTTTTATTTATTCTTTGTGAGAACCAACTCTTTGATTAATTTATTCTTTGTATTTTTTTCTTTAATGCATAAATTTCTGTTCTAATATTTAAAATTTCCTGCCTTCTTTGGGCTTTGGGCTTCTCTTGCTCTTCTTTTTCCGAGAGCTTGGGTTGCAGCACAAGATCATTTATTTGAATTTGTTATGTTTTCCATATATGCAGATTTACCACTACAAATTTTACTCTTAAGACAGCTTTCATTGCATCCCTCAGGTTTCAGTAGGTTATATCTCCATTTTTGTTTTATTGTAAATATTTGTTAATTTCTTCTTTATTTTCATCTGTGGTCCTTCTAAACTGGAGGTTATTTAATTTTCATGTGTTTATGCTGTTTTTGTAGTTTCTTTGGTCAATAATTTTCACTTTTATTGCACCTTTATCGCATGGTATGCATGGGATAATTTCAAATGTTTTGCACTTACTACTATATGATGTATTTTGAAGAATTCTTATATGCAACTGAGAAGAATGTGTATTCTGTTGTTACTTGATGAAACAATGTAAATGTCTACCAAGTCAAGTTCTTCACAAGTTTGGGTTAGTTCTGTTATTTCTTTGTGGATTTTTTTTTTTCTCAGAACCAGGGATTGAACACATTACCTTGCGCTTGCCAGGGAAGTGCTTATTCCGTTAAGCCATCTTCCTGGCCCCCTTTGCTGATTTTTTTTTGCCTAGTATATCCATCTCTTTGTGACAATGGCATATTAAAGTCTTCCATTATGATTGTATTATTGCTCATTTGATTTTTTATGTCCATTAAAATTTGTCTTATGTAGGTGGGTGCTCTGATCTTGGGTGCATATAGATTCATAATTGCTATCTCTTTGCAGTTTTCCCCTAACAAGTATGTAGTGACCTTGTTTATCTCTTTGAATTATTTTTAGTTTGAAGTTGATATTGTCAGCAACCCACATAGCTACCTCTGATTTTTTCTAATTTCCTGTGGCATGGAGATTGTTTTCATCCTTTAACTTTTAGTCTGTGAATTTCCTTTTGAGTTAAATGTGTTTCTTATGTACAGCATATTGTTGGGTTTTGTTTCTTAGTCCACTCTGCTAATCTGTTTCTGCTAGTCTTTTGGAGAAGTCAGTCCATTTACATTAATGGTTATAACTGATACATATTGGCTGATCTTTGTCATGTTATTTTCCTGTTATAGGTTCCATGCTTTTTCCATCTTTTTAATTACTTGCTGTGTTTGATGATTCTTTTCTGTTGTTTTTGAAGCTGTGATCACTTCTGTGCCTTTCTAGAATACTTGTCAGTACTCTTTGTAGGGTTGGTTTGGTGGTCATGAATTTCTTCAATTGTACACCGTCATGGAAGGATCTTATTTTGGCATTAAATTTGATAGGTAGTTTTGCAGGGCACATCAAACTGGATTGGCAGTTATTTTCTTTCGGTACCTGAAATACTTCCCTCCAAGCTCTTTTTGATTTGATGATTTGTGTTGAGAAATCTGCCATGATTCTGATGGGCGTTCCATTATAGGTGATCTGTTTCTTTTCTCTAGCACTTTTTAAATATTCTGTTCTTTGGCTGAATTTCTGAGATCTTGATTATTATATGTATAGATTTAGATTTGTTTTCATTATGGCTGTGTGGAGTTCTATATGCCTCACTTACTGTATATCATTTTCTTTTCTCATGTGTGGAAAATTTTGTGCTTGTACTTCTGCACATACTCTTTTTATGCCATTTGTGCTGTTTCCACTGCTTCATTGACAGCTATTATTCTTATATTATTTTTCCTTTAGTCATCTTGTCGCTGCTGAATTGCTATTTCCTGGTTCCTTGTTAGTTTTAAGAGATCTTTATTTTCATGTTCATTAGCTGCACCACTGTCATCAAGGTCTGAAAGTCTATTTTTAGTTTCATTCAAGTGGTTTTGCCAACTTTCAATGGAGTTGGTGATTTCCTGGATAGTTGATTGAATGTATCATGCATTATAATTTTTTCCTGTATTGTTGATTCAGTGTTTTTATCATTTTTCTCTTTTCCTCTATTTTAAAAAAAAATCTGTATCTTCTTTAGCTGTGCTGAGCAATTCTTTCACAATTGTTTTCCTTTCTTTTTGGACCTAAAAGATTATTTCTGATCTTTCTTCTTCTATAGCCTGATCCACTTATTTGTTTACTTCAATTGCTAATATTTCAGAGATTTCCAAGTTCTTGTATGTTTTGTTTCCTTGATTTGTTCTGGGTGTGCTAGAAAATTGAGATTGCCTTTTGCTCTGTGTTTTGACATTTTTGAAGCTCCCAGTAATCACCCAGACAGAGTGCCACAGGCCGCCCAGAGTCTGCCAAAATTGTTGAATGGCTCCCGGAAAGCTCTGTACTTGCTTGCACTGGACTCACAGATCACAGTCCCTTTGGAGACCTCCTAAGTTCTTTTTTTTATTTTTATTTTATTTTGCAGAACTGGGGATTGAACTCAGGCCCTTGTGCTTGCCAGGAAAGCACTTATTCTATGAGCTATCTCCCCAGCCCCCACTCCTAAGTTCTTAAAAGTTTGGACCAGGACCAGCAGAAGCTCCACACCTGTGCTCTGGGGGCTAAAGTAGGGCAGAGCTTACTAGAGTCCCACAGGCTGCCCAGAGTTGGCCAAAGTTCTTAAATGGCACCAAAATTGCAATTTTTTTTCAGGGGCTTCTCTGTTTAACAAGTTTATATCCATTAGTCTCTTTGGATTGTAACATCTTCATAATTCATTGTACTTTATAAATATGAAGAAAGCAAGTTTGGAAAGATCAAGAAGTCCACTTACACTTAGTAAGGGAAGCTAAGATTTGAAAAGTGAGCCAATCTAGCTCCTTCATTTGTAAATTACTCTACTTTTGAAAGCTGTGAAGGAGGTCCAGGCATGGTGCTGCACACCTGTATTCCCAGTAGTTCTGAGGCCTATGCAGGAGGATCACCATAAGTTCAAGGCCACCCTGCACTACGATTTAAAAAAAAAAAAATCTTTTCAAAAAGTCTTGTTTAAAAAAATCTCTGCGATATTAAAAATCCTCAAAAGTTTTCCTGTCACTCAAGTGCTCAAGAAATATTGTTTGAAGGTGGGAAGGATAAGAGTTAAGAATTGGCAGAACAAATTGGGTCTCTTCTGTGGTCAGGCTTATGGAAGTAAGGAGGAGGAGGTTGTAGGTTCTTTTTGTATAATTAGAGCACAACCAGTTGGTTGGGGCTTCACTCCTAAGCAGAATAATTTATTTGTTAGAAATGAGAAACATTCTGTTTTAAATAACTGCATCAATGTAATGGTATAAATGTCATGTTCTAGGAACAGTTTTTTAATTGCTCTTTGAGTGTTTTTAGTTTTACATGGTAAAATTGGCTTAATTAATAAAAATGTTAAATATTTTAAGTACTAAGTCCCTAGGAAAGTCAGGCTTCAAGTTTGGGTGAATAACTGGGTATAAACGTCTGTCTGTCCGTCTGTCTGCCTGCCTGCCTGCCTGCCTGCCTACCTGCCTATCTGTGTCTCTTATTTCTCTACCCCCTGTCTTCCCTCCTTCCCACTCCCCTGTCTTTTGTGTTGTGTTACTGTTGGTTTTAAATTGATTTCCTTATGATGACAGGATGGCTGCCACCAGCAAGGACAAACCGCTTACTTCCTTGTGATTCTTTAAATGCAGTGAAGTTTAATTCTTCCTTTTAGTTTGATTGGGCTGACTGAGATTTTTCTTCAGCATTTGTCATGTACATTAGTGTCCCCCTAACTGAGGAATATGGTTTCAGAGTTTTCAGTTACCCAAAGTGTACAACCTTTAAATGGCAATTCAGAAGCAGAACTTCATGAGGTCTTGTGCCATTCAGTGTAGCCCGAAGCCTGCTGCCATCTTGCTGACCTAAGCAGGAGGCGCCTGTCCTGTAGACTGGCATGTCCTTGCTGTGCACTACTTACTCTAGTCACATAGTAGCTTTTGGCCTTTTTAGATAAATTCTTATGGCACCAAGGTCCTCCTATTTAAGTAACTTTTATTTTCCTTAATAGCGGCCTACAGCAAAAGAGCAGCAATGCTGGCAATTTGGATATGCCAAAGAAAAGCTGTAAAATGCTTTCTAAGTGAAAGTCCTAGTCTTAAAAAGGAAAGAAAAAAATCATGTGTTAAAATTTGTTAATGAATGTGGAAAGAATGAGTCTATCTTTAACATTTTTAGGGCAAAAGTCCATGCCAATTTTTTTTTTTTTTTGCACGAGGGCAATGTTGTGTTAGATGTTTATAAGTGTTTGTGGACTAAATGTTAAGATTGAAATACTGTTAGAAAACAAATTTCTGGGGCTGGAGAGATGGCTCAGTGGTCTAAAGCACCTACTTGGAACAAGCTTGGCAAAGCACAGGGACTACGGTTCGATCCCCCAGCACCACATGCCAGCCAGCCCCGCCCCCTGGTGGGCTGAGCTGCCCCCCCCACACTAAATAAATAAATGTTTTAAAAAAAATTTTTTTTTTCTGTCTTTCCAAAAATGCTGTGGTCATGTGGTTTGCTAGAAATGGCTGGAGAAGGCTGAATGGGGCCACATCAACTTCTATAAGATGAAAGTCTATAATAAAGATGATCGGTTTATGAATTTTCAAGGGAAATACTTGTTGCTCATGCTGAGAAGCTGGTGTGTTCCTCTTAGGAATATTACTCTATTTATCAAGTCTGAAAGGCAGAGTGAAATGGAGGATCTTGAAGAAGGGTACAGTGTTTATGAGGAAGATGATGTCTATGTCTCCCACAAAGTGCTCCCCTCTGTGTATACGTAGAGCCAACGTGAGACCATGTGAACTTCTCTCATCCTGTTGAATAAGCACTAAAAGCGGGAGATTACTTGTACCAGGTTAATATAACCAACCTCACATCAAGCCTCAGAGAAATGAGCAGTCAAGAACTAGAAATTGTTCAAAACACCAGAATTTTTCTGTTAGGTGAGATGAAAATCAACTTGCAATGGAAAATGTAGCTTTTCCATACCCGGAAGGCATTAAGTATTTAATTCCTACTGTTATTGTGAAGTTCTTAACTAATCATTTTAGTCCTTATGTTATACAGAATGTAAACATGAATGTATAGAATTTAAGATGCAGAACTTTCAATATCGATTTCAACTTTTACTGAGTGGCAATTTTAAAAAAATAACAAGTTTCAAATCCTTTGTATTCCTTCTAATAATGCATTAAAGTTACTTTGCTTTTTCTTCTCCTGCATTGTTTTTTTCCCCATGGTTTTTACTTCTATATGCAGTTTTTGTGGATCAAATAGTAAGAAAACATAATAATTCTTTATTGATTCAAAATTGTATGAGTTTAGTGAGGTGGCCCCCACCACTCTCAAAACTAAGCATAGAATAAAGATGATAACAAGCGGTGGGAGAACTCTGACCAAACTGATGGCTACATGAATGCTGTGGTATCAACAAGTGTATTCTGAATTCCTTAAAGTGCTTGTTATACATGTGCATTCATTACTGAAATACCATTTTGTATCAAAGAATATAGAAGTACAAATGCTTTTTTATGAGAAATGTACAAGTCTGCACACTTTTACAAAGATTTTTCATAATATTGAATTGAGTACTTACCAAGAAAAGTGCACCATTAAGTACTTAGTGTAAAGGTGTGTGACACTTCTGTGAGATCCTCATAGGGATTCTTTCACCCCAGGAACTAGTACTGCTTGTAAAAGTTATAAAAATTGTGTTTGGAATATTTTCTCCATTTTTAAAAAAGAAATAAAAGTGATTTTAATAAACATGGATGAGCCTGCAACCTCCTGGAGAACCAGGGTACTGTTTAAACTAGTGCTCTCTGTGGTGAACCATTCTGTTGGTAATCAGGTGGTCATGAATAATGCAGATTCTGATGCCATGGTATGTCCTTCATTTCCATGATCCCCAGTGCTTTCAGGTCAAAGCTAGCTTCTTTGGTGGCTGATAGGAAATCCTACTCCCCAGCTTAGTCCTGGTGTATGGTGGAAGTGCAGGGCTTGCTTGCCGAGTCACACCTTGCCACTTGGAACTCTGCACAGTATGCAAGGAATCTGGCACTGCATGCAGGGAAAGTGGTGATATTCTGTGTTTCTTTGAAAACACTCTTTGACAAAACTTCATTCACACTTGCAAGGTGCCAGAAGTTGGTCACCATGCCTAGAGTGATAAAGCCAGGGACTGCGAGTCTGCACCTTTTAACCTTTTCTGAACAGCTGAGCAGATTACTTCTCCTGTGTGCTCTTCCCACTATACTGTAAAAATTAAGTGTTCTGTATTTCTTTGACACACTTAAAAATTTTTCTTAGGAAAGATAATTCATCTAAATGAAAATTCTTTCAAATTCTTTAAATTGCCCATGGATCAGCAGTTCAAGTTTAGCCTGGGCAACTTTGTGATTCATCAAGATCCTGTCACAAAATTTAAAATAAAGTGAATACAAAACATACATAACATGAGTAGTACATTTTCCTTGATTTTTGTTTTGTTTTGTTTTAACGGTTAGGAACATGGATTGCTACTGCATGTTTCCATACATGATTCCCATGTTATACATGATTCCTATGTTATAAAATATGTTAAATAAATAAAATGATTATAAGAAGGACAAAAAAATAAAAAATAAATAAATAAAGTGAATCATGAAATGTAACTCAGTACGAAGGCTCTGGGTTCAAACTTCAGTAGTTTCCCCCCAAAAGGTTGGTTTTGCAAATATATATATAAGTGAAGTAACTTAACACATTCAAGTTGGATAAGTGCAAAGAACAGTCAAAGCCTTGTCTGAGCCTGTGAGACAAAGACAATATACTTTTGCTTATGTCAGAGTAAATCAGGCTCTGCTTTGTGGTTACATGGGTTATGTTTGGTTTTGGGCATAAGCATGGCCTGATGTTGGCAGTCGGACAAGACTTGATTGCTAGAAAGGACAGGATTCAAAGTGACAGTGCTTGCCAACCTATAGGTCAGTGACATAATAGGGTAGCAGCATTATATTAGGGACACCTGTCAGCAGAGCACTGTGAGAGTCAGACTGAGCTGCAGCAACACTTCCCTTCTAGAGCTGCACAAAGGCACTTTCTCTGGGGTCAGAACCAGTGACTGATGCACAGGATGTTCAGAAGCAGCAGACCTAAAGGAATTCATTGCCGGTCATTTCCTCTAGCTTGTTGGTCATGTAGGTGTCCTCTTTCCTACATCCAGCACCACCAGGAAAACCCTTGGGTATTTCTCACAGAGCCACAGTATAGGCCATCACTCTCCCTTCACCAGTAAATAATGCCTAACCATTGGGCTCATGGCAGATAGAGCACCATTGGTAGGCATGCCCTGACTGGTCAGGGCACTCCATACTTTAGCAGAGCTTTTCACCGATTCTAGGTCTTCTGGAATTAACCCTCAGAATACAAGTCAGTGGTCCTTTGGGAGATTACTGTGAGCCGAGTACATCAAGTAGTGTAAGTGCTGTTAACTTGGTTTAAGGATATAGTTTAATAAGCCAGTGTGGCCAAATTTGCAGATATTTCTGTTTTAGAATCTTAAAAGAGCAAATCTGGAAGAAGGTTGTTGTGGTGGTACGACATTTCTTCTCTAAAACTACAATACATGTTTCTCAATTTGTTAAGTTTAACTTTTAGTTTTCTTAAAATCAAATGTGAAGATTTCCAAAGACATCATTGCCAAAGTGCCTTGAGTTTGAGAGTGAGTGACATAGGTGGTATTCCAGAACCTGACCAGGGTTTCTAACTGTATTTTCTCCTCTCCCTTCTTCATCTCCAGGTGACTCAGCTCCTAAGGAAGTCAGCAGGGTGAGTAATGTGACTGTAATTTCTACTACTGCCACAGTATGGGAAATAAGTGTCTTTGTACATTTTTGCCCTGACGTGTGTCATTATTAGAAAAACAATGACAAAACCTATGGGTTCGCACTAAAGAGTTACTGACATATCTGGAATAAAGTCAGTAGTGAGACGTGTTGCCAGTTGGAGGCTGCAAGACTGAACACAACCAGCAGAGGCATTTCTCTTGGTCTCTGCATGTCGATGGGGTTTTCTGCACAATGCCCAGCATTTTGAGTTGGGGAGACTGTACAAAGATTGGGTTTCGGTCCTTTACTGAAAAACCAGAAGATAAAGAGCATTGCATGGCACTCTTAACACAGCAACATCAGCTCTGGTAGAGGAAGCCACCAGCTGTCATAGCCTTCCACTCAGCCAGCTTTACTTATTACTTTACCTGTCTGGATGCCTGATTTTCAACTCATGCCCTTTGCATTTGGGAGAAGAAAGACAGTTCATATACAGAATGTAGGGCATTGTATAGCACTTGTAGAAATGTTAAATGTCCTGTTTTCCTGACCTACAGAGATACTTAGTATTAGCTTTTGGAGATTTAGAAAACTCAAAAGCTGGGGCTGGTGAGATGGCTCAGTGGTCTAAAGCACCTACTTAGAACAAGCTTAACAAAGCACAGGGACTGCGGTTCAATCCCCCAGCACCACATGCCAGCCAGCCCCGCCCCCGGTTGGCTGAACTGGCCACACACACACACACACACACACACACACACATAAAATAAATAAATTTAAAAAAAAAAAAGAAAACTCAAAAGCTTAAGGAGATGAGTACTGAAAGCATTATCATATTGTTTGGTACTACAGAAATAACAATATAAGTAATTTCAGAAGAGAAAATTATCTTGTTTCCTGTATATACAGATATTAAGTGTGGATTAAATATTGCAGATAAACAGTTTGAATTGCATCTGATAAAACCAGATTTTAAAACTGCTGTTTTTTTTTTTTTTAAATGGGAAAGCTGTTAATAGAATCATGTATGCAGATACATTCTTTTTTTGTTGATCATATGTTGAAGAAAATCTCTAGAGATGAAGAGGGAGGGCCGGAGCTGGTGACTAGGCAGAACTTTCTCTGTCCATAGCAACCTAATAGATTCTCAAGGTTTCTGGGAGACTCGGTTTTTCAGATGCCTTCAGTATTTATTTTAGTTTGTAGAGTTCTCAGTGAGAGAAGTGCTAGGTCTCTGTGCCCCAAGAGATGCTAACTTTGTGAGAATTCCCATTTACATTCATAATATTTTTCTACTGCTCCTAGTAGATACGAAAATTCTGAGTTTTGGGAATTCTCACAAATTAAGTTGGGCAGAGTCATACAATATTGGGGTATTGATATTGGCAAATCTACTGTCTTAATTTTCTGAAGCTTCACCATGTATGTTATAAATCAAGGTTCAGTAGGAAGAAAACCGCAGTATGTTCATCAATGATCCTTTCAAAACAGGAAAGAAACAGACTTTTTGTGTATAGGAAATTTAAACTTCAAAATCTTGAAGAAACTTTAGACTTTGCTGTTATTTTTAAGAAGGTAGGAGAAGGAATGCTCAATATAGGTGGTTGCAACCCATCCAGATGTTTTCCTTACATTTTACTTTAGTGTCAAGAATAATTACAGTTGTATCTTTGGCACATTGCTTATGTCTAAATATGAACTCTCTTTACCTGTGTAGTGGAAAACTCTTCCTTAGCCTCCCCATCCCAGAATATAAAGACTTATCCAACCCAGTATCAAGACTGATTTTGCTGTTGTATCCTACTCTGTCAAATATAAATCACGTTGGGCTGGGCATATAGTTCAGCAGCTTAAACATTTACCTGGCAAACATGAGGTCCTGAGTTCAATCCTCAGTACCTCAAGAAAAAAAAGCATAAATTAAAAAATATATATAAAATAAAAGGAAGGAAGAAAGAGAAAAAACAAATATTGATCATGTTGCATTTGGTGAGATTAACTTTATAGGCAAAAAAACAGATTTTATTTATTTCTGTATATCCAACAATGCAATAAATTGTTATCAGGCATCTTGGGTACAGAAATGCCATTGTACAGACATGTATCACCTCATTAGTGCTTTGTTTGGAGGTAGTGACAGAGTTCGCATCATGTGTTCAGATAGTGTCAGTGGAACACCTTTAGGACTTTACTTACCTAGTGACTTTTTTTTTTTTTTGACTGGCTCAAGCTGCCTTAAGAGCAGGTCTGGCAAGCCATAGGGAGCTAGGGATTGAACTGTGATCCCCTGCACCTGACTGGGTTTCCCCAGCAGGTGCTTAAACAACTGAGCTAACCTGCAAGCTTCCATAGTGACTTTTAAATGATTATTTTATATGAGTCTCTTATGCCAAAGTTAAAGAAACCTACATTTCTGAGATACACTAAGTGTATACTCTTCAGTAATGGAATAGTGTCAAACATCAGGATTTTTAAAGTATTCTCTCATGAATCTTGATCAGTATTTTTTTTTGACTAATACTCATATTTTGCTATTGAAATAGTATACAGGTTTTTGAATTTAGACTTAGAAATACTGATATATCAGATATGTAAGGAGTGCTTAGAGGAGACATTATTTTCATGGCAGCTATTGACTTCCTCACAAAATCTGGAAGACAACAGCTGTGGTGACGAAATACAGCTTCTGTTTGAACACAACTTCTATCAAAAAGTGCCCTTAGTAGCTGGACTGTTTCACTCTGAGGTGTGCCTGATCATCGTAAAGTTCTTTCTCCCCTAGGTTTCATCAGTGACCTCACTTAATTGCCAAATACCATGCTGATTTTATCACAGTAGCTTGATAGTATAATTTTAAGTCAGGAATTATAATGCCTCCTGCCTTGTTGTTGTTGCCCAGGATTGCCTTTGCTAGGTCTTTTCTGGTTCCAAATAAACTTTTGGAATGATTTCTCTAGTTCTGGGAGGTATGTTGGTGGTAGTTTGATAGAGATTGTATTAAATCTGTACAACAATTTTGGGAGTAAGGCCACCTTCACAATGTTGGTTCTTCCTATCCAGGAGCAGGGAATATTTTTCCATTTTATGAACTCCTCTACGATCTCTTTTTTCAGAGTACTGTAGTTTTCCTTGAAAAAATCTTTGCCTTCTTTAGTTAGATTAATTCCTAGGTATTTCATTTTCCTTGGTGCTATTGTAAAAGGTATTGTTTCTATAATTTCTCTCTTAGTGTGTTTGTTGTCTGTGTAAAGGAATGCTATTGACTTTTGGGTATTGACTTTGTATCTTGCTATGCTACTGAATTTGTGCATCAAATCTAGTAGCTTCTTGGTGGAGTTTTTTGGGTCTTCCAACTAAAGTATCATGTCATCTGCAAATAATGATAATTTAACTTCTTTTTTACCTGTTCTTATTCTTTTTACTTCTCTCTCTCTTGTTTAATGGTTCTAGCTAGTGATTCCAGAACTATATTGAATAGGAGTGGAGATAGAGGACATCCTAGTCTTGTAGCAGATCTGAGAGTAAAAGACTACAGTTTTTCCCCATTTAGAATTATGTTAGCCAATGGGTTATCGTAGGTGGCTTTTATCAGATTGAAGTAGAGGACATCTATTCCCATTTTCTGTAGGACTTTGAACATGAATGAGTGTTGGACTTTGTCAAAAGCCTTTTCTGCATCAATGGAGATGATCATGTGATTTTGGGATTTGGCTCTATTGATATAGTGTATTACATTTACAGATTTGCATTTATTGAACCATCCTTGCATGCCTGAGATGAATCCTACCTGGTCATGGTGTATAATCTTCTTGATGATTTGCTGTATTCTATTTGCTAGAATTTTATTGAGGATTTTTGCACCTATGTTCATGAGGGAGATTGGCCTATAGTTCTGTTTTCAAGTTGTGTCTTTCCATGGTTTTGATATCAGTATAATACTTTCCTCCAGGAATGATTTTGGGAGGATTGCTTCCTTTTTCAATTTCATTGAAGAGTTTGAGAAGTATAGGGATTATATCTTCTGTAAATTTCTTGTAGAATTCAGCTGTGAATCCATGAGGACTTTTCTTTTGTCAGTAGTTTTATTACATTTTATTACATTTCATATTTAATTGGCTGTTATTGAGAATTGCTATATCTTCTTCATTCAGTTTTGGCAATTTGTATCTTTCCAGGAATCTCTCCATTTCGTCTGTGTCTTCTATTCTATGAGAGTAAAGATTCTCAAAGTAGCTATTAATGATCTTTTAAATTTCCACTGGGTGTGTGGTAATTACACTCTTTGCATTCCTTATTGCTTGTTTTTTTAATGTCTCTTTTCTTTATTTTGTTTTGTTTTGTTTATTTATTTTTGTGGTACTGGGGATTTAACTCAGGACCCTGCACTTGCCAGGCAACCTTAATGCTTGTATTTGAATTTTTCTTTCCTCTTTTTGAAGAGTTTAGCTAGGGGCTTATCAATTTTATTTAATCTTTCAAAGAACCAGCTTTTTGTTTCATTAATTCTTTGAATTGTTTTCTTTGTCTTAATTGAATTAATTTCTGATCTAATCCTTATGAATTCTTCCCATCTTTGGGCTCTGAGTTTGGTTTGCTCTTCCTTTTCTAGATGTTGGAGGTATAGCATTAGGGTGTTTATTTGTCCTGGTTTGTTTTCCTAATGCATGAGTTTACAGTTATAAATTGTCCTCTAAGAACAGCTTTCATTGTATCTCATAAATTCCGATACATTTTCTTCAATTTTCATTGAATTGTAGATATTTTTAAATTTCTTGTTTAATTTCATCTGTGACCCATTGGTTTCTGAGTACAGCGTTGTTTAATTTCCACATGTTCATGGGATTTTTCTGGTTTCATTTGTCATTTATTTCCAGTTTCATTTCACTGTGTTCAGATAATATACATGGGTTAATTTCTTTTTTCTTGCATATAGTTATGCATGACCTATGGACTAGTACGTGGTCTCTTTTAGAAAATGACCCATGTGCAGCTGAAAAAAAATGTGTTTTCAACTGTGGTTGGGTGGAACACTGTGTATGTCCACTAAGTCCATTTGTTCTAAGCTCTAGTTCAGTTCTTCTACTTCTTTGCTAATTTTTTTTTTCTGCTTGACCTATCTTTTTGGAATAAGGGGGTGTTCAAGTCTCCTGTTAAGATTGTGGTATTAGATATTAGATTTTTTATGTCTATTAAGATTTGTCTTATATAATTGGGTGCTCTCATATTTGCTGCATACATATTTATGAGTGTTACATCTTTCTCTTGAATTTTTCCCCCAACCTGTATATAGTGGTCTTCTTTGTTTTGTTTGATTATCCTTGGTTTGAAGTTGAGACTGTCTGAGAATAGGATTGTTACCCCTGTTTTTTTCTGAGGTGCAAGGGTGTGTGATTTTTTTTTTTCCAATTCTGACTTTCAGCCTATGAATTTCTTTATGAGTTAAGTGTGTTTCTTGTATACAGCATATTGTTGGATTTTTGTTTCCTAATCCACTGTGCCAGTCTATTTCTTGTAATTGGTGAATTGAGCCCATTTATATTGATGGTTATAATTGAGATATATTGACTTATGATTAACATGTTACTTATCTGCTGTTGCCCCTTTTTCTCCTGCCTCTAATTATTTGCCCTATTTCATGGGTTCCTTCTGTTCTCATTCATGGAGTTCTGATCATTTTGGTCCCTCTCTAGAACATCTTTTAGCAGTCTGTGTAGGGTTGGCTTTGTCATCATGAAATTCTTTAGTTGTTCTTTGTCATGGAAGTATTTCACTTCTCCATCAAACTTGAGAGTTTTGCAGAGTATAGTTCTCTGGGCTGGCATTTGTTTTCGTAGAGGACTTGGAGTACTCTGCTCCATGCTCTTCTTGTATTTATAGTTTGTGAAGTCTGCCAGTATTCTGATGTGTTTTTTTTTTTTTTTAAATCTGATCTGTTTCTCTTGTCTAGCAGCTTTCCATATATTATTCGTGTAATGGATTTCTGGGATCTTGACTATTATATATCTTGATGTGTTTTTCATTGGGTTGATGTTAGTTAGAGTTCTGCATACTTTGGTTACTTGAATATCAGATTGATTCCCCATATTTGGGAAGTGTTCTGCTATCACGTCTGCCCATATTCTTTTTATATCAGTTGTATTGACTCCTTCTTTCTCATTGATGCCTATTAGTCTCACATTGTTCATTTTTATATTGTCTTGCAGGTGATGAATTATTTTTTCCTATGTCCTAGTTGTTTTTAAGAGATCTTTTCTTACCTTTTCATTAGTTGTGATAGCATCTTCAAGATCTGAAACTTTATCTTCACTTTCACTTAGATGGTTTTGCAAGCCTGTGATTGAGATTTTAAGTTCCTCTGTATCTCTTCGACTCTGCTTCATGCAATCTATTTCTTTCCTATATTGCTCATTGATGGATTCTGTCATCTTTCTGATCTCCTCTTTTTTAAATCAATGTCTTCTGGAGAAGCAATTATTAATTCTTTCACTATAGTTTTCCTTTCTTTTTTTACCTCAAAGATCATTTCTGATCTGATTTTCTCTATATATTTCTGCATTTGATTCTTTACTTCACATGCTATTAATTCAGAGATTTCTCTTTTTATTTCAGAGGTTATTTCTGATCTGAGTTCCTCTATACCTTTCTGCAGTTGCTTCTTTCCTTCAGACACTATTAATTCAGACATTTCAGCTGTGTGATTCCAAATTTTTTCTGTGCTAGTGTCTTCTACCCTTGTTCTGGGTGGGCTCGGGGCCTGAGACTGCATTTTGCTCCTTCTCTTTGTCATTTTATATAGCACTGTCCTCTGACCTTTGATGTAAAGCTTTGGTGCAGTTATAACCTTAGCACCTACTGAAATTCTTACCCAAGAGAGCTTATATGATTAAGGCAGTTATATTTTTGTATTTATAGTTTTTGTGTTGACAAATTTTTGTAATAATGGGTTTGTATTTTAGACAGTAAGAGCAATCATTATGTCTATATAGCTAAGCAGATATTAAGTTGGGAATTTGTATTCAAGTTAGTTCCACTGATTTCTGTCTGATCACTTCCCTTGATGTACCTGGTGTTTTCCAGGCAAACTAGGTCACTCTAGTTACCTTTTGCTCCCTCTTTCAGTCAAGAGAGAAAGAGGGAGGATGCTTTTATAGATCTGGGTCTGGCAAAGTGTCTCAGTTTACTGGGTGCAGATCTGTGAATCCAGTTGTGCCTGGATTGGGTCTGGCTGCTATGCTCAGCTCCTTCTTGGCTGCAGCCCTTGGAAGTGAACCTGTTGTGCCCCTCTGGCAAGATGTTCCTGGATTAGCTGGATGGTTCTGGCCCCTAACCTCTCTGCAGGGACGTTAGCTGCAGAGTTTGGAGGGGTCAAGAGAGCAGGATAGATCATACTCACAAATCGTCCTGCGCTGGGTCTAGAGGGATCTAGTAGGCAAAAGGGGAGTGCAGAAGCTCTCCTACACACTCACCAGGCCTTTGCTTGGGCTGAGTTTGGAGGGGTCCAGAGACCAAGGTGGAAGTTCTCACTCAGTGGCTGGGTGTGGTCTGGTTCTGGAGGGGTTCAGAGGGGTCCCAAGAACATGGTTGAAGGTCTCATTCACACGCTGGGCTTGGGCTGCATCCAGAGGGGTCCTGCGGGCACAGGGTAGCACCAAAGCTCTCCCACACACTGGCCAGCTCTGGGCTTGGGTTGCATCTAGAGGGGTTCTGAGATTGCGGTGGAAGTTCTCACTCACTGGGCCTGGGCTGGTTCTGGAGGGGTCCTAATCAGCACTCTTAATCCTTTCATTATGACTATTGTTGTGGCTTTGGGAGTATTTAAAATTTATGAGTAAAAATGACTCCTAACAGAATGTGGAGAGGCAACGTGAAGATGAAAATACCTGGACACACAGCTGCTACAGTATGCCTCACGTAGTCAGGGTTAGAAGCTTTGGAAACAGTCTTTGCCCCTCAAGATGTTTGAGATCTTCCCCATTATATTTTTGCATCTATAAAATTATGAAAGAGAAATTTGATCCTATTTTGATTCATCTTCCTTAGTGAATGTTGCTTTTTTTTTCATTTCTGAATTTTTTTTAAATGTCTATCATTTACTTTAGAAGTCATTCTCTTTACTAGATTATGGGTAAATGTTTTATTCTTTAGTCCATTACATTATGTGATGAGCTTTCTCAGTTTTATTCAAGGCCCTTTTTTGGGTTGGGGAATCATAAAGTTTGGTTTTTGATGTGTCTGGTCATCCCTTTTGTTTTGTTCTTTTCCAAGCCACTAAATTCCTGTTTGTAGTCTTTGCCTGTTAGTCCCTGATGCTTTCTACAGCCTCTTATGTTTATTCTGTACATTCTGGGTTTGAACTTGTGCAGTATGATTCTATTTTGGAATGCTTCTCATTCTGCCTAAATTCATATTGGTGCTTTTTAAGTAAAATTACATCTGAATTTTGCGTGCTTTCTTTTCATTTCATACTGTCTTATGATCTCTTTGGTTTTGATAATTGAACGATAATTCATTCTTCTTAAATTATGTTGGCATGTTCTCAAATGTTCAAAGCAGAAGCTTTCCTAAGGCTCATTTTGCATATTCCCTTCCCCCTGTGACATCCAAAAGTAACTTTTATCCTGTGAATACTGGTATAATACTCACAGCATGGGCTGTTTTTGTAAATTTGTTTTGTTTTGTTTTTTTTTTAGCAGTTACACATGATAAAGTCTTTTATCAATTTCATTTTTCATTGTTTGTTTACCCTGGAATGGACTGGTCTGCTGTTGGAGGCAGATTTCCCTCCTCAGTGTTGACTGCTTACGTCATTGTCTGCTATTCCTGTGTCAGAAGGCTGGATAACGAGGGTCAGTGGCACCACTTGGGTTTGGAGTGACTGAGAGTGGCCTGAGGGAACTGGCCTTGTGGATGTTCCCACGGGGGCGAAACACATTGCTGGACTGGAATGTAGGCTTTATTATCTTGTCCTCACTTTAAATTGGCTTGGTCAACAGTAGGATCATATCCGTTCCATTTTGAGTCTTTTGGGTGCCAAGTTAAAGGGATGCTCAGTTCTGTTAGTGAATCTTGAAGTTTCTCCTGTTTTTGTTCAGTGTATCTGGGGCAGACATAGCATGAACTCATATCTAGTTCATGCCATATTAAATTGAGGCCGCATGTTCATTGTTTTCCCCCAAATATTCTTTACTTTGTTTATGAAACAGTCATTTTTAAAGAGAGGGAATTTTAAGCAAGTTTTTAGTTACCCTTTTCATTTGGCTAAGTTGCACTGACATACTATAGTTACTATACTCTGGTAGCCATGGTTGCTTAGTTTCATTGCTAGTTCGGTTTTCTTCTTGTTGTTTCCCCCCTTTGGTTATGAGTGAGGGAGAAATAGGCCACAGCATGACATTTCTAAAATAGTTGTTTTTCTTGGAGAAGCCAGGTTTTTTTTCATATTAACAAACACCTTTTGCTGCATTTGAGAAATTTCTTATTGATTGATTGATTTGAGACACAATCTCTCAATGTACTTCATGCTGGCTCTGAACACATCAGCCCATGCTGGCATTGAACTTGTGGCAGTCCTCCTTCCTCTGCCTCCCAGAGGCTGAATGAATTGCAGTGTGCACCTCTATGCGTGTTAATATAATACCTACCCAAGAACATCCACCTATGAATCAGTTCTTTATAGTGTGGTCATCAGTTCTCATATTGAAAGCAATGCTAACAGGAGGGAGAAGGGAAAGAGTATTTCAAATGAAAAAGAAAAAAAAAAACATTGTTCCTTTGGGAGGAGTTCATCTCTGGCAGTGAGGCACCAGGTACAGTAATGAGTTTATCACAGGGCACAAGGGGTGAGAAGGTGTCCACATGGGTAGATAGAGAAAGTAAGGAAGAAAGGTCCATATGCAGCTGGAGCGAAGGTGGACTTCAACCTCTCTGATGTGAGATGGAAAGAGATGCACAGGCAGTGACATTATTCTCTTCCTCCATTTCAGTATCAGAAAGTTTTATTTCATTAACATGTATCAAATAAAAAAATTAGTATTAAGAGTACCATTTAAGATGTAGGCATAGATAGATGCCTGGATAGTTACAAATGTAAGATTGGAGGTAGGAACTCATTCAGCCTAATAAGTTGAATAAAATAAGCTTTTTTTCCCCTTCAAAATGATCACAACTTTTTTTACATAAAACTGAACTTTATTTCTCTAAGGAATATTTTGTGATTTCATTCAAGTGATTTTCTCCTTACCATTCAAATTCATATATATATATATATATATATATATATATATGAATGTATATTCTTTGTAAAAATTTAACCCTTTTTCTTAACAATTTTGATGATGAGGTGGATGGAACAGTTGGAGGTGCTTCCCTGATAGGCATCTTTTCTTGTGGTGCAGCCCCAGAGCTTGCGGGTTCTGGCTTCGTGCCTGGGGCGGGATGCTGTGTGGCTGCACACCATCTCTCAAAATAAGAGTGACCATGTCCAGGACTCTTCCAAAACAGGAGTGGCAACATGATCAGCTATCCCTGCAACTTCAAACTGAAGCAACTTATGATAAGTTGTGCTCATAATCAAGGTATCATGACTAGTCACTGATCATATAAAATTGACAATTTCTCCACTTTCTGTATGAATCTGTTTGAGAAATGACATATCACCACCTTTGATGAATAAATAACTTTGAAATTAAGAGTGTCTGAGCTTTTTGAAAATCATTTTTTTTATTTTTAATTTTTTTGGGGGGTGGAATTGGAGATTGAACTCAGGCCCTTGAGCTTGCCAGGCAAGTGCTTATTCCACTGAGCCATCTTCCTGGCCCCTATTGAAAGTCATTGAGTTGTAGGCCAGGTAATTATTATGGAGGCATGTGACTTTTCTGTGAATAGAAGTTTTTGAAATCAGATTGCAGTAATCTTAAAATATTCTCTATATGTGGCTCTTTGTGCCACTATTTTTATGGTAGTTGTTGGTATGACTATATTTCTGTGTGTGTGTGTGTGTGTGTGTGTGTGTGTGTGTGTGTGTGATTTGTGGGCTTTCCTTGTCAACAAGAGTATTGTTCACTTGTGTTTGCTGATATGGTCTTGATGAGATTTCTTTACATGAAAAGTGTTCTAGAGTTTTTTCTCTTTAGTTAATCTTTGATCCTAACCTTTTCATCATTCTTAAATTATAGTAGCTTCTACTTTTGTGAGACTAATAAGGTCTTTGATATGATCCCTCCCCCCCTTTTTTTATAAATCTTGCATTTATTGGATATGTTTCATTGCAATACAAAAGCAGTCTTGTTTTGTTAGCCTATATCAAAATGTGTGTTCATCTCTTTTCTTATTCTTGTATTTGAGGTAGAACTTATCTTACGGAATACTTAAAACACTTGTGCTTTGATTCATCCATTTTGTCTACAATGCTTTCATTCTGTTCAAATCATTTATACTTTCCTTTTTTTAAAAAAAAATGTCAGATCCATGTCTTTTATATAGTATAAAGTAGTGATGTCAGGTGAGAGTATTTCTTTTCTTCTTCATATGTGTGTACTTAGGTATAATAACAATGCATATGCTATTTTGATTTTTTTAAACTTTACCTTATGCTCTAATATGTTTTAATCTTTTATTAACTCTTAATACTATCTTTAATTACTAAAGTACTTTATTGAGAGGGCCGGCCAAATAGCTCAGTGGATTAAAGGAGGTTCGATTCCCCAGCCTGCCATACTGGTCCCACCCCCAGGGCATGCTGAGACAGCCATTGAGACTGGGCGTGGTGGTGCGTGCCTGTAATCCCAGCTCTTGGGAGGCTGTAAACAGGCGGATCACGAGGAGTCTGATCTAGTAGTGAGACCATGAACACCCTGTAGACCCTTTTCTAAAATACAAACAATAACAAAAACAAACCTTATTGAGCTTCTCTATAGGAATTTTCCACTTTTTAATTCTATTTTTATATCTTTCAATTGTTTCTAATTTTTTATAGACTGCTTATCTTTATGTATGTAAAGCTTCATTCTTGAGAAATACCTTTTTTTTTCTTCATGTATTTGATTGTTGGAGGGTCTCACTATGCAGCTGGGACTTGTGGTGATCCTCCTGCTTTTAGTCTCTCCAGCTCTGGGGTTACAGGTGTTCACCACCACACCTATACTCTGGCTGGCTCAGCCCTTCCCTGTGGGTGGGGCTGGTGGGCATGTGGTGCTGGGGGATTGAACTGCAGTCCCTGTGCTTGCCTAAGTTTGCCTCAGCAGGTGCTTTAGTCCACTGAGCTGTCTTGCCTGCCCACAAAATACTTAAGGAAAAATGGAGAATCTGTTGTAACTGCATCAGAGGATATGGCAATTTTTTGCCTTTAATATACATTGTTGCTCAAATTTCCAGGATTCATTTTAACCCCATTAAAAGATCAGTTACACATGTTCTCACATGTGAATGACATGGCATTATTCTAATATTCGTATTTGAAGCAAATAAGCCTAATTCCATGTGTGAGCTATGTTTCTTTTTATGTGAAAACATCACATCTTCTATTATGATACACTTAAAAGAGCTTCCCAGATATATGCAAATTATATTTACGTTTAAATACTTGCTGTGTATTATTTTTGAACAATAACTTTTTCCAAAAAATATAAAAGTTGCACTGATTATTTTAAAAAATATATATGAAATTTATTTTCACTTGACACATTAAGACATAAAAATTATATGTATTTATAGGTATCATAGGATGATTTGATTTGTATCTTTAAATCAACATATTTATCTCCTCAAACACCATTTGTTTATGTGATGAAAATATTCAGACTTTTTCTAGCTTTTCAACTATCTAATACATTACATATAGTTATTTACAGAGTAATAACACACTAGAACTTCCTACTCCTGTCTAGGCATGTCTAAGTACTCACTGATCAAGCTTCCTTCAGTTGCTCCCCGCTTCTCTCACTGGCCTCTGGTACCCATCATTTTACTCTCCATTTGTATGAGTTCATTTCCTTTGTACTTTGTCTATGTATGAGATTGTGTAGTACTTACCTTTTTTGTTGCTGACCCACTTCACTTAACATAGCGATTTCTAATTCAATCCATGTTGTCACATGACACAATTTTCTTGTTATGGGTGAATAGTATTTCAATATGTGCATGTGTTGCATTTTCATTATTTGTTCTTCAGCTGGTGGACATCTATGTTGATTCCATCGCTTAGCTACTGTGAATAAATTTGTAATAAATAGGGAATAAAAATAGGGAGTAGAAATGTCTCTATGACCTATTTTTATTTCTTTTTTATTTAATTAGTAGTAGGATTCCTGGATAACATGCTGGTTTTATCTTAAATTTTTTGATGAACTTCCATCCTGATTTCTATATTAAAACTGTGAACTTAAATTTCCACTAGCAGTGTGCAAGGATTTTTGTTTTGTCTTTTTGATAATAACCATTCTTACTAGAGCAAGGTGATCTCTATTGTGGTTTTGATTTGCATTTTTCTGGTGATTTATGATGTCAAGCTTTTCTTTCATGTACCTGTTAGCTATTTGTGTCTTTATTTGAGAAATGTTTACATCTACTACTTATTTTTTAATTGGAATTTTTTGGTATTACTGAGGGGTTTTTTAGTAATACCAAAAAGTTAAGGCTTTTTAATTTCTTTGGATATTAACACTTTGTCAGAGGTATAGTTTGAAAATAATTTCTACAGTTCTTGTTTTAAAATTTCTATGATTAAAAAAAACTTTAAAACCAAAGGAGTATATTAATAAAATATGAGGAAATGAATGGACCAAAATTTAAAATACAGTGGATTAATAATGCAAAAGATATTTACTTAAGTAAATCAATAAAATAGACTATCTTTAGTAACCTGTAGAAGTAAGAAAATAAAATTATTAAGGACTGGAAAGGGATTACAAATGGATGATTACAAATATGAATGACAGAAAGGAGGTCATTCATATTTTAATAGGGAATAATATATGCTAAATTGGGAAATTTAGAAGTAGCCAACATTGAGGAAATTATAGATTATTAAAATTGATTGAAGAATTAGGAAACCCAAATGCACTGTTATACAGTGAAAAAATTGAACACTTAGTAAAAGACCACCAAAAGTGACATGGAGCTTAAAAGTTTTCAAACATTAAAAGAAGACAGATTCCTGCGTTACATAAAGACTATTTCAAAAGTTAGTACTCATTGCAGAAATGAAGATTATTTCCTACACCAAAATTAGAATATTATACAAAATAAAGAAATAATCATATGAGTTAAATGTGATTAGTTAGTTTTAGCAATACAAGAATAATCTCAGAAATCCTAAGGACCTGAATTCAACAGTGCCTTAAAAGAATGCTTTTCCATTGCCAAGGGTGACTGGGAAATGTGTTCCCATACTGATGGTCAACTTGAGTGGGAAACAGCCAGCTGAATGGAGTCAGCATGGCTATGGGCATGGAAGACCCACTTTAAGGAGGGTGGCTGTAGGAGGGTAAAAGGAAAATAGGAGGGAAGAATTTTAGCTGATCTTCCCTGGAGGAGCTTCATTGTGACTGCTTATCTTGGAGGAGCTCCACCTGGTTTTTTTTTTTTTTTCTTTTTTATTTTTTTCCATAATTTTATTGAGAAACAAATAGCAATGAGACAGTTTCAAACCAAATTGGTAGGACAGTTTCAATAATTAGCACATTGCATACATTCTTCCTAGTGGTTAATTGCTGTACAAGATGCAGACATGATATCCTATTTATAGACACTATTAGAACAAATCCCTCTATTCATTAAGAGAATGTAACTATATATCTATCCTAACCATTTTGAATACACAGATACAAAAGGGACATTCATCTGTATCCCCTTTTTTTGTTCAGCTCCGTCATTTGGACATTATAGGTGTGTAAACTCAGCAAAATATTCTAAAAGAGTCCAGTAGTCCATAATAGTATTGGTCCAGCTGTTTTTCTTTGAAAGAGCTTTGGCTGTGTTTTTCTTTTTCCCGCTCTCTTTCAGGGAGCTTCAATTCTTGTCTTCATCCTGGGCATTGTCTCCTGTCTTCCAGTGTAGATCCCTCAGCATTCTGGCATAGACACTTCCAGTAATGGCTCATGGCTCTTTTCAGCACAGGTCCTTGGGTCTCCCATTGCCTGAGTCTCTGGATACGAATTTCCACAGGATATTACCATGGGCTCCAGGCCTTCTTCTGAATTCTTTGTATCTCCAGCACACACAGAGACTTTTGTTTTCACTTTTTCATGTAAGCATTGACTGGTATAGCAAGTACAGGTTTACAAGTAAGTCTAATAATGAGATGAAAGTGTAAACCAGGCTGGAGATAGTAGAGGTGGAGAAAAATGCTTTGATTCACTGCCTAGCTAAAGTTCAATGTCTACTTTGAAGATAAGGAGAATTGCTGATTAATCCAGATGTGTGATTAAAAAAAAAAATACAGAGGAGAAGTGTTGCTTTAGGGTTTTGTCTGAATGATGTGTTGTCATCGCATACATCGGAGGGCCTTTAGTAGAAAAATGAGAGCATGTGCATGTGTGGAGGGTCAGTGTGAGGTGCTTAATTTGGGAGGTGCTAAATTGGTGATGCCTAATGGATTATTTTTTTGAGACAGAATCTCATTCTGTGGCCCAGGCTGGCCTGGAACTTACTGTGAGCCTCATATCTCAGCTTCCTAAGTGCTAGGATTACAATGTACATCAGCACACCCGCTGCCTAGATGTTAAGTTAGCTATATGAGTCTAGAAAAACAATCTGAGTTAGAGATAAAAACTTTGAGACATTCAGAAATATGGATCATTTAAGAACCAATAAACATAGAGGTAGCATGTATAGTCATGAGCCTGGGTGAGGTCATTTGGAAAGTGAGTATGGACCAGTTTGGGATGTGACCTTTCTTAATCTAAAACAGATTAAGAAAAAGACTTGGTAAAGCAACAGAAGATGTGCATCTGGGGGCATGTGTGTCCTGGAGTTCTAAAGAAATTACTTCAAATAAGAGAGAAATCAGGTCCTGTTTTGGTGATGTTTCAAGGGAAGGGAAGACTGAATGTTCACCTTTGGGTTTGGCAGTGTGATGTTTTGGTGACTTCACGTGGGTCCTTTTCCCTCGAGTGATTAGAGTGAGTTTAAGAGAGAGTGAGAAGAGTGAAACTGACAGTAGAGAGCGGCAGTTGTCCTAAGGAGTTTTGCCTTAAAAATAGGACAAACGTGCATTGGAAATGGTTGGGTGTTAAAGGAGACGTTTTGTTTTTATCAGTTTTTCTTCTCAAAGTTGGGCAAATGACTGCGTGCTTGTTTATATTTGGAAATCAACTAGAAGGGAGAAAAAAGTTGATGCTCCAGGACAACGAAAGTGGTGGGATAAAGCACTCTAAATGATCAGAGGAGTCCTCAGCGGGGACTCCAGGGAGCCACTGCCTTTTCCCTAGCAATTAAAGCTGTTCTGCTATTTTGCATTGATTTTCTCCTAAAGAATTATTTTTTTTCTTAGCTGTCACCAGAAAAATCAGTTATAACTTATTAAATAAAACACAGGAAACAGAAAAAATTTGCAAGAATCAATGTTTTAGAAAACTTGGATATTGACTTTATAGTCTAGTGAAGCATAAAACAAAATAATTCACTCAAGGGAAAGGATACTGGCTCATGTTTTCCAGTACAATTTTTTAGTGACTATTGAATTTCTTAAGTATAAATCTCAGTTAATGTACTTGATTTATTTTATCAATCTTCAATCAGTTTCAAAGGCATAGCATTCAATTCTTAGTATCACAAATAAGTAAATAAAATAAAATAAAATAAATAGCTTGAATGCAGTTAATGGTAGTATGAGGCTTGTGCTTTCTCACAGTTTGCGATCATACTTACCAGCCTGGAAAGCCCAAAGTCCTGAGTTCGATCCCCAGTACCACAAGATAAATTAAAATAAAATAACATAAAATAAAATAACATTAAAATGGTGTTCAATATTCAGTAAGTAAGGTGTCCTTATAAATAGCTGGGGTAGGGAGACACATGCAAGAATTGCTCATGTTACATCTTCCCTCCATCTGGCTGACAACCATGGGGCTATCATGATAGACCCCAAGGTAGAAGTGAAGACACACGGAGCAGGGGATGGAAAGCTTGTATTTTTGAACCTTCATATACAATTTCCCATTGGATATAATATATTCTCCAATAATAAATCAAGCTATGACTATTCCAGGTAATACTTATCAACAAGTTCCTGGAGGGCAAGCAGAAACCCTGCCATGTTGGACAATTGGTAGCAGATCTGTAAGGCTTAGAAGCTAAAGGAAGAGATAAGAGATGTAATGTCCCAATCAGATACAGCGAAACTCTGCTAATTTGGATTTTGAAAATCAGGGTGTTTAAATAAACAATCTGAGTTAAAGCTATAAACTTTGAGAGATTTAGAAATATGGATCATTGAAGGCAGGATGCAGGAGAGTGGCGATCTGTGGGCCTCTGAAGAACCAACAAACACATAGGTAGCATGTGCAGTCATGGACCCAGGCGAGGTCATTTGGAAACTGAGTGTGGACCAGCTTGGGATGTGGCCTTTCAAAGACATAACAGAAAGAATTGTTAAAGAAATACATGGCCCTAAAGCTGGAGGTTGTTTGTTTATTTATTTATTTATTTATTTATTTTTATTTTTACCTGAATCCAGAAAATCTCACTAGATGCCTGCAGCTGAAGCCTATGGTCTCCAACTTGAAAAATGTTTTGGTACTCAAATCCATGTTTTGTGAAAGCCTGAAATAAAAATTCTCATCATCATTCATGAATTGTTTCAGCCTAAATTTTCTTGGCACAGCTCCGCTGCTGGTGATAGACCACACCGCAGGAACCGCTGAAGCCTTGTGGGAGCATCAGTCCTAAGGACATTAGCCTCCTCAGTGCATCAGGTGGAAATATTTCACAGTGCAACTGTGAATGAGCAATGCATCATTCTGCTATCTAGAGGCAGCTCGTATTACTGAAATGCTGGAAGACATTTCCTAAAGAAAGTGATGCTTATTTGTACTTAATACAAAGCCTGTAATCTTAATAACAGATTATAAATATAGGCTACTCATTAAACTTCATTCCTGATTCTATGATAACATTGATGATGATGGTTAGGAGATAGGTCTTGTTAATCCTAGTGCCAGGGAGCAAAAAGTATTTAATCTGAAAAATAGTGTCAAATAATTATGACTAAAAAGTTTTTAAAATGGAATTAGGAACTCTCCCAGAAGCCATTGCTTGTCCTCTTTCTGTGAGCAGCCTGAGGTGACCTGTGAAAATGGTTTGCTACTCTCTTGACCCAGAAAACCCTGCAAATCAAGAGGAAGAGGCTCAAATCTTTGTGTTCACTTTAAGAACATGCATGATACTGCCCACACCATCAAGGGTATGCATATCTGAAAGGCCCCCAAGTATCTGAAGGATGTCACATTGAAGAAGCAATGTGTGCCATTCCAGCATTACAGTGGTGGAGTTGATAGGTGTGCCCAGGCCAAACAGTGGGGCGGGACGCAGGGCCTGAAAGCCAAAGAAAGTGCTGAATTTTTGCTGCACATGCTTAAAAATGCAGAGAGTAACGCTGTACTTCAGGGTTTAGATGTAGATTCTCTGGTTATTGAACATATCCAGGTGAACAAGGCACCAAGATGCGCTGCCGTACTCACAGAGCTCATGGCTGGATTAATCCATCACTGAGCTCCCCTTGCTGTATTGAGATGATCTTTACTGAAAAGAAACAAACTTTCTAAACCAGAGGAGAAAGTTGCACAGAAAAGAAAGATATCCCAGAAGAAACTGAAGAAATTAAAACTTATGGCATGGGAATAAATTAAGCATAAAATAAATGCAAATAAAAGTAAAAAATAAAAATGGAATTAAACATGTTCCTCTTTCACAAGACTTTGTATTGCCACCTGTTTTATTACATCATTCTTGGCAGCCAAAACCTTACACCAGATTTTAGATTTTGAAAATTATTATAACAGAAGAAAAGTATTAAGATCAAATAGCTAGTCCGAGTCCATTGGATCAAAGGCTGCTAAAGATTATTATTTGGGGCACATTTTTCACATTGTAAAGAGTGTAGCAGTCTACTAACATTGTGGTTATGCATAAAATCCAATTGTTCCTAGATTTCATTTTATTAATGAAAAATGGCAACAAAGAGAGTTTTGTTTTTGTCAGAGATGTTACCATCAGGGATTGTTTTCTTGTTTATCTAGTTCCCCCAACAAACATTTAAACTCTTTTAGACTAGTAACTTTAATAGTGCTTGACACATTACTGAAGAAATCTTTGTGTATAAATGACATATGCATACTGATAATACAAATACATCTTTTTGGTAAAGTGCTTAGGCTCCATCTTTCTCTTCCTTCACTTTCTCATTATTCGTCTGCCCCTGAAATGTGTACTAGAATTTAAACTTACCGAAGCTACTTGCTCTATCAATCAAGAATTTAAAGTATTTAATTTCATGTATCCTGCCTGGGTCCTCTTTGTTAAATGAAATTACTATTTGAAAGCACTTTTCATCCTGTTGAACTTTTGTATTAAACCATATCAGTTAGCAATCAAAAAAGCCTACCGAAAACTATAATGTTCTTTAGGAATCTGAATTTTTATTATTTCTCTTCTTTGCATTGAGCTGATGGTGTGCTTTCAAAGCTGCCTCACTTCTAGAGTCTTTGCCTGACTGTTTTCACCACTTTTAAAGTGAATTCCTTGTCAGGGTCATTCCTGAGTGACACAGTGACTGTTCCTGGCCACACGTCTGCTTGCTGCTCCTCTGCCCTCATGCTAGTTTTTTTCTCTTCTAGCTTCCCTCGTCTCTCCGGTTTTCTTTGAATTTTACTTTCTCTGAGCCTCTGTGCCATGCTTCCCATCAACGGGCCTCATTTCAAGTGTGTAGCCTTTCCACGTGCTGAATTGCTGTGCATGATGGGGAGGGCAGCTGCTTTTTATTTTTCTACCATAAGGCTAGGATAGGCTCAGGATGAGTATCTACCTAATTTTCGGTTTGCTGTTTAGTATTTTAAAACTTTTAAAAACAGTATTTGAAGGGCTGAGCATCATTGTAACACTCCCATGCTCTGATGGAGCCTCTGAAGTTCACAGGTTGCATTAATTGTGCAGGGTTGTTCATTCTTAAGACTAGGTAAGCTTTTTCAACTTGTGGTGTTTATGTAATGTAACTGACCTTTATTTATAGCTTACTTTGCTTTAAAATGCCTAAATCATTCTGATAACTTTATTGTTAAGAATAGAAAGCCTGGGGCCTGGGGAGATAGCTCAGTAGAATAAGCACTTGCCTGGCAAGCGCAAGGGCCTTAGTTCAATCCCTGGTTCCGGGGGGAAAAAAATAGAAAGCCTGGGAAAAAAGGATTTGGCCATTTCATTTAAGCTTAAGGGCCAGCCAAATAGCTCAGCAGACTGAAACACATGCTTAGGCAAGCACAAGGAGCAACGTTCAATTCCCTGGCTCCACATCTTGTGCCACGCTGAGATAGCAGCTGAAACTGGGTGTGGTGGCAGGTACCTGTAATCTCAGTGCTTGGGAGGCTGAAAACAGGAGGATCACCCCAAGTTTGATCTGTGTAGTTAGACTCTGTAGACTCTGTACTAAAATACCTTTAACAAATTATGTATAACATTTGCATTGTGACCTGGGAATTTTATTCTTATATTTGCCTAAGATAATTGAATACCAGTATTCACAAAAAGCCTTGTGTAAGTATGTTTGCAGCAGCTTCATTCATTATAGTCCCAGCCTGGAAACATAAACATGCCAGTTGTCCAACAGTAGCAGGACAGATAAATAATGTGCTGCACATTCATGCAACAGAAGGCTGTCAGCAAGAGACAGGAACGTACTGTAGATACAAAGCCTCTCACGAGGGTTCTATCACTTTATTAAGTAGACTCACTACATATTATTTATTTCATTTACATATAATTCTAAAAATAGACAAAACTAATATGTCATGAAAAAGTCAAGGAGGGTGGCTACTTTGAGAATAATATTTTAGGTGGATGCGAGAAAAACTTTAGAAGGAGTGATTTGTTCTGTAACTTGTTAAGATGTATAAGACTTTTCCATTTGTTAAAATGTGGTAAGTTGTACATTTCAGGGTTTTTTAAAATTTCAGTTGTGTACTTTTTTTTTCCAGTTGTATACATTTCACCTAAATGAGAAATATTAACATCCTTGTAATGCATTTGTTATTTTCAATGGCATGAATTAGCAATTCTGAAACTTTTTATGAGACAAGAAAATATGTCAATATGTTAAGGATATTGATGGCCAGATTTCTCAACTTTTGGATGAGGTCATTGCAGATATGGAAATGAGGAAAATTTGAATGTTCTGTGGTGTTTTATTGGTATTATCAGAAGGTAATGGTTTTTAATATTTGTATGTGTTTGTATAGAGATATATAAGCATATAATTACATACATTTTATGCATACCTCTATATGCATTTATGTTTGTATATGAATCTATATTTATATAATGTTCCCTCATACATACAATATTCATATAAAAGAGAATCCAAGGATTAAGACAGCAGCGTGCATATATATGTGCAGCTTTTGGATTTTAAGTATCATTGTTCACTAAAAGGAACCTGGACTTTTTGAGAATTAAAAGTGGTCATTTCCAAAGATTGTCAGGTATGAGATGAGCAAATGAAGTGTTGGAGGCATCATGAGGGCATTTCAAAAGGATACAGAGGCTGTCCTGAAGAGATTTCTCTGGCTCACATCTGGGATAATTTGAGTATCCAATAGCACCATTAATGGATCATTTCCTACTGGAGAAAATAAGACTCCAGGGTCCGTTTTCATATGAATGAATCACCAAGTGCCAATCCTAGTGGGGCTCCAGATAATAACTATAGAAAGGATGATGGTGTTCTAATTTTATCAATACATTGCATTAGAATCCAGAAGCGAACCTTGTTCTAAGCTTGAGAAAACATTAAAAGAATCCAAATTGGCCTGTGTTCTTCAAAAATATCGAATTCAATATACACAAAGAAAGGCTGAGAAACTGTTCCACACTCTTTAGTGACAGACACTAACGAGGATTGGTCATATATTGGTTATGTATGATCTGGTGTTTGAGCCTGAGCCAGGGCATGGGGGCCCCGCTATAAGTGGCATGATTGGGATAGTAGCTAAATAAACGTAGGGATTTTTAATTGGTTGTTACTGTGGAAGCATTGTTAAATTTTTTTATCATCAAAACTATACTACAGGGGCCGGGGAGATGGCTCAGTGGAATAAGCACTTGCCTGGCAAGCAAAAGGGCCTGAGTTCAATCCCTGGAGATGGCTCAGTGGAATAAGCACTTCCCTGGCCGGGGCCTGAGTTCAATCCCCAGTTCCACCCAAAAAAAAAAAAAAAAGCTATACTACATAAGAGAAATTTATTTTTTAGAAAACACACATGAAGTGTTCAATGGTAGAGAAGGATATCAACATGCTCTTAACTGTTGAGAAAAATTAATTATACTGCTTTTGGTTATGTCTATATAATAGATGGGTAGGTTGCTAGAATTTACTGAAAATGATAAAATAAGATGGAACTGTAAGCCATTAGGGAAAATGTGGGCATCTTAATTATTTCAACCACTATAGTGAAGAGCCATACACTTATGGGTTATAAACAGCAAAATATTCTTATAGTTTTGAGGCTGGGAACGGCAAGATCAAGGGGCTGGCAGATTCAGGCCCTGAGTGCTTCCTGGCTTGTGGCTTCTTCCTCAGTTCTGAAATTTCTGTAAAGGGATTAATCCCATTGATTAAAACTCTACTCTTACTCTCTTTCAAATGTCTTATTTCCTATTTGGCAGTTAAGATGTCAATGTATGAATTTTGTAATGGGGTTGGGTGGGTAGGGTAAGGTGTACACAAACAGGTGTTTCCCTAAAGCTCTGGGTAAGGTGTACACAAACAGGTGTTTCTCATACTTTTCTGTAAGATAGAAACCCTGTCAATATTTTTCTGTAAGATAAAAACTCTGTCAATAAAATGTTATACAAGTCCAATTAAAGAAACAAAAAGTCCCCAGTACATTGTCACTCTAGGATTTGTTACTTCAATTTCATAAGATTATGAACTCTTGGGGCTAATGAATCATAAATGTCCATTTGATGTTTTGCTTCTAAACTCTTCTGGATAAGTGATCTTTTAAATTTCAATTCTAATTAACTTTACCAGTGTAGAAATACTTATTTTTGTTATGCCACCTCTTGGGTTCCATTTGAGCCATTGAGATCATTACTATTGTGTCTCATAAGGTAATATCCCATACCCTACCCTAATCAAGAGAGTGGCCATTCTGTTGGTTCCTAGACTGTGTCCAGATTCACAGGGATGAATATGGTATATTAAAAATTTTATGAGAAGCAATGATATCTGTGAGACAGAACCTGACAGAGTTCTCAGTTTTAGTGTTATCTTGATATAGTTCAGTTTTTATGTTAGATTACTGTAATCCTTTCATTGGAGTCATATTTGTGTGGAGTCACATTTTTAGCGGTTGCTCTTATAAAAAGCATCAAATCCAAAGGGAATAGAAAGTAAAGGTGGTGGTGTGTAATAGGTTTCTAAAGTTTGAGAAATTGCTCATCACACAACTTGCTCTGCCTTGGAATTCTAATTTGCCTGACATTCTGTCATTGTAATACACAGTGTTAGCTTTTATATAAATTCCTAAAAGGAAGGCAGTAACAAAATTTTCTAAGGTTAAAAACACTAAACAAACACAATTCTTTAACATCTTTATTAGTTTTAGTATAATTTCTTTTATTAGTTAAACCATATAATTAAAAGTATTCAGTTCAATTGAATTCACTTCTTAGTTAGCTTTCCTTATGCAGTGGGCCTCAAAGCATCTCCTCAGTGTGGGACTTCCTTACGTAGTCTTTTAAAATAGTGCCAATAAGTAGCAAAGTAACTATAAAGTTAATATCAAAGAGTAATTATGCTTATTATTTGACACTTGCATGTAATTTAAATTTTACACTATATTCTTGTTTGAAAGATTCACTAAATCTTTAAAAGTAAATAAAATTAATTAAAATTTGAATATTTGAGTGTTAATATTTTATCAAATAGAATAGTAATCTTAGTAAAACATTCACTCTTATAATCATACAACTGTAATAAGTAACAAAGGAAGCAGGATGTATCAACGTTCTGTCAAGCTGAAGATTAGAACTTGAAGCTTAATATAAACAAGAAAAAAATTAAAAAGTAGGTCATAGCTTATCATGAAAAGTTAAAGGCAAAAAGTGTTTTAAAGTCAGTGTAATCCATCTTTGTCAAACAAAGGAGAAAACTTAAAAGCCCAGAGAAATGGAATCTGAATTCTCATGATAAACTGTCCTTATCCCAGAATGTTTTCTTGTTCTCACTTGTTTATGACAATCTATTTCCTGTCTGAAAGAGAGAGAAAACAACTGGCTATTGATCTCAACACTGCACACAAGCCATTATTAAAAGGCTTAGGCTTAGTATGCTATTGTCACATATTAAGGAAAGAATCAGCCTGTTTGTCACTTGTATAAGGATCCTACTAAATAACTGTGAATCCATCTTAGAACCAGCTACAGCTCCCCTCACCAAGAAAAAAATGAGCAATTCAAAGACTGTATTTGTTCATGCGTAACAGATGTCTAGGAATAGAATTTTAGGCATAAAGACTTTTGCATGTTTGGATCTAGGGATTCAAAGTTCCTAGTCTCTCTGTCTGTCTGTCTGTCTGTCTGTCTGTCTGTCTGTCTCTCTCTCTCTATATATATGTAGATATATATATATATATATCTCTAAGTAGATATAGATTTATTTTATAAATCTTTATTTTATAAATAAAATAAATTTATTTTATTTTACCTTTATTTTATATCTAAATAAATCTATTTAGATATAGATTTATATCTAAATCTATATAATATCTATATATGTAGATATTTGGTACAGGGTTTCACTATACAGCTTGAGCTTGTAGTGATCCTCCTGTTGTAAGCCTCCCCAGCACTGGGATTGCAGACATGCACTATCAAGCTTGGTCTTGGTGGCCAGCTCACCATGCCTGGGGCCTGGGCCGATGCAGCATGTGGTGCCAGGGATCAAACCCCGGTCCCTGCACTTGCCTAAGCAGACACTTAGTCTGCTGAGCTATCTTGCCAGCCCTAGTGTCTGTCTCTTGGCTCAGTGTTCCTTTTGGTTGACTGGGATTCTCAGATAAACTCTTCCCCAGGACTTTGGGGTGAAACAGAACTACTGGTTCTCATTAATAGTAGAGAAGAGAGGTTGTGTTAGAGTAGACTATTTTATCTAGAAGTCTTCAAAACTTAAAGTGGTTCCAATAAGATTCTTTTTTAAATAGATGATAAAGGAAGCAGCATTTACAAGGCATGTGTATTCAAGTGGTCATAACTTTTGTACAAGTTCTATGTAATTTTACAGTTATGTATAGAAGCAGCACAGGATGTGGAAAAAGCCTTAAGCTAGAATATAATGGAAAAGTAATGGCTAAGTGCTAACAAGATAAAATTTTAGCAATAAGAAATCACAGAAGTAGTGTATAGCCAGTGGTTTCCTGGGTGTGAGTGTACAACAAAGCAGGGAGGATCTACAAGGCTAAGGGAGGACGTCAGACCTCAAAATGCTGGTTGCCACACAGGCACAAAGCACGGCAGTGCGAGAGCAGAGCACACGCCCAAGAGCTGTGGCCTTCGTTAGCTCTCAAGCCCTCTGCTTGGGAGTGATGTAAGCAGTGGCCATGGCAAGCAAGGCCTGAAAGACAGCAGTCAGTGAGTTTGGAAGTTTTTGTCAGAACATAAGCATCACCTGGTGTGTTTCTGTTTTGCTGCTTTAAGGTCATGTTCATTAATGTATTTCTGTTCTCTACTTGGAGATTTTTCTCCTGGATTTCTCCAAGGCTTACCTACCTAGATGAGAGTGTTCTCAGAGTGGAACTCCTGCCAGTTGCTGCATGTGTCTTTTTCCAGATGTTCCTTACAAAACTGGTTACACAGGGTGTGCTTGAGAACCACTGGGACTCAGTCCTCTTGAGTCCCTTCATCTCTGGAGGGTGTGCTCGAGAGCCCTGGGGCTCTAGCTCATTGATCCCCTCAATCTCTTTAAATCTCTCTGCCTGATACACTGTTAATGGTGGTTGAGTTGAGAATTAGTATCAGCAGAGCTGGGGAGATAGCTCATGACCCAAGTGCCTGCCTGGCAAGTGCAAGGACTTGGGTTCAGTTCCCAGTATTGCATGCTGTGCCAGTCCCTGAACCCCAGGCCCACCATGCTGGCCTCCGAAACTGGGCATGGTGGCACATGCTTGTAATCCCAGCTCTGGGGAGGTTGAGACAGCAGGTTCACTAGAGTCTGAGCTGCATAGTAAGACCCTGTACCAAATAAATAAAAGATTTAAAAAAAATTAGTATCAGCATACAGTGAGTGTCCTGTGCTCCTTCAGTCAGGTAAATAAGCCTTTCCACACACAGTTATGGAGCAGACAGGTGCTCATCAGTTTCTCGGAGAGGAGGAGGTTGGAAGATCTGCATTATAGATTTCTGGTTGTTTTTCAAGCAGGCCTGGCCTCCACTTTCCTGATTGAAAAGAAAAGTTATAGGGATTCACTGAAGTATTCTGGTTTTCTGTTTTATTCAAATTATTTTTTGTTCACTTAAGCCAGAATTTTTTCTGGTTAGCCAGATGAAGAAACTAAAACCACAGTAGGCTGCCCTATTCAATTCCAGGAATGCATTACCGTGGACAGGTTGCCAGTTTTAGAAGATCTCCACTGGTCAGTTCACTGTGATTGCAGCTTCAGGTGTGTCTATTATTTTAACAACATTTACTTTGTCCCTAGATGTTGAGGGCTGCTGCTTGATCCCTGCTACTCAGAGATTTCTTCTTGGTGAACACAAGGAACACAATTGTTGGCAGCAGACCCCACATGAATTTCTAGCCTGCAACGCAGGGCCAGGTCCTGTGGAGGAGTGCCCAAAAGGCAGAACTAGAGGATGGGCACACAGGCCTACACAGCTACTTAGCTCTACTATCCCAGTCTTTCTGAGTTTTTGACTTTATACCAGGGAACTTTATTTAGTGTAGGCTACCTGAGGAACTTAGGGTAAAGTGTCAGCCTAAATGACTGACTTTGGGACCCTCTTGGGGACTGGTGGAGCATATTTTTAGGTAGGTCATGGAGGCATACTCTTGGGTGCTATATATATAGCATATGTATGGTCCTTGTCACTTTCTTTTCTGGCATTGTTCCCCATCCTGCTTTCTAGTTGCTGTGAAGTAAGCATGTTTGCTTTGCCATTTGCCATGCCCTCTGCCTTGTTCTGCCATGGGCCCAACTGTCCATGGTCTGAACCTCAAAAATGATGAGTCAAATGGAAACTCTTCCACTTCAAGTTATGAGTGTCAAGTACTGTGTCTGGTAACAGAAAGACTAATACATCAATTTTGGGAATAGAGTTCAGCTTACTGAGCATGGCAGCTCTACTCTGTACCCATTGAAAAGCTTGCTTCACTTTTTTTTTTTTTTTTTTTTTGGTGGTACCGGGGATTGAACTCAGGTCTTTTTGCTTGCCAGGCAAGCGCTTATTCTACTGAGCTATCTCCCCAGCCTTTCACTTATACCTTGATAGTCTTGCAACTAGACCATAAGCCCTTTAAGGACAGAAATCTGGCTTTTTTTATTCTATATTGCCTCGTGTATAGCACAGTGCCTGCTGTGGATCATGAGGATGGTCACTGCACACTTATTGAAGACCGACTTAACTACATGCAGTATGTTCACTGCTGGGATAAAATAACATGGTGCTCTACAGAGGATAAAAGTAAAGGAGTTGTCAACAAACAGAGAGATGACCAGGTTGAAACCCTGAAGGCAGAGGGATGGAGAAGTGAGAGATGGAACTTTCCAGAGATTTAGTGACCACACTGTGGGGTGGGAGGCCATCATGAGAGAAGCTGGTCCTGAAATTGTGGTGAGAAATACTAGGAGCATGCTAAGCCCCGAGTGACAGAGTTTCATTTCTAAAATTGTGTGGAGAGTAGGCTGAGCAAAGCAAGCCTGGTAGCAGGGAGATTAATTAGAAGGCATGTTTTCATTCAGTGTAGTTTATCGTTGGGCAGGGTGGCAGCATCTGCCGTTGCCACTTGTCTTGTGATGATGCCATGTTGCGGCCATGCTGCGAGGGTGCGGCTACCATGGGGACTACAGCTGCCACCCAAGCCTCTCGCTCCTGTTCCTAAGCTGCACAGATGGGGCCTGGGGCCTGGAGGCTGTTTCCAGTGTGCCTGGGGAGGCTGTTCCTGGAATGTGTCAGTGTTTCACTCCACAGACTTTTGTACTGGTTTTATTAATCAAGTTGCTATTATGTGTAAAATTTTGGAATTGGAGTTATAACTTCATATTTTATTTTTTATTATCTATATCTTATATCTATATCTATATATATTTTTTGGGGGGAGAACCAGGGATTGAACTCAGGCCCCTGTGCTTGCCAGGCAAGTGCTTATTCCACTGAGCCATCTCCCTGGCCCCTTATAACTTCATATTTTAATATAAATAATGGAAATAGAGTTTATAGATAGCTCTAAATAAGTCATGGCAGCTTTTAATTTTTAATTTGTTGTATAATAAGTTATAATATTTATATCATGCACTATAAAAACATAATAACTATCAGCATATGAAGTTGCATATTAATAGCATGTTTGACAAATTGCAGAATCATAATTGTATTTTATTTGACTTTACTTTTGCTATTTTTATTCAAAGTACCAAGACACAAATATGCAAGGAGTTGTATATGAACTGAACAGCTACATTGAGCAGCGGCTGGACACAGGTGGAGACAACCAGTTGCTCCTCTATGAGCTGAGTAGCATCATCAAAGTAGGTAAGAAATATTTTGTATTCCCTTAGAAAGACTGGACCGAAGATTCTTTTCTTACATTATAACATTTGTCAAAAAATTGAAATATTAAAAGGTAGATCAATGTCATTCATGTACTTCTATGGCTGGACCAAGTTTGGAGCCTAAAACTTTTATCATGAAACTACCAGAATGGGTCAAACCGAAAAAAAAAAAATTCCTACATTATCTAAACTCAAATAAGTATCTCCCTAACATATAAATTGAACATACTATGGCTTTCATAATTGAATTCACATCTTTCTAATTAAAATCATTAATTTTTAGAGAAAACTAACATTTTAAATTTATTTGGCAAGATGGCGGTTTTACTCTAAAAATGCCTTATATTGTGATAAGAATGGGGAAGTTATATCAGAAAATATTTTTTAGAAAGATGCACTATTTTGGGGACATGATTTTTTAAAAGATATCTGTGGTTGATAATAGAGGTGGTAATAACATTTATCAAGTACCTTAGTGTGTCCAGGTACTTTTTCATCCATACTACATGCTTTAACTTATTTTCATTATAATCTCATGATACTGATATTGTTACCTTTTAATGATGAGAAATCACAGAAGAGAGAAGCTAAGTCTTACCCAAAAACCCGCAAGTAAAAAGGAATTGAGTAAAATGTGTGTAATTCCTTCAAGACTTACCTTATGCATTGCTGTGTTATTGCCTTCAGTGACCCAGAGTCAATCTTGTGCAATTACATTTGCTTCAGTGGATACGTGGAGTTCAGACCACTCCTTTGGATTGATGCTTATTTCAGTGATTCAGTGTTATGAATACCAGTTCTCTGTTCATTTTTTTTCTCCCTCCCCCTGACAATCCTGATGTTCTTAACATGCAAATTTAAAGATAATTCTTGAATTAAAAATATATTCTCCAATAGATGACAAATATATTATTGCATAGTATGTTGCCTGTGATTTGCATTTGAGAATGTCATAAGACTTGTAATCTCTAATGAAAAAATGTATGAAGCTATTCTAGTAATGTTATAAAGCCATGAATTATTTTGTGATGTTTACTGCATGATCACTGGTTACTTTAGCAGATTCTATCAAATGGCCTTTGAGAATTGGTACATTATATTTTTCTATTGAGATTTTTTTTTATTACTTTGGCAGCCACAAAAGCTGATGGATTTGCACTGTACTTCCTTGGAGAGTGCAATAACGTAAGTATCTATATTTAGATTCTGGTGTTCTAGAGAAAAATATTATAAGCTCTTTAAAACACTGCTATATTACAAATAAAAGACATCTTCACTATAGTTATTAAGTACATTAAGCCTATTTGTATTTTGTTTCTATATGTAATTAATGCCTGTCAAAAATGGCATGGAAACTTTCAGATGTAAAATCTTCATACATATTTATTTATTTACTTATTTGTTTCTTTACATTTTGGTGTGTAGTGTTTTGCATCAAAAGTGAGATTAGTAGCAGTTTTGCTTTTTACCAGTTATTTGCACAGCAGAGTCTGGCTGCCCCAGAGGACAGCTCGTGCCCTTCGTGTGTGTGATCTGTGGTAGAATAAGGCACGGATAAGTGCTCAGCACCATCCGTGCGAGGTACACGTTTCTGGAGCTCAGCTCTGCCCAAGCCCTGGACCAGAGTTACAGCAGCTGGGTCAGTGACCACTGAGGCCCATGTGGACTCTCAGCTGCCACTGTGCTCACATCTGGGTGGCTTTAGGAGGGAGGAGCCTACTGTCAGCTGCAACACACGCCAGCATTTGCAGCGTGTTCAGTCACTGATGTTTGATTTTTGTAATGACATTAAAAACATGTACGTAACATTTTAACATAATCTTAGTACTTTCATTTCTAGCTTAAAATTCATTTATAAATGTATTTGATAGACATCTGTATTCTTATATGTTCAGGAATGGTACTTGAGATTTGAGTTGTGTTATTGCAATACATATATATATATATATATATATATATATATATTTTTTTTTTTTTCCTCCAAATGCCTTCAGGCAGGTTTGGCTGGCTTGAGTTGTGGGGATCGAACTGCAGCAACCTGAGCCTGACTGCTTTGTGGAAGCAGCCACTTAAAGAACTGAGCTAAGGGACAGGCCCCCAATACTTATATTCTTGAATAAGCAAAATACGAGTTCTTGACATTATATCGCATGTTAATAGAAACAGGTAAAAAGGTGTTACTTTAAATTTTATTTAATAATATACAAAGTACAAAAGTAATTGCAGAATAATACTGGTTAAATTAATTAACTCATAAGTGAGTCTCTCTTTCTTTCTTTTTTCTTTTCTTCTTCTTTTTTTTTTTTTTTTTAATGGAACCGGGGATTGACCTCAGGCCCTTGCACTTGCCAGGGAAGTGCTTATTCCACTGAGCCACCTCCCCGGCCCAAGTCTCTTTTATTTCTGCAGTCACTGTCTTTCCTAGCATTGTATTAGCTTACTTATGTCTGTTACTCCATGAGATCAGAGTCTTCTGTAGGGTCTGGTCCTTCACTCACCCATGCTTGTATTCCCCTGGCTCTGCTTCAGAAGCAAACAGGAAACATTAATAAAGTGCATTATTCAGATATTGTTACCACTTCCACACCCAAAGACTTTAAGCTGCATTTTTTTTGTTTTTATTTTATTTATCTATTTATTTTTATTTTTTGGCGGAACTGGGGATTGAACTCAGGCCCTTGCACTTGCCAGGCAAGCACTTATTCTACTGAGCCATCTCCCCGGCCCCATTTTAAGCTGTATTTTAAACACTGATAGTATTTAAATGGCTAAGCCACCAAAATAGCAAATAGATATTACACTTTTCCATTGATTTAAAATGTTTCCAAAGCATTAGTTTTATTTTGATTTTTTACTTTACATGAAATTTATTTTAACTGATTCATAAAATTGTACATGTTAACAACTTGCCATGTGATATTTTAATACATGTGTATATTATGTAATATCAAATAGGGTTACACATATCTACTCAAATATTTATCACTCCTTTATGGTGAAAACATTTAAAATCCTTCTAGCTTTTGAGATGCACAACACATAACTTATCTGCCATTATCGTACTGCGTGGTTTCCACCAGAATTTCTCTCTCTTGTCTAAATGGAATGCAAGATCCATTTGTCAGCTTTTTCCTCCCCTCCTTCACCTATTGCTACCCCTACAGAAATGGTAACCACCAGTCTACTCTCAGTTTCTATGAGGCCAGCTTTTTAGATTCCATGTCAGTGAGATCTTCCTCTTAGAAAACTGCACAACTTCCCACTCTTTGTGTGATTGACGGACATGTACGCGAGCTCAGTGTTCCCATGCCCTCAGAGGTGACCTCCAGCGAGCCTGCAGAGGTGGCTCTTCAGTCCAGGTGGACCTAGGTCTAAGAGGAGCTTGGCAGGTGTTCCGTGTACTGAAACCTGGCTCTTGAGCTCGGCAGTTGTGGTAGCTGCTCATGTGAACAGAAGGGATGAGCCCAAACATGGACATTCCTCAGAACACTGCCTTAGAGCAACTGGTTTTAGATTCCAAAACTCATGTTCTATATGTAGCCAAGTGATTATTTTACCTTCTTATTGACAGACTGTTTATGCTGGAGTAACTTTCTCATATATGATTTAGAAAAAACTTTTCTGTCCATAATTTCAAAACTACATATATGCTAATCCTTTTCCTTATCTTTCACTTGTGTAACTTAAAGGAGGATATCATATCCTCTTAGATGTAAGTCGGGGGCCTCCTTACTCCAAATTCTTGGGGCTGGTTAAGGGTCTTTATGTGGTTCTTTTTGGAGCCCCTGGTTCCTCACTCATCCTCTTTCCCCACCATGGGATCTCAGTCTCATTGCCTCAACATATTGTGCAGGAAACAATAGGCTGCTTGGCAAAATCATAGCTTCTTCTAATGTCTCTCATTTGTATCCCACTGTATTTCTCCTGGATCTTGGCTCAGTCTGTAGTTACGTATTTTGATGGTTTTTCTGGCTGTATTGCTGGAATATAAACTTCATGAAAACACAGACCTACCTGCAAAGGTAACACTGTACTTTGCTCTCTTCCTGTTTCTTCTTGATTTCTCTCATTAGTAAAGAAACACTGCCTTAAGTCTTTCATATGCATAGTTCTTAGGCGTGTCTAAATAACTGCCACTGGTTTTCTCTTCACGTATGTGTGCCTGTTAGCCCATCATTCTTCCGCCTGAAGTACCTCCTGTAGAACACTGTCAGCAAGAATATGCTGATGAGAAACTGCTTTTTGTTTGTCTGAATATGTCTGTATTTCACCCACTTCCTAAAAGATGCTTTTGGAAGATAGTGTCTTTCTGAAAATGGACTACATCAATGTTGCTGTTTGTTTCAGCAAGTTTGAGCCCTTCATTATAGTGTTTTTTATTCCCTAGATATGTTTTTAAGATTGTCTATATACCTCTTCTATACTGTTTCTGAATCAGTTTCTTGTTTTCACCAATCTGTCACACATAGTGACATATTTGTTCATGTGCTTCCTCCTTTTTCCTTTTAAAAAACTTTACTGTGAGCCATACTGTTCTGTGGACCTTTAAAATGTGATCTTCAGGCTTGTTTTAAGTTCAGTTCCTATTCTTTTGCAGGGACAGATATGCATTTGTGCTGGGCATCTTAGGTGCTGCTAATTCAGAAACATTTTAAAATGAAGTATCTAGTTGAGTTTTTTTTTTTTTTTTTTTTTTTTCAGATTAGAAAGTTTGGATTTAAATCTCAGCCACAATTATAATTTTACAGAGGAGATTTTTATTTTTCCTCTAGTTTCAACTTCAGAATAATCTTGCTTTCTTCCATCTTTTCTAGCCTGCAATAAGGAAATAGCCTGTTGCTTTTCTAGCCTTAAAGAGGGTCGCCTAATGGGCTTCATTCAAGAGAAGTTTCAAGTTGAACTCCTGTCTCTTATTCACAGTGTGGCCTTCTTGGGGGTAGAATCTATGTATGTAGACTTTGGTAGATTCTTTCAACACCAAGCCAGCTTTGAGTTTCTTTACCTTATAGCGTTCTTTTAAGAGTTCTCTGTATTCCTTCCATTTTCAGCTTAGAGATGTGTTGTAAAAGAACTGTAAAATATTCTTTTTTCAGTGTCTAAATAACTTCTAAATTTTTTTCAAATATGCCAAATTAAGGGACGGCCAAATAGCTCAGTGGATTAAAGCTCCTGCTTAGGCAGATGCAAGGGCTGGGAGTTAGATCCCTGGGCCTGCCGTGCTGGTCCCACCCCACGGGGCACGCGGAGACAACAATTGAGACTGGGTGGGGTAGTGCCTGTCTGTAATCCCAACTGAGCCTGGGTGTGGTGGTTCGAGTCCGTAAACCCAGCACTTGGGAGGCTGTAAACAGGAGGATCACTATGACAGTCCAATCTACACAGTGAGACCATGTATACCCCATACATCCTGTCCTAAAAACAAAAAGAAAAGTGCCAAATTATCTGATGTTCTATATTGCTTGAAATAGAACTTACTATACCTCTAAAATGCAACTAACCATATTAAGTAAAATGGAACATTTCTGTACAAATGAACTAATACATATACCCTTTCCTTTATCCTTCTTTTGAATGTAAAAGGTAACACAATTAAATAATTACAAATATTTTTTAAAACTGTCTCCAGAATTAAATCATCACATGAAAGTCTTTCTTAGGCCAGCAAGATACTTCAGCGGACCCAGCATCTGCTTTGACAAGTGCAAGGTTCAATCCCTGGTCCTGCATGCTGTGCCTGCCCCACCCCCAGAGCATGCTAGCCTGTGACATAGTCCACACGTGGTGGTGCATGCCTATAATCCCAGCGCTGGGGAGGCTGAAAACAGGAGGATCACAACAAGTCCAAGCTGCGTAGTAAGACCTTGTACCAAATACATAAATGGAAAAAAAGGAAGTTTTTCTTAAACTCTAATTTACAAAACAGAAATACATGCTTTAGTGACTAAATTATTATAGTGCAATCCAAATAGATTGAGATAGGTTTTAGCATACTTAAACTAATGCCAGTGATCAAGAACAGGGTGGAACATTTTTGCACTTAAAAAGTTTTAATTTCTTTATTAATAAGTTAGAACAAATCGGTAAAAATGTTCAGTGATAGAATTTAAAAGTCCATCATTATACTATCAAAGAGGAAATAGTTAAAGAAAACATAGGAACCGCCACAGGTCTTGATACATGCCTGTACTTCCAGTCCATCAGGAGGATGCGACAGGAGGATGGCACATTTGAGACACCCCTGGGCAATGTGGCAGACACTTTCTCAAAACTTTTTAAAAACAGTGAGTGTAGCTTGCTGGTAGAGTACTTGGCTAGCATGTGCAATGCCCTAGCTTCTGAGCAGTACAAAAGAAAACAAAATTTAAGCAGAAGATAGAAAACAAACCAAATTTTAAGAAGTACTGGAAATAAAACATAAAATATGACTGAGAATCATTACATAGTTATAACAAAATTATAAGTGAGGCAGACTGAAGTACTAAAAGGAAACAGTAATGAACCTCTCACTTAGATCAGGTTAAAGTAAAGTGAAACTCTCTGGTCGTCTAATCCAGCAAAATGCAGAAAAAGAAGAAGCCAGTGCCACGGATCAGTAACAAAGCTTATCTCAAGGACTAAAAGCTTAAATTGGAGAAGAAAGTCAGTTTTTATTGATGAAAGGTTTAGTCTACAATGAAAGTAGAACTGTAGTGAAATTGATACACGGTACTTTGCTGTTGAAATTTATAAAGTATAACATGCAAGAATATTTTCAGTTGTTGACAAAAAATTTAGAGGACTTTAGTAATATCATTAAGGTCATCTAACTAATATATATGTCAACTTCATTATTTTAAAGTTTACTGACTTGAGGTTCCCTTTCTATCTCAACATTTTATGCATTTAATCCCCATTCGAGAGTTCATTTAGAGACTGGGCGTGGTGGCGTGCACCTATAATCCCAGCGCTTGGGAGCCTGAAAACAGAAGGATCACTAGGAGTCTGATCTGTGTAGTGGGACCCTGTAGACTCTGTACTAAATACAAATAAGTAAATACATATTTTTTTTAAAAAGAGTTCACTTAAAAATATACAGATAAATGTTAGCATGAGGCTATGTGTATGTGTATTAACAGGGTTTGTCATGATTAAAATAACCCAGGAGTGTCAAGTTTGAAGAAAAGAGTTGTCAAATTTATACCTTAAAATTTTTGATTAAGCAGTTGCTTGTTATCAAGCTTAGCAAATTAAAAACACTATTCCTGTCACTTATTACTTTGAGGCCTTTACTACTAAAATTTTAGCCTGAGTTCTAAGTTTTAAGTAGAAACTGATTTAACCCAAGTAATGCAGCTTTGATTTGCAGCATTTGTTGTTTTGCTCTTTTTACAAAACAGCATTGATTGAAGCAAGTCTTGGTTTTACTAAAGTAGGGTAGCATTTGCTATTGGTAAGAGAATAAATACACTTAATTTCACAAGACATTGTTATATGTACCCCAGTTATTGTTATTGTTATATGTACCCCAGTTATTGTTAGTGGGGACTATGATACTGTAATAATATTTTTTAAAATTTACATCCAGAGAGAGAGTCATTCATGATGGTTTTGTGCCAGCTGTTTATAAAGGGTTTTGGATCGCATTAGAGCTATTTAGAACTTATTACCCTGTGACTTACGTAGGAAACCTAATATGCTGAGTATCTGGCACTTGAAATCCTGCTTTTATTGCTAGAGGTCCACATCTATGGTTGACCTCTAGTGTTGTTTAAAAAAATAAATAAAAATTTAAAAAAAAAGAGTTCACTTAGGATTTCTATATTAGCAAACAAGCAAAAGCCAAAATAGAATTAAATCTTTCAAATGAAACATAATATGCCAAGTAATTTCTTGCACAAATAACGCAGTCAAATATACTTTACTGAATATTTGGAGATAATATTCATGATAATAAATTGTAGTATTGCCAAGTCTCTGAACAAAGTTGTTCACAGCGAAAAATGTATGTCCTTAAGCTGCTAAGTATTTACTGTGTGTTAGAAACATTGATAAATAACAAAAATCAGTTCACTAATTCAACCCATTTTTATTGGTCACTAACACAAAGCAGGTACTGTTGCAGGCACCAAAGATGTGATATAAGGAATGTAAAATCGCTACCCTTACGTACTCATATGGTTTGCATTTACTTCCACGTACATTTAAGTTACGCCCTGCTGTCCCTGTGTTGAAATGGCCTCCGGAAATACTCAGACCGCTCACTGGTCCATGTCACCTGGCAAGGCTGCACACGGAGAGAGGTCACACAGGCTACAGGTCAAACCGTTCATTTACTTTTTTAAAGAACTGTCCTGTTTTTCTGGGTTTCAGATTTTTTTTTGTGGTACTTTTTATTTTTGTTTAAACATGATTTAATTTTATTTTTCTATTTTGTACCAATTAAGTAAAAAACAAAACCAAAAAAAATCTACCCTCTTAGTATTTATGAACTTAAACTAGGGAGATGACCAAATGACTGGTATAAGTGAGGAGATCTAAAGCCAATACCAATAAACTATTGGCTAAACTGACCAAGTCAGAGAAAAAGTAAGTATGTAATACTGTTTAGTCATTAAAATAGTAGTAAAACAATAGACCCAATGAAAATGACAAATTGTGGGGATGTGCCTGAGTTAATTTTCACTTATTGCTGTGACAGAATCCCCAGCACCCAAAAGTAAAGAAGATGTATTTAGCTCAGTTGGTGGAGGTTTCAGTCTGTGAATCAGCCGCTCAAGGCAGGGTAGCATGGCGGAAAGGCAACAGTTCAGGGTGGCAGAAGACAGCAAAAGCAACAAGAGCAAGTATGAGGAGGGGGAGCCTCTTTTCCTCCCTTATATTGCAGCAGGAAGGTACAGCTCACACACCATCGCCAGGCCCCCCTCTTGCACAGGCGCAGGATGCTTCCTAAGTGAGGACCGTGGGCCCCTGCTGAGTTACTTAGTTCAACTTCTGAACTTCTCAAGTTGACACAGTGAATCAACCATTACAACACCTTAGCCCATAAACAGCACCCGAGGGCATGTCCTTTAAGCCCTGCCAGAGTAGAACTGCTGACTCACTTAGTTAAGCCTCTAAACTTTTCAAAGTTTTTCAAGTCCACACAATATATCAACTCTTAGAGGGGATATTCATACTAATAAAGGTGAAAACTAAGTAAAATAGACTACGGTTTTCAAGGACTATAAATTGCCCCATCAAGTGCAAATGGTAGAAAACTAAATAGTCCAGTGCTCAAGGAACAACTTGAAAATAGTGTTAATGTACAATCTTTGTAAAAGCCAGTGGAACATTTATTTAGCAGACCGTTCTGGAGCTACAGCGGTGGTGAGGCCTGGTGCCAGCTCGGAGGTGAGGACGGAGCCAGCCGGAGGCATCCTGGGCCCCGCCCGTTGCCCCCTGCTCGGGCAGCGCCTGTCAAGGAAGGTGCCTTGCTGACCACACTGTCCCAGAACTGAGGGGAGGAAGGTAATCCTCCAGGAAGTAGTTCAGCTTTTAAAAAAACTTTTGTTCTGGAATTGGATCTGTGAATTCTGATTCACCGCTTCTTAATTGTGTAACTTTGGCAAGATTCTTACATTTTTAAGCTTTAATTTACACTACATTGGTTAATGTTATACATGGCATTCTTTCAACAAATCTTTGAAAGACCTGCTGAGCACTAGAAAATTGTTGAATATACAGAGATGAAAATGGGCGACTTCTTTAGGCAGAAAACAGGATTTTAAAAGCTCTGATGCTTGGGCTGGGGAGATAGCTCAGAGGCATAAGCACCTGCCTGGCCAGCCCAAGGCTCTGAGCTCAATCTCTGGGTGCGCCATGCCTTCCCGGGGAGCAAGACCCCGAGGCCCTGTCTAAAAAAAATCCCCTGCGCTGTTACATGACACATTGCATCCGTGTCCTGGCATCAGCAGTGTCCCACATACAAGGCACTTTTGACATATTTTGTAACAAAAATATATGATTAAATTTTTACTTCATTCAGATTTCTGATGATTTTAATCCCCATTCATTTCTACTTAATCACATATTGTTCTCATTTATACTTAGTCACGCATTCTAGTTTATATGTAACAATATTATCATTATAATTTTTTCATGTGTTATCTGTAAGTTGACTTTACAAAAGCTATGAACCTTATGAAGTTCAATTATGCTTTAAAATTTCAGTTCCAAAATATAATCACAAATAGCTTTCCAAATTTTTGAGAAATTTTCAGATTTTTTAACAATAACTTCTCCCAAGATTTATAAGTTTGGTTAAACAGTTCTAACTTTATTTGTAAACACGAACAACTAGATAGTTATAACAACCTAAATCTATAGAATATAGCCAGTGTGGTCATTGTTGTCAAGCATCACGTGGCTAGAAGGCCAAAGCCTTTCCTCGCGTTTGACCCCATGCGCTCCCAGGGCTTCCAGTTTGTGTGCTGGCCTCTGCAATCCAATTACGCTCTTTCTGCCCTCATCTTCTTCTGCTTCTGCTTCTGCTTCTGCTTCTGCTTCTGCTTCTGCTTCTGCTGCTGCTGCTGCTGCTGCTGCTGCTTCTTCTTCTTCTTCTTCTTCTTCTTCTTCTTCTTCTTCTTCTTCTTCTTCTTCTTCTTCTTCTTCTTCTTCCTTCTTCTTTTTGAAATTAAACAAGTCAAATTTATTCCTAAAAAGGAAAGTAATTGCTCAAAATGGACAAAAAATGAAATATAGTAAAAAAATATCATTATAGTTTTTGGGGTGGTTGTTTTGATTTGTTTTGTTTTAGAGACAAAGTCTTACTGGCTGTGTAGCCCATTCTGGCCTTGAACCCATGGTGATCCTGTTGCCTTAGCTTCCTAAGTGGTAGGATTACAAGTGTGCACCACTTTGGTATCACTGGTTTTTCGTTTGTTTGTTTGCAATACCAGGGATCACCTCATCTTCTAAAGACAGAATTTTTCTACCTTCATATCTGTTGATTTTTATTACCCCCAAAGTAGAAGAATACATTTTTAAAAATTCTGTTATTTGAGGTACAAATAGGCCTAAAAAATTGAAAAGAGAGGAATCTAAGTTTTAATTTCAGTACGTATACCTTAAAGTCTCCTGGTAACATTTCATTCTTTGTATTTGACGCTAGTGGTTTGTATTAATTGCGTGACTTCCCAATCGCATCATGGATCCTAGCAGGATGATTTCAAGTTCTAGGTCAATGTGGGTTACTTGTCCCTCACACCAGTCCGCAGATTTGATCTTTACTATGTGGCGCCATCTAGCGTCTCTTAAGAAAATCACAGTCAACCTATTTCTCTGTCAAGTAATTCTAAAATTTAATTGGCTGTGAGTGGAAGTCTTGCTGTTAAAATGAAGTTTTAAAAATAAAATTATCGGGGCTGGAGAGATGGCTCAGTGGTCTAAGGCACCTACTTAGAACAAGCTTGGCAAAGCATCAGGGACCGCGGTTCAATCCC